>NC_091823.1:45683358-46058358 GCF_038994185.2 Dermacentor albipictus | reverse complement strand
AAAGCGAACGCAAATGACACATAGTGAAAACGTTCGAGAGCTCGGTAAAAGTTTCATGTTGGGGAAGTGGTCTTAACTGGAGAAAACATGCGCAGGAAAACTACGCGGAATTATTGTCGTTTCAGCTAGCGTAATTCAAGAAGACCCCACCGCGGTAGCTCGGTGGCTATAACGTTGCACTGCTGAAGTTCAAGTCGCGGGTTCAATTCCCGCCGCGGCCGCCGAATTTCGATGGCGATGGTGTGCGAAAACGCTCGTGTACGTATATGTTGGCGCCTGTTAGAAAAACCTAGGTAGTCAAAGCTTCCCGGAGTCCCCCACTACGGCGTGACTCATGACTATACCGTGGATTTGGCTTCTAGAATCCTAGAAGCAAATTTATTTTAAATTTGTTTGAAGTTTATTGTAAGTTAAGGAAACCAAAAATACAGAGTAGGACTTTTTCATCCCATTTACCGCTACTGCACAGTATTAATAAGTTACTAGTTATCATTCAGCCTGTTCACCGTCACCATCTGTAAAGGAAATCCCTCATGGCCTGTAGGATCGAATGGCCCGACAAAGAATCTGCTACCTTTGCCGGCATGCTATGCGCCTTTGAATAAGCTCACATGACGAAGGACGCAGCTTCTGCAACGTAATTAGCTTTAGTAGCTTTCTTTTCGACATTGCACAAAGGAGGTGCTGGCATGCAAATACAGTGCCGGTTACTTTTCTGTTCACATATACATTGGTTGCTCTGGAGAGATTGAGGCAAAAAGTACCTCGGCTGCTACATTTGTTTGTTATACCGCGAAAGAAAGTAACAAAGATAGCAATAAACAAATAAAAAAAGTGTTAATGAAGATCATCATAATAAAAGAAATGATGCCAGCAACAGCAAGCTCTTTAATCATAAATGAAGGAGAGATCGAGAGTAAAGGAGAGAAAGCAGGAATGTTAACCAGAAAAGCGTCATATTGGCTACCCTGAGCTGGGGGAAGGGAAAAGGGGAACAGAAAGCAGAGAGATAAGAAAGCGGGCAATATGTACACGCATGCGGACAGAACCACGCAGTAAAAGGCGCCCGCACAAGCCAGTCATTTTCAGGAAGCACAGAATTGTTTTCACTACCTTCGGCATCGATGACCGATGGGGACGGTGTACCAGCATGTGTTAACACTCAGTGGACGATCATCTAATCGGCTCAATGCACTGGGCATAGATTGCCTTTGTTTGCCGAATCGAGAACAAACGCACAATAGGTGGTCTAAGTTCTCCTCGCAGCCGCAGGTATCACGTGCAGGACTCACGGCCATTCCAGTGATTCACAGTAGTAATCGTGGCTGGGAGTTGCTTTTACGAACGCTCATTCACGCTAACCGTTAGTGAAGGAGTACTCAATGTACTAAATGAATGACACGCAGAAAGTTCTTTTTCTCATGAACAGGAATCGCTGTGCACCTAGATACAGGTTTGCCGCTAAGAAGACGCACACTAAAAGGAAGACACGTATAAGCGATGACCGGGCTTGTTTCATCGTCAATGTGTCTTGCTTTTTTTGTGTATCCTCTTAACGGCAAACATCTTTCACCAAGTACCAATTAGGTGGAGAAACAGTTGTCTCCTATGTGCACTGGTGTACATTGAGCAGAAAGACCATTATGTGGCTGTGAATGCGCACACACCTGCATTACAATGTTTGGAAAGTAACTGTTTTTGTTAGAGCATTGGTTTGACATTTACGTTGTAGTCAAATTGGTCTTGCAGAAGTACGTTTAAAGTAAATGTTTTACGCATGAGGCATGCATGTGTAGAAATAAAAAGTTTAAGAAACTTACAGTTGTGTCGACTCGTGTTCGTTGGGTTCAGTGCGTGATGTAATCGAACCAGTCGCAAGTGCATCCGCTAAAGTAGAGAAGATTCCAAGCATGTGTAAAACGTCGTCCCTTCGTTCGCACGGCGTGCTCACACGATGGCTCACACGTTGGTGTCCCAGCTAACGTTAGCCAAGCTCTTCAACAGAAAAGAAAAAAAGAAGAAATAAAGATATAAAAGAATTAAAGTACAGGGTTTTGCGTGCCAAAACCACAATCTGATTATGAGGCACGCCGTAGTTGGGGACTCCGGAAATTTTGACCCCCCGGAATTTTTTTACGTGCACTTTAATCCAAGTACGCGGGTGTTTCCGCATTTCGCCCCTTTCAGAATGCGGCCGCCGTGGCTGGGATAAAAAAAAATAACAGAACTATGGTGCAAGGTACAATTTTATGGCCTATCTTGTTGGGTCGTCAGAAGTTTCACGACCGAACACCGTCGGCCTTATCGTTGTATCTTGCAACGTGTGTTCGAAATATATTTCGTTTTCGTTCAATGGCTTGGCTAAAGTTAGCTGCGGCCCATAGTATCGCGTCGGTCTTCTTTGCTCCAGCGAACCAGTTATTTTTCTTTCTCTGTAGTACCAACGTGCGTTGGTTAACATTTCACTCTCCCCAAGCTGCGTCTCCTAATTTTTCTCACTCAAGCTTAATGTACCGGAAGGATATCTGCTAGAAACATTGATCGAAGGAAAGCGGATTTCAATAAAGGCGCAAAAGACAGGTCTTTAGCCCTGTGTATCTACTTTCGCTTATTTAGCAGCAGACGATATTATGGACAAACGGGAAGATGACCATCGTGTCCTGCAGCTCGTCAGCTGATTACACTACGTGTCAGCTTCTGTTGTCTTTACAACAAAGGCCGTTTCAGCTGAGCTATCAGTAACCCCCTCCCCCCCCTCCCCCCCCCCCCCCGACGTACTGACCAGTAAGGGCGCTCAGTAATAAAGCACTGATGAGGCGCTTCCCGGTCGAATCAGTGTTCCCAAATGCTAGGTGCCGTACGTCGCATTGCCTCCTGCTCGGTGTACCGAGTACAACTTCGTTCCTTCTCTTTCTTTTCCTGCGCGAACAACGTTGTTGCAGCGATACGTTACCGGGCATACCCGCACAAATGTAGCACGTCTCGATCGCAGGTTTTCTTGCTCCTGCTATCTGGCGCACAGCAACCTCACCGATTGGCACTGTATAGAACGTCGCAATTTTCATGGCACAAACACACACACAGGAAAAGAAAGACTTCGAAAAGAAAGCACGAATGAAAACGACCGAACATCTGACGTTTGCGTGGGGTGGCAGGGAAAGAGGGAGACGATGGTGGGTGATGTAATATTATTGTTCTTTGAAGTGCAACGCCACACACGAGAAAAAAAAATCTTTAAAACCATGAACGCAGTGTTTCTGTCCATCTCATGATCCCTTTTTTTTTTCTGTATGTGTAGACCCATACATTTTGAGTCGCTTCGACGCTTCCCGTGTTCCGTTCGGTTAGCCTCCACGAAACTTAGTTGCAGCTTTACTGTACGCTTGTTGGTCCACCTTTTAAAGACATTCCGCCTTGTAATTTGATTTCTTACGCACTCATGAGCGAAGACACCTACTTCTAAGTTCATACGGGTGACAATCTATGCGCCGTTGTTTCTGTCTTTTGAAAAACGTTCTCGCAATTTACTGCGAACTGGTTAGAAGAGCATAGAATTAGACTCAGAAGAGCATGGAGCAGAACATAGAGCATAAAGTCGGAAGCATACGCTAGGGAGAAGGAGAACCGTATAGATTTTAGCAGACGTTCAGTATTTTAGCAGACGTTCAGTATTCAGTTCAAATTGGTGGGCATGCATAGCATTGTAAGTATGCCCTTTGTGTGACGCAGGTTCACTTCCAACTGAAAGCCAAACTTCATTTCCGAGTCAGAAGTAGCTCTATGGAATGTCGATAGGAATGCGAATAATCTGAGAGAGTACTGGAGAAAGAGGAAGGGGTATCGATCTGTGTCGGTCCGGCCAATAGGAGCAGTCACCGCAAGGAAAACTCGTCCGCAGAACTTTATTTTCCGGTTGAAGAACCAAATTGCTGAATTGGCCGAATTTCACATTCCTCTCTTTCTCTAAAAAAAAAAGAGAAGCAACAACAACTATAATAAAAAAGATATACTTGTTATTCGTCTCTTCGCAATCCGTTCACTTTGGAGGCCCAGAATGTGCAATCAGTGTGCTCGACATGCGCAAATAAATAGTCGTATTCGGAGCTGCGTCACACTCATCGATGAAACTCGGGAACCAGTGCGCAATTTTTCGCCTATATAGAATCTGAAATCTGATGGTACACTTGTAAGCCGTCGGCTCCTCGGCTGCTGCGTGCTGCCCTTCGATATTTTTTTCTGTCTCTTTCCCCCCTTCTCATTCTATATTACTCAAATTTGACTCTACTCCATTTTTCCGCCTTCATTTACTTGTTGTTATATTGTAAAACTACGTGCTATTCGTGCGTGTTGCCTTTCCATTTTCTCATGTTTTATTTATAGTTGTTCCTTTAGGATTGTAAAGGAAGTACGTTAGACTGTTTTTCGCCTTTTAATGGCGACTGCAACTTTGTTCACGTGGTCGTGAAAAAAAAAAAAGCTAAAAGGAGGCGCCGGAACTTGATTAGCCCGAAACACCAAGAGATCTAAAGTTGTCGACTTCTTTTCTCTTGTGTTCTGTCTGCACGCCTCACCTCTTTTTTGCATAATGGATCTAAAGCGGCAACATCTACGGTGACATCTCTGTGAAGAAAACTTTGCGTCGGCATTGTTCTACGAGCGTAACAAGGTTAAGCAAATCCGTCCGCTCTACCCTTATCCTAATCTCCCCTGCCACTCCCTTTGAGGCTGCGCAAAACGAGCCCTAAATGCGTCGGTGGTCTACAATATGAGACTCATGTCGTAGTGTCGACGATGATTGTTTCGCTTTTACAGTTGGAACTACGGTCCTGTGTGAGACTTTACCTCTGTATTACTGCACAAACAAATGTCCTTTAAGAAATTATCTTCACTGGTGTCAGATGTGTCTTACCAGTACTCACGTACGGGGCAGAGAAGCCTGGAGGCTTCTCTGCCCCGTACGTAGAGGACGACGCAACAAGCTATGGAAAGAAGAATGATGGATGTAACGTTAAGGGATAAGAAAAGAGCAGATTGGATGAGGGAACAGACGTGAGTTAACGACGTCTTAGTTGAAATCAAGAAAAAGAAATGGGCATGGGCAGGACATGTAATGAGGAGGGAAGATAACCGGTGGTCATTAAGGGTGACGTACTGGATTCCGCCCACCGAAATTTCTAAGAAATTTAGGTGGGCGGATGAAAATTAAGAAGTTTGCGGGGACAACATGGCCACAATTAGTACATGACCGGGGTAGTTGGAGAAGTATGGGAGAGGCCTTTGCCCTGCAGTGGGTGTAACCAGGATGATGAGTGGTCACGAAACTTCAGGCCAGGTGTGCTTTGTTCGCCGAGCACCTGAGGACCATGTGACCCACTCCAGACACACGGCAAAATGCGGAAAGCACGCAAAGACGCGTCGAAAGCACCACGCTTAGCTGCATCGTCGTTTGACGAATGCACGATTATTTAAGACCGGGATTGCCGTCGCGTGGTCACGGTTGGGAGCATACGAATGTCTCTGACAGCGTGATGGAGAATGTCGTGTCTACTGAAAAAGTATTAAATGACTGTGCTCTAACCTACCATAATGGAAAAATGGGTTAACCTGCCTGTCATATATTAATGACAGGCATGCAACAGCACTGCTTTATTTTAGCGGTATTACATCTCGTCAGATCAAAACACGCGAAATGTGATTTTTTGAAGCTGTTCTTCAGTGAAAATTTATCTCTAATTTATTATTCTGTTTTGAGTTTTATTATTTTTAATTCTTCTTTTAATAGATACTGCATACTTGGTCATTTGTTTTCTGTCTTTACTTTATCGTTGCTATCGAATTCTGTTTATAGTCGCTGCTTTCTTTTCTAAGTGGCACTTCTTACTTTTAACGTTATGTCTATTGATGATTCTCCAAGCTCACCTCTCCGTTTTCCTTCTTTAATCCAATTTTTTACTCTTCGAAGGATATTGCCGCCTAATACCTTTTCTACAGCAACTAAACACACCGATTTCAGGTCCACTACATAACGCGTTCTTTCTTCATCAAGTTTTCTGGTTCAGTGCTCTCTTTACCATTCTCTTGCTTTCTTGTTTCAGATAAGCCAAAGGTTTAAAACGGAGTTTGAGCTCGGCGCTCGTGTCTTAATAGATGGGAACGGAGACGTCGTTTTTCTCGACATAACAAATCAACGAATCGGTTTAGAAAAGTCAGTTAAAATCTAGTAGCGATAGTAACTGTTCTTGATGCGTTAGCATTCTGAGAGCACTTCGCGCTGGTTCTGGAGGCTACGTATCTATTCATCTAACCATTTCCCGCTTACCATTGGGTAAAGTCTGTGGTTGAATGGCGAGCGCGTCGGGCTGCTGTCTGTGCTGAAGTAACAGGGTTCGAAACGAGCCATTGGATCAACTTAGGTCACTGATGGTGAATTCCAATGGCAGATTCGGAGCACTTCCGGTAGTAGTTTTTCTGCTGCTTGCGGAGCAAGTTTATTCCGTTGGGAGATTGACAGTGTCTCTCGTATCTTTAATTATCGGATTGGGCGCAGCTCCACCGCTAGATCTACTCCACGGAGCAGCGCTGTCTACTCCAAAAAAATGGACGGAGTCGACCGGAGGTCGCTTGATGTCGGCCCACCCACAGCCAACGTACCGCTGTGGCGTGCGCGCCCCTCTGATCGCGAATTGCCATCTCTCGAAAGCAACGAGCGGTGCTTCGCATCGTCAGTTTTCGCTTTTACTGCTTGCGGAATGCGACGATCCATCTAGCTCGAGTTCCGAATCGACCGGCGGTGACTCAAGCGACGAAGCTTGGGAAGTTAGTGCATTCAAGCAAAGCTTTCGACATAGTGTTTCGGCCGCTGGCTGCGAGACTGCATGTTACGCGTTTCGTCGACGACGTCGTTCGCCAGTATTCGGAAAAGGTAACAAGGCTCCTTTTCGAAAGCTGGAACTTTTTCAGCCTTTACTTTTGTTGATGAAATGCAGTTCCGAAGGCACTTCAGGCTGTCTCGATGTGTTGCCACAGAACTGATCGCAGGCTTCCTTGCGTCTCCGATATTTCCGACACACAATCACGGCGGACGACAGAATCCGACTTACATGCGGTGCGACTGCCATTAGAGCGCCAGAAGGCTCAAAACAAGCACAAAACTTGTAAACACAGCGCGCGGGCGAATTGAAGCCGCAAACGACGCAAAAAACGCGAGGAATACTGGGCGCTTTCGGAATCCGATTATGTGCTAGCGCCCCCTGCCAATTGCTCTGGTGGGAGTGCTTGTGTTTCAATCACAGATTCGATTCTGTTCCCCTCCGCCGTAGCAGAGTGCTCTGGCGCAGAGTTCGTCGGTCACTTCAAATCGACCATTGGAATTCACTTTGAGTATTTGCCATTGAGTACACACGTGCCGCTCTTCAACGAACCTCTTTGAAGGTGACACGAGTCACTGTAGCTGCGGGACTGGGTAGGCACCGCTGCTCGAAGAAACTTTTTGACGCCGACATGGAGCACTGAGTATGTGCGACTGGGGTTGCGCCACTCTTCGACGAACGTCCTTGACGCCATCTCCTTTAACGCCACTGGAAATGTCCTTGACGCCACTGGAAAAATGTGCCGCAGCTACAACGACGAAAGAGATTCCTTAAAATTTTCCGATGCTGCGCGGAATGGAACCCACATCACAAGCGCTCCTCAAGGGCAGCAACCCGACGCATTAGCAGGCTTCACCACAAACGCACTGGGCATGCGCCACTTTCAGTGAACTCCTTTCACGCCAACGCTTTAGCACTGGGTATGTGTCACTCTTCGATGAACCTCTCGCCAACTTGGGTCACTGAGTATGTGCCACTGAGTTCGCAGCGTTCGCAGGCACCGGTGCGCCACGCTTCTCGTCTCGGAGGCCACGCGTGTTGAACTTGCTTTCACCTTTCATCCCTCTTGCTATGTCATCATCACCCCTCATCAGACCTTTATGTCCCTGTTCCCCCTCCCTCTGTGCAGAGTAGCAGGCTAGAGCACCTTACCTCAGGCCGACCTCTCTGCTTTCTTTCAATTAAATTATATATATACATATATATATATATATATATATATATATATATATATCGGCAGCGCCACTAGACGGCACAGAGTGTCCACCTTGAAGAGCGAGAGAGGAGCCCTTTTGGGCGCATGACGTGCTTCTCAGCGTTCGCATGCACCGGCACGCCACGCATTTCGGAGGTCGTGCTCAGGCTTCGTGGCGGCGCCGCTAGATGGCGCCGAGTGTTCTTAGGGAAGCGCTAAAGAGGAGTCCCGCTGCAGTACACGCCTCATACATAACTCGTTTCGGCGGTGGCAATACATTGCGCCTCTGCCTTGACACAATGGTAAACGCATCACCGTCGACAATCATGGTGAGACGGCATCTGCCGTATTTTTATTCAGCCCGTCAGTGTTGTGGCCCTCCATTGTTGTGAAATGTAAAATTAAAGGGAATCTCAAGTATCTAGTTTTCAACTGTGTGACTTATTTATAAACAACGATGTCACAACTGCGTAAACTGTACGTATTAGGACGTCTAAATCAGAGAAGATTCCAGTAATATACATCGCTCTCAGTACTACACTGTGCATAACCGGATCTGGAGAGTTTTGTCGGCGTTTCCGATTGGTTCGCTTCCCCTCGATTAACTTGCGGTGGCTAGTCGACAATCGCGGCGGCGAACAACGATGCGTTGCAAATGCCGCCAAAATCGATCCTCATCGAAGAATAGTTGGCTGCGTGATGTCGTTTACGTGCCGAAACAACTCGAAAACGTTCTACTACACGCAAAGTGTTTATTATACGCAAAGAAATCCATTCTTGGCGGCAGCTCCCAGCAGCCAGGGTCAGAATCAAGGCCAGAGTGATTGGCGGACAGCCATTTTCTATATTCCCTGTGGAGCGCGGGGCAGTCTCCTGATATTCGAAAAAAAAAGAATGCTGTTTTGTTAGGCACATTATTGCATCTTTAGTGCGTACACGTCACTTTCACGTGGGGAGCTTTCCCTCTTCCGTGATGTCACGTGACAGACAGTGGAGGCGTGCGCGGCCCGAAAAATGGTTATCAATATCGGAGTGCTAACGACAACAAAGCCGTACGATTGGAAATTAATTTGTTTTTTGTTCCGCTTCATCGTGCACAATCAGTGTGCACACGTCATGTTAAGATGGAGAGTTCTCACAATTTTCGTGACGTGACAGGCAGATGAAGTCGGAATGGCCTGAAAATTTTTGACCAATCGCGGAGGGCTGATGACTGAAGTGGCAGATACAGATTGGAGTAGTTATACGTGACGTTGCTGTCCTACATTGAGGGTAGGGTGCTACCGGTGCTAACATATTGGGCAGAAACTTGAACAAAGAAACTCGAGAAGACAGGGCAACAAGTAATGGAACGAAAGATATTAGGCGTAACCTTAAGCGATAGAAAGGGAGTAAGGGAGTCGCGTTGATCAGAGAGAAAACAGGGAATAGCCGATATTCTAGTTGCCATTGATAGAAAAGAAGGGAGCCGGGCAGGTCATGTAAGGCGTAAGCCAGATGACCGGCGGCCTATTAGAGTTACAGAATGGGTGGCAAGGGAAGGGATGCACAGTCGAGGACGGCAGAAAATTAGGTGGCGGGATTAAATTAGGAAATTTGCACGCTCAAATTGTAATCAGCTACACTCTAAAAATTTTCACACCCTTATGGGTGTAATGCGGGTGTATTAATCTTTTCACCCTTGTAAACACCCTTGAAACACCCTTTTTTAACGAAAGAGGGTGTTCAACAAGTAAACACCCTTGGAACACCCCAGTCTTTCTAATTTACACCCTAATTATAAGGGAGTAAGTGAACAAGCTTACAGCATATGATGAATGAACATTGCCAGTTAAGGCGTTGATATTGGCTGTACATGAAACGCGCGCTACCTGCGCTTGAATCAGGTAGCTGGAATGATTAGATCGGGGCACCTAGGCAGTAGCGCACTGACTCCGAACAGTGGTCAGAAATGAAGTTTCCCACGAATGTTGATATTGAACGGATGACACTAACGCGCAGACTTTGCATAGCCAGATATATGCAAAAGGCTTCATATGATGAATAGCAAAATATTTACAATGCTATCACTGAATACTTAAAGGTGTGCAACCAGTTAGACTGGGAATGGTTAGGAGTGAGGGCTAACGGTAAATAGCTCACCAACTTACGGTTCGTAGATGACATTGGCATACTCAGCAACACTGCAGACTATTTGCAACAAACGTTTGAGGAACATGTCGAAGAAAGTGTAAGTCTGACTGAGAGTTAGTATGCAGAAGAGAAAAGTAATGTTCCGCAGCGTGGTGAGAGAACGAATGTCATGGTCGGCAGTCAGCCTCTAGAACCTGCGCAGAAATACGTTTATTGAGCTTAATTACTCGCAGGGGCCTCTGATCAAGGAAATTAACAAAAATAAAACATTAGCTGGAGAGCTTACGGCAGGCATTACTAAATCATGACCAGGGAGCTTACTGCTAACCATTGCTTTCTACCGTTACTAACGTATGGGGCCGAAACTTGGAAGTTACCAAAGAAGCTTGGGAAGACGTTGAGGACCGCGCAACGAACGATGGAATGAAAATTATTAGGCATGATGATAATAGACTGGAAGACAGCGATGTGGATTAGAGAGCGAACGGGAATAGCTGATATACTGGTTGACATTATGAGGAAGAAGTCGTGCTGGGCAGACATTGCAATGCGTAAGGGAGAGAACTGCTGGTCTATTGGAGTTGCAAAATGGGTGCTAAGGGAAGGAAAGCACAGTCGAGGACGGCAGAGAATGATGTGGACGTGATGGAATCGGGAAACTTGAAAACACGTGGAACCAGTTAGCACAAGACAGGGGTATTGGAGATCGCTGGAGAAGCTTTCGTCCTGCGATGGACGTCAAAATAAGCTGATGATGATGATGATGTGACGACATCCATGCTAGCTTCGCGGCATGTCTTTCATGTTATGTCATGCATGCGTGTCATGCACGTTCTGATAGCTCGATTTCCGTCGATTGCGGGCGGGGGGGGGGCGCTAGTAGCGGCGTAGCCAAGTGGGGCACACCGGGCACTTGTAACGCTCACTAAAAGTAAAATTTTTGCTGCTATGGCATTGGCCCCGCTCCTTCCCCCTCCTCGGTCAATTGGGACCCCCCGCCCCTCACACGAAAACATTTTCTGGTTACGCCACTGTGGGGAGGGGTTGTAAGATTGCTCTAGACCCCTCCCCCTAACTTGTCAACGGAAACGGGGGACGGGAGGGCAGCTGCCGCCGGGCCGCAAACCTTAGGCAGCCCAATTAACGGCTGCATTTCCCTTTGGACGTGAATACTGCATTAATGCCATTACACTGTAGGATTCGTGGCGGTTCGAGGGCATGCGACAATAAAAAAAAACACATACAGCCATCAGAAAGTCTTAGCTTGAGCAGATCTTTGGGAGCTGGGCAAGACTCTCACAAAAGAAAAAAAGCTTGGCACCCTTCTTACAGGCATTGTCAACTCTGGGTCCCACCGCTGACTGTACATTTCCGGTAAAAAAAATCACTCATGAACTCCTCTCGGATTTGTCTAAGTGTGCGTAAGCATTGTGACTCTTCCTCATCTACACGCAGTCCATGTCGTTATCAATGTTATGAGACTTGATCCGACAAGTATAAGCGCCAGCGCTGCGGCGACACGGGCTGCTCTGGTCGGCAGCGCAAGCAAAGTACTGCAGGTGGCGGGGCCAGGCGCGCTGGTGACGTTCCGTTCGTTTTGAGCCGTTATCGCTCTTTAGCCCTCCTCATCCGCGACGAACCATTATCAACCGTTCTCCGGCGGCGGCTGCTTGTGGCACGGCCGCGCGAACCGTATCTTGAAAGCGAACTGCATTGTGGACAGAGTGTGCCCACTGCTGAAAACTTCACGCGCTGTGTTCTCACCGTTTACTTCGCTTTGAAAACAGACGCGCGCACACCTATCTTGAAAGTGATCTGCGAAAAGCGCATAGTGCGGCATAAGCTGAAAGCTTCGTGAGCGCAGTGTTCTCGCCGCTTCGGTCGCGTTGAAGCCTTGAAGCGAGAGCTAGCACGAAGGTGAATTCACTCGCTGCTGCGGGTTCTATATTGAAAGATATCGTGCGGTACGGACTGACGGACGGATGGTTTTTCTTGTTGGGGAAGTATAGAAATGCTTACGTTATAAAAAAAAATCGCAGGGTTCGCGAATTTCGCGATAAGAACCAACACCAACCTACTCCCCCACCCCCCGCTGAGCGATGCCGTCTTGATCGCCCCCTCCCAACCCCAGGAAAAGGGACACTACCTTTCTATCTCACTTGAAGAAAGGATGATGAAGCGTTAGCAACGACAATAACGGCATTTTCTAACGAGTTGTCTTATGGCCTCTGAGATTTGCGCGCGAAGCTGGCGCGCGCGAACCTGAGAGGCCATAATTGGCCGCTTAATAGCATAAAAAGACAAAGATAATGCCAAACGACACAACTAAAAATTCAAACAAAGAACTGATCTTAGCTATACTGTTTGGGGAAAAGAAATAAAAAATTAGACAGCCGCAACACACGCCACTAAAGCCACCACCGCCGGCATAACGCGGAACCAACTGTTGGCAACATTCATTCGCGCGTCATTGCTTCGTCCGCGTCGTCTCCGCAACGAGAGCCGCCATCTTCTCGCGCCTAACGTTTTGTATGGTTTTGTTCTCTGCAATCCGCGCACACAGCTCATCGGTGGTTTCACGTCTGCTCGGCGTCGCAATGCGGCCTGCGTCATTTTCTGGTGCTCGCGCAATCGGTGTGAAACATGTCGCATGTGAAATGTTTGATAGAAGTGCCTCACGTCCAAGTCAAGCCGCCGTACGGGTGTATGGCTGTGCGCCCCGTTCTCGGAAGCGTCGACGGGTTTCCGGCATGCGGATTTCAGGTACGTGCAAATGCGTTTCGCCCTCCTATTGAGCTCCGGAGCAAAGCGTGCAATATTTCATGTGAAAGATGCAGTGCCCGTGATCATGGTGTGAATTTCGAGCGGCAAACGAGAACTTTGGCACTTAGAGCACACCGCGGCTGCTAAGTCAGCGTGGAAATTGTTTTACGTTACCGTAATATGTTGCTGTCAGTCTAATCTGCGGCTTGTGGATAGCTAGCCCATTGACGTTTGCTTGTGGCAGCGATAGGTGTATAAATGGAAGCGGTAATAATTTTCGAGAGCAGAGTTTTTTCGCTCGATGTTTGGTCGTGTTTATGGCGTTATGAAAGCTAGAAAACTAAATGGCTTGATCGTGCTTAGTTCCAACTCTAAGGGGCGTAACGTTGGCGCTGTATATGTTTGTTTTCGGTGTCACGAGTACCACTTTCATGCTTTTGTTGCATGAGAGTGGTAGCTGCTGCGTGCCGTCTGGGTAGAACACAATAAAAGCAATTTCCTCACTCATACGTATGCAATGTGAGGTAACAAAATTTTCAGCGTTTTATTCGGAGCGTAAATATCCAGTATAGTTTAGTAAGAAACTCAAATTCTGTGTTAGCTTAGTAGGCGTGAAACAAGTGAAACTCGCATTCCTTTTTGAATTGTTCGCCCAAACTGCACCGCCCCCAGATGCGTCATCGGGTAATTGACAGTAGCTTCGCTACGTGAGTTGTTTTATGCGCCTATATTGCCCGGTTAAGTATCCTGTTCATTTATACTGACGCTCGTTCATCTTGATTTTAAGCGGTTACTATCCCCGAGTACCGGATGATGCCAAACTTGTGAGGTGTAGCAAACGCGGGAAATTCAAAGTGGCGTGGCTGCAAGGCCCTGTTTTTACGTTTCTTGCATTCAAAGGCAACAGACACAGTATCACTGATTTATTTTCCATTTCTGCTGTACTTGATCAATCTAATGTGACAACTGCATCTGCTCTTTAATGTTCTCCATTTACTGTGTATTCAGCTTGGCTGCCACCTTCTCTTCAGAGGATGCCGCTGTGATAGCTCTTTCGTATAGCACATGCCTCTAGGCCCTTGTGTTTCAAGGGCTCCCGCGAGGCAGCAGTGCTCCAAGTAATTTTACCATTCTATATATTTTCTATTTTGCATCATTCTTCCACGATGGATTTTAATGTTAATAGTATTTGTCATTAGTCATCGCCATAATCTTATAGCACATAGATTTTACGCACTTCACATCGACAATTTTTAGGCCAGTTTACAGCCAAGTCACATCTTCCATAATACATCGTCAACATTACCACTTGTCATGGCGCTCTTTGGCCAAACCTGGCCCTTGCGCCATAAAACACCACACATCATCATCATCAGCTTGGCTGCCAGAAAATGCTTGAATTTCTTTCAGTATCCAAGTGACGCAAAATTTCACTGACGGCCGTGTGTGAAACACGCAAGATGACAAAACTGATAGCAAAGTGATGAGATATTTCTTTTATAGCGTTTGGACTCTACTTTTGGTGAGGATGTCGATCGACCTTGGGCCTGGCGACAGCACACCCGACATCGCCAAAGTGCAGCCTATCAGTTGAGTGCCCCCGAATGGACCATCAACATTGGAAAATGAAGCAGAGCCAGGTAGGGGCAATTTTTACTTTGGAACAGAATACTGACAGCTGCCTCTTTTTTTAAGAACTAAATAACATATTTACAAACCAATCCTTTCTCTTTGTGCAGCCTACATAGAATTGTTTTTTGCTTGTTATACAGACCTTCAGAAAGCAGTTCTGAACCCTTTTTGCATGCACAAATAAATAAAGAGGAGTGCACTTTCTGAAGAAATTGATGCACTGAAATGTGCGTTCGACACACAGTGAGATGCAAAATAACCAACAACTTTAAAGCGGTAAAAAAAATTTGAAACATGTTCTAACATCATAGCCCGCCTTGGCATACGGATCTAAATATAACAGCAACGGAGGTGCATGCAGAGAAGTGTTTGTAAATGTTTGCAAGATATGTACATTGTCTAAGAAATTGTTTTTATTTACTTGGAGCTTCTTGGTGCCATGGCAGTGCAGTAAAAGCTCAAAATGATGCCCCTGCTCCTAATAAAGCACTTTTAGATTTTAAAATTAAATTATGGGCTTTTACATCCCAAAACCTAAAGTTTTGGTAACCTGGCTTCTTTAATGTACACCTGAATCTAAGTGCATAAGCGGTATTGCATTTTACCCTCATTTGAGGGCAGCTGCCATGGCCTAGATTGAAGCTGGGACCAGCATGACTGAGCAGCATGGCATCATAGTAAGTGGGCTATTACACCAGGTCAAAATGAGAAATACTGCTTAGAACTACCAACTTCGTGGCTCACAAGCACTTTGCACTAAGTTAAAGGAGTATGTAGTACTGTCAGTGGCCGTTTATGTACCAATTTCTTTTTAACCTGACTCCATTATTAAAGTGCGAAGCTTCAATTAGTCAAAACCAGCCTAAATTACAGAACCAGCTCAAAACACGCACCATGTATAGCTGGATTTGGACATGAAAATGGAGTCAAGTCATGTCGCCGAAAATGGCGGTGGCAGTCACACTATTTCATGCATTTTGCCTAAAACATAGTCAATAATAATTAATCAATTTCTAAAATATTCTTTTCAAAAAGTTTTTTTCAAGCATGAAAGGAGGAGCCAAATGGTGTTCAGGTGCACGAGCAGTTAGTTGCACGGCACTTCTTGCATGTGTTCACTGGCTTCTTTCTAGCTTGAAAGAAAAATTTGTTGCACCTATTGAGCAGTAGAAAACTGGATTGGGAATTTTTCAGGATGCTCTACAATTTTCGCACTGACACTTTTGCTTTGAATATAATATTTGAGCAGTTAAGTAATCGTTACTAACTAATTAACTAATTAGAAGAAATGTAAGAATTGGTTTCACTTCCTCAAAACGATGGCAAACGACATTGCCTTGGTGCTGTCCAGCTACGTGGCACTTGTACATATTTAAAGCTTGCACATGTCATACAGACCACCTGGTAATTACAAGGCATATATAGAAGTGGCTAAGTTGTGTGAGCCAGCCATATGTAGCAAATCATGAGAAACAGCCATGTTTCTTTCACTTAAGGGCATGATAAGATTTACATGCTCGACACCTTGCATCAGTGTGTTCTAGGCCTGTTCGTAGTTTAGCTGCTACATAAACAATATTTCTCCACATGTGAGCTCATATGCATCTTTCAAGTATATTGCCCCGTGTGTCCAAAATAAACCATCCTCGCGCTTCCTTCATTATGTATACATCTGTTGCTGTGCTAAATTTTTAACATGCAACTGCACAAATTTTCATGTAGTTTACATATTTCCTCGTTGTTTGGTGGCTTTATTTCTGAACAAGTTGTTTTCGTTAAACCCTGTTGCACACAGCAGTACACAGCATTTCTGCCTAGAGTGGGAATTGTTTTTTTTTTTCAGATTGACATAAATACACCTTGCCTGGGCAATGTAAGGTATTCTACATAACACGGCCCTGCAATAATGTTTCATACTGCATTCCAGCATCATACAGAACTGTTTACTTACCAGATTAGAATATGTATAAGTGTTGGAAGTAACAGAACTGGAAGAAGCCAGCAGATAATGAGGCCAAGGAAAGCATAGAGGAACATGTTTTAAGTTTTTTATATGAAGTATAGAAATGATGAATTCTAGGTAAGTGAAAGTGGATTAAAAGATATCCACCTCTTGGTGGGGAACTGTCCCATAACCTTCACATTACGCATGTGATATACTAACCACTGTGGTACTACGGCCGTGTTCGAGCGTCGACAATCTGAGGGGCCATTGTGGACGGTTGAATGCTGCCTCGGTGGCACAGTGGTTAGTGCATGGCATGCCTAATGCAAAGGCTGTAGGTTCGTTCTCCCCCCATGCCTGTTTTTTTTTTACCATTTTCATTTCCTTTTATCATTTCTACATTTAAATAGAAAATTACAAATAAGTTTCCACGTGCCTTCCCTGGCATCTTCCAGCTGTCATTCAGAAAAATTTTGACCCTCAGTATCCGTTCTTCTCGTTTGGAAGAACAGGAGCTTCATTTTAAAAATAATGAATTCACCTTGTTCAGCATCTCAATGTGGTCTCAAATCTTATCACAGCATGTGTATTACTAAGTGAAGTTTTTGTTAAGATGATATAGCATGGGACCTAATTAGTAGCCTTTGTGTACAGATATATGACTAGTCTAATAAATAGGAGAATTTTAAGAAGCACTTCTAACATGGTCTGAGCATGTGTTTAAAAAAACTAGTCTAGCATGATTTCAGGCATAGCTGTTGCCCCTGAAGAATATTTGGATCATCTGCATTGGCATTGTTTTTAGAGAGCACCAATACTGCTTTGATAGAAGTAGCCTCGTGGAACATGAAGCATCGCTTCTTGCTTAGTCAAGGAAATATTATCTGCATATCTGACGTGCATGTGTCATATGTTCGAATGCTGTTTAAAGGCTGCTAATAAGAAAATTACTTCACTTGCCTTCCAGAGATTGCTTCAGTAGTCTATGCTACTCGATCATAAACAATTTACCAGAGTGAACTTTCATCACAGTTGGCTTTGCAATGTTTATGCAAAATACAATTGCCTACTAGACATGTGACTGCACTAAAACTTGGAATTAATGACCAGTAAGATTTATGGGACCAGCAAAACTTAGTTTATTACTCCAGAACAAAATGCGAGGCACTTCGGTTATTTCTGCCATAGAGTTTCTTACATTAATTACTAGAGGGAACTCTGGCGCTGCAGTCGTACCACCATGGGAATGATGGGAAGCACATGGATTTGTCTGATATTCGTGCTTGTGAATTCAGACGTTCTTGTGGCTTCGTATATTATACGCTATATAAATCTTATTGTCGTAAATTTCAGCGCAGTCTATACTCTTCGAAGTGCAGAAGACGGCGCCAACACGCACAATTGCTATTAATTGCAACGATTGAGCTTGTCCAGGTAGCCAAATCGAAGGGCACCAAGCGTCTCAAGGCACTAGTATGCCCGCGATAAATTCATCAGGGCGTTGCACTCGCTTGTCGTTACATGCCTCCGTCGCTTAATGGTTTCAATATCAGACTTCTGTTCTAGAGTTCCTGTGTTTGAATCCTGTCGTTGGACGATTTTAATGTTTATTTATTTATTACACAGTATATTGTTGAAAATGACTAGAATACAAAGTCACAAAGCCGTTTGAAGCCAAACAGACGAAGTTTAGGCAAATCCATGTACTTCCCATAATTTCCATGCTGGTACAGCCGTTCTTGTTTGATCTCCTGTGGACACTAACGTCAGA
This sequence comes from Dermacentor albipictus, assembly GCF_038994185.2. Lineage (NCBI taxonomy): Eukaryota > Metazoa > Arthropoda > Arachnida > Ixodida > Ixodidae > Dermacentor > Dermacentor albipictus. The sequence goes on along the minus strand of NC_091823.1, from coordinate 46,040,050 downwards.
GTTCCCTCTAGTAATTATTGTATGAAACTCTGATTTCTGCGCCTCGCTCGTGCAGAAGCGGCACCACACCTGCTGCGTAAACATGCACTACCTTTCGGCCGAGTGCAGGGAATGCTGTGAACTCGCCATGTACATAGCCTGCACTAAGTAAAACAAATCACAACGTGCAGTTGCTACCACGTTGAACTGGTGGAATGAGTAGTGAAATGCAGTACCTCCTGAACTAGTTCAGAAAGTGCAGGTTAATCAAGTGGAGATTATATAGCAACAGAAGTTGAGTGATTCTGCATTACATTCACGAAATATACTTCATGACACTTTTCCATTTATTTCCTCAGTTATTAAGAATCCATTTTGCATTGTTGGACAAAACTACAGAATGCCAACATATTTTCCAGCATTAATTGGTAGCAAACATGTCAAAACATGTTCTAGTGTCTGGATTGCCGCTTTAGCTGTTAACCCCCAAGTTAATTCCGGAAAATGTACCAAATGTTTTACGTACTGAATTCTCGGTGTCATTTTCTTTCTAAAAATATATTACTTCATTGGTCTCTGTTTAGAAATAACACAAAAATAAGAGCTGCTCTTGAGGGCAGCTTTCCCTCAATGCCGACTGTAACTGATCTTTGACAACAAGAGCAGCATAACGTCGGGCAGAAAGAGTGCAACTAGTCATTGGCGATATTGGTACTACTTCCAGTCACTAGTACAGCTTGTGATCAATGGTTAAAGGTTGCGACTTTGTTGCTGCCCAATTTTAATTCTGCAGCTGTTACACTTGGGTGTAGCATGTGTACGTACGTGTGCATGCATTAAAATGACTTCACGCTAGAGCAAAGCAACTAGTGCAGAGAGGCATTAGTCATCTTTATATATTTGCTTTGTAAAGATGCACTAACTTTATCTTTTGCAATATAGACTTGGCGCTCATTGGCCAAAGATGCCCTTGTGCTACTAAAACCTACCAATTAATTCGCTTTTTGCAGTAGCAGGTGCTTATTCCTTTTTCAGGATCGGTCTGTGAGTTCTAATTTGTTTTTCTTTAACTGTGCAATTCCCACTCACAGGACTGCATGTCATCTAAGGTGTTCCTTTTTCAATCAAGAATGTTGAGGTTGTGTTTGTGAAACTCGATTTCTTGCCTCAAACGAGCTTGTACAAACTGACCAAGCTGATAATTCTACCTGCTTATATAATAAATGTGTTGCGGTTATGAACCCACATAATGAATGACACACAGTATAAAAATTTTATCTAATAAAACAATTTAATGAAAATTTTCATGTTTTTCGCGTTTGTGTTCACTTCTCTACTCCTGTCCGTGTCCTGTCTGCATGCCTCACCGCTTTTTTTGCATATTAAATATCGTATAAACTTAACCATGCTTTTTTACCACAATGCAGGGGGAAAAGGTTCCGGTAACACTGCATTCAGTATGGTGGCCCAGACGTGTATGCAAGCAACCTCCTTCATGTGGACCAAGAACTACTCTGCAGTGTCTCACAGACTTCCATGCGAAGCCCTCAACATTCTCGTCTCAGTGGAATGGCTGCTCATCTATCTGCGTGTCCATCACCAAGATGGCCAGTTGTAAAGCTCCTGTACCCGTTTAAGACAGCTTAATGATTTTTTTAATTTAGTTTTCATGGTTAGCCGTAGAATCTTAACATTTTTGATGTTTCTAACGTTTTTACCTGGCCCAAAGTGGTGCAATAACTTTAAACCAGTTAAGTGATGCTCACTCTAATGCGTATCTGGTTTTGTTTGTGTTTAAGAAATTTGAATGTCTGATGAGGTAACAGCATTTAAACTTGTCATCGTGGCTCTTTTCAGTGAGCTGCTAGGAAATAAGACGCAAAACTTATCACACGCCAGTTGTAGCATTTTTGTTTTCAAGACTAAAGTATACATGTTTCAAAAGATGGAAAGTAGGGAAAAAAGCCTCAAGAACATAATCATCCTAGGATTGTCATGCCCTTACAACTCTGCAATGACTAATGCCTCATACATCTTGGGAGCACATTGGTCGCAATGCCTACAGGTATACTTGATAAGAGAATAGCTTGCACTCAGATTTGCCACGCAGTTGATGGCTGATAGCTTTTGTTTGTCGTCTTCATGTTACTACTATGTATTCAATATTCATTTACACGTGCTGCGGTTTTTTGCAGTCACACACACACACACACACACACACACACACACACACACACACACACACACACACACACACACACACACACACACACACACACACACACACACACACACACACACACACACACACACACATATATATATATATATATATATATATATATATATATATATATATATATATATTTTATTCGTTTCAATAAAAATTTAGTTGAGAGTTAGCGCTCATCCTGTCTGCTTCTAGTCTGTGTCCGTGTCACTTCGCGCTACAATCCAAGATCAGGTTACTGTACCAAATTGCCCAACTTTTTATCCTTGTGTTAAAGACACACTCAGACTTGTTCTTACTTATGTGACCGGTTATTTTTGTGCTTTATAATAAGATGCAGTGCTTTTCAAATGAAAACATGTGATAGTTCGTAGTGAGGTTATTTAAAAAAACTGTTTTGCTTAAAATTTAATTGAGCAAGCCTGTGCCATTATTCGGTGCTTATGTCTTTGTATTGGTATGGTTTTGCTCATCTTCCTTTTTACTTTTAAAATGTGCAAACATTATTATGTAACCATTTCTCTTGAATGAAATAAATACTTCTGACATTTCGTCACAAATTTTACAATGATTTTGTTCAATTAGGTAACCTTAGACTAGCCGATTGTTATTCTGGTAGCTTAACTTACAATGCCTGTAGAATATTCAATGCAAGCACATGGTGAAAAATACACTAAGTTATTGGGTATAAGCAGGTCACTCTCAGTAAATGGAGCATACGTATATTTCAGAAAATAGTGCATGCTTACATATTGAACAGCATGCACAGCTACACATGCTGTTTTGTTCGTAAATGCTGAAAGATTATTCGACGTGGAAGCACTTTGTTCTTGGGCTTTCAGTGCTACCTTTAAAGTCATATATGTGAAGGTACTAGTAGAAGCATCCCGTGGAGATAAATGACAACTTTGATGAATAGAGGTATAAAATATGTGCTTAAAACGCCAAAAAACTGCTTGACAGGCTAACGTATGCTTCTGTAGTACTGCACTTGTTACCGTCGCCAATACATGCATTGCTTGCGCTCTATTGCATTCAATATGAGCTACAGCAGCGAGCTGTCGTGTCTTTCCCTCCTGGTCGAGCTGGTGGTGCGAAAATTTTTGACCAAGAAAAGTGGAGGTTTTTAATCATTTCTGAAATGCATGTAACTATGCTTTTGGCTGTGTGCTGTTTCCACGGAGTTATAAGTACTGGTGCACCAAGGTGCGGGAGATCCTGTGTCCTTAGTGCAGCGCGCATTGTTATTGTGCTCTGCATCCTGCCGGCAGTGTACTATCACTGCAGAGGAAGATTACGAAAGCATGGCGTGTGTGCCTTGCTGCAATGGCGAAACCTTAAATTGTTTGCCTGAAAGGGCCGCACGTTATGCTACCACATGATGGACCAGAAGCGCAATATGACGACGCCTCACAGATTCTGGCTCATACTGAACAAGGTAGTACCATAGCTAAGGCTAGGCAGCATTCACAACAGCTAGTATGCCTGTTAACTACATGGCTGTAGTGAACGCTAAAATACTTGCAGGGATAACACCCTTTTGGAAGGGTGTTGTCACATGCTACACCCATATTGAAAGGGTGATTGCCTGTGTTACACCCCATATAGAAAGGGTGTTGTTTGCTTTACACCCATAGGTGAGGTGACGTCATATTAACACCCCTCCTTTTGTGGGGTGTTAATGTGCACCCTTTGCTTGGGGTGTAGCAATACACCCAAAAAGGGTGTCACCCATGGGACAAGCCATTTACACCCTTAAGGGTGTTAAAATTTTTAGAGTGTAGGTAATTCTAGAATGCTGGGAGAGGCCTTCGTCCTGCAGTGGCTATAAAAAGAAAGGCTGATGATAATGTTCAAGTAGAATAAGATGATTATGACTGAGGTGGGTGGAAGTGTAAAGAAAGGGAAAGAAAGAACGTAACAGAGAAGGATATGAAGAACAAGTGATGCGCGCGCACGCACAACAGCATTCAGCGCGCAGTCAAAGGTGGTCGCAGGTTTCAATCGTCTTCAAAAAAGTGCAGCAGTGCTCTTGTGGCTCTCAGTGCGGCTCATTTTCGAGTCCATGGCCGCTGTATTTTGTTTTTTCTTCTGTGCCATCCAGTCGGACTTGAAACAGCACGCAACGTCTATAATTGGTTGTCCAAAGCGGGACAGCTTACAAGGATATGTTGTGTGGTTTTCCTCGAAGTCAGAAATGTTGCACAAAGCACTGTCCATCATGGGGCCCTATAACGTAAAACTATTCCAATATGTTTCTATTCCAATTTCCTGACGTCAAATTTGCGTAACCACCGACGCAAGCACCGGGCGGTCACCCATAGGGTTGTCTGAACAGACCAATCAAACGCTCTCTTCGTTCATAGGAGGTCCCTTTTGTTTGCTTGAAAAACGAATAACATTGCCTACACTGAGCGGCTTGTTGTATCTAATTGGCTGACAAGAGGCGAGGAGAACGCTCAAGTGGAGAGGGATTCACTAGGGCAGAGCCAGTGCACTGAAAACCGATAACCGGATGAAGAGGGTGGTGCCGGCGTCTGCGATTGGTCGGCTTTCCCTTACTTAGCTTGTGGTGGCTGGTCGAAAATCGCGGCGGCATGCAACGGAAGCTTAAGAATGACGCTAAAATTGACCCTCAGCAAAGAAGAGTTGGCAGAATGAGGTAGTAAACGTGTCGAAAGTGCTTAAAAACGTTACACGGTCACGCAAGAAGTTTTATTATACGCAAATACACCCATGCTCTCCGGCAGGTGCGAGTAGCCAGCGTCTCAGCGATCGGCGGCAGCTATCTTTTATTCCTTACGGAACGGGGCAGCCTGCGGCTATTCCGAAAAAAAATCAGTTTTGTTCGGCATATTAATGAATCTTTATCGCGTACACGTCACTTTGACGCGGTGAGTTCGTGAGGTTTTGTGACGTCGCGTGACAGGCAGGTGAAGTGGGTGCAGCCCGAAAACTTTTTACCAATAGCCGAGGGTTAATGACGAAAAGGGGTCGAATCAGAAATAACTGTTTTTCTTTTTTCTGTCAAATCATGCATAATCAGTGTGCACACATCATATCAGATGGGGAGGTATTGCGGTTTTTGTAACGTCGCGTGAACGACAGGTGAAATGGGGGGTGGTCGAAAAAAGTTTTTGACCAATCGCGGAGGGCTGATAGCAGAATTGGAATAGAAAAGTTTGGAATAGTTTTACGTTATAGCACCCATGCATGCATGAAAACAGTGGGCGTTCCTAAATGCAACGCCCAGTCACAAGAGACCCAATAAAGTTTCGTCACACCGAGATGTACCAGGCGGTAGTCAAAGGCGCAATGAATAGTTAGGAGAGTGCAGTCGCCAGTTGGCACATTCCGGGGAATTCACGTGTTTTAACGTGTTGCGACGAGCAAGCATGCGACGTTTCCGTGCTGCATCAGGCCTTGACAATGGTCCAGGCGCACGCTAGGCTTGCACGTATCGGAAATACAGTAATAAAAGGAAAGGCAGGGACGTTAAACAGGTTTCTCCTGGTTTGCTACCCTGCATTGGTGGAGGCGGAAGCGCGAAGAAAAGGAACACAAGAACGAAAGGAGGAGAATAAAGCAATAAAGGTAATTAAAGCGCAGGCGGAACAGCGCGACACGTAGAGGCACATTAAACATCACACAGCGGTAGTTATTTAGCACTGTGTGTTGTCTAATGTGCTTTCCTGTGTTCCTGTCGTTCTGCCTGCGCTACAACTACAGTAGAAGATGCCACAATAACAAGCCCGTAAAGCTACGCGCAAGGAAAGCATCGTTTTAGAAGCAACAGGCATGTACTGACAGGACATGCATCAATTTGTGGAAATGCGTAATGGCACGAGCATCCGCATAATGAGACTGCGGATGCTCGGGCAACGTATCACGGTTGCGCGTAATCAAGTATACCTAGAGGGCGCCTGAGAGCACGGGCGGGAATGTAATATTAACGAATCGCACTTTCCGTTAGGAAAGACGCGCGGCTGTTGGTAAGTGGTTCGCGCTATTCCGGCCATCTTCGTGCGCTAGTTGGAGGCACCGGCGGTACTCCTTATTGGGTAATAAAGCGTGCAGGCGCACAACAGCGCTTTATTGAGGTAATGCGTCGTGTCTTCACGCGCTAGGCGGGGCTGTTTTTCTTGATAAACGAGAGCTAATGAGTTACCTGAAAGTTGTGGGCCCGGAAACCGTATACTAATATAATAGTTCGCGCTACACCGCGTGCTCTATTTATCTTCGCCTTCGTCTAAACAAAACAAGTGAGGCTACCGAGCACAGTCTCTTTCTTTCTTTCTTTCTTTCTTTCTTTCTTTCTTTCTTTCTTTCTTTCTTTCTTTCTTTCTTTCTTTCTTTCTTTCTTTCTTTCTTTCTTTCTTTCTTTCTTTCTTTCTTTCCTTCCTTCCTTCTTTCTTTCTTTCTTTCTTTCTTTCTTTCTTTCTTTCTTTCTTTCTTTCTTTCTTTCTTTCTTTCTTTCTTTCCTTTTTTTTATTGATAGCGTTTCCACTAGCTACTATAGGAACAGTGAAGTGCATGGCCGATTTAAAATGCGGACACGTCATCAAATAGAAAAAAAAAAGAAAGTGAGAAATTACAAGTACTTAATTATTTATTTTAGCGTATGTCTTTCGCTGAACAGTATTCTTATTTGTTTGCGCTCGGCATAAACACGATGAACGGCATGCGCTCGAATGGGAGCATTAGCACTTTGTGGACGCGCGGTTAGCTTTGTTAAGACATGAAGGGGCCCCTTAACATCGTCTCATTAGAACCCATTTCACGTGAAGTTTTAAGGAAGCAGCGATCGATTGAAAGACGAAGTTGATACTGCTCTCGGCGATCTCTTCGTTAGCATTTTGTTTAACTGACCAAGAACACGGGCCCCGCGGTAACTGAAACTTTCTTAATTGCTTGCTTTTGCACGACGAGCACTATTACGCCTTCATCACGGCTGGCTCGCATCGCTCCCTTTAATAGCAAGGTCTCGCCGCACGAACGCCGAGTAATTTTGGCAATGTTGCTTCGTGTTTAATTACGTCGGTAATTGCATGCCGCGCGCAGCGCGTTTAATGACGTTGCAAGAGAATGCGCGCCGACGAAAATTAAGGACGCACGTTGCATCAAAGGGGCTTCATGGTCGAGAAATATCTACTTTCTTGCTGCTTTACAGACACTAAACGATATCCCATAGGTTGCTCGGCAGCTTTAAGCACCAAGTCTTTTCCCCCTTGCCCAGTGAAGGGTAGCCTACCGGGCTCAACCTGGTTAACCTTTCTGCCTTTCCCTTATGGCTTTTCTCTCTCTCTTAAGTGCCAACGCTACTGAGAACAAAGTTCGAGAGGTTTTAGTGCGAGCCCCAGCAGCATTGACAATGTTGTCCCTCTTTCTAGCTTGCGTTAAATACAACAGAGCAGCATGCGATGACACAATAGGCGTATTCCTGAAGGTTTAAGGAGCGTCTGATGATGTGGCTCATCAGGACATTCGATGACATCAACGTGCGACCCTCGGGGCCGAGTGAACAGTGCTCAACGACTGAAACGCGATACTCGGTCCAGATGGCGGCCGGCGCTTCTTTTTTGCATCGCCGGTGGGCGCTGAGGACACAATGCTGATGCGTTATGGTATGCGACGAGAGCGAGGGTAGTTGTGACGCATTGTGAATGCATTTGGCACCCCAGCGATCACCGAGCTCTAACCGGTGACGAAATAAGCGCAGCTCGCCATGTGAACCGATGAGCGCGTTTCAGTCGGTGAGCGTGCACTGCACGCCGGGATTTGTGTCTTACATAACTAACACAACTCTTTCTTTGTCAACTACAGACGGCGTCACTACACTGGGGAGTGTCATGCGGAGTAGCTCAAGGTGGAGTTTTAAGTCTCACACTTTTCAACACTTGCATGGTTTTGTGCACTTTGTGCACATTTCTCTTTATGCAGAGGACATTTGCATATAGATTTCGGGGCGCAACAGGCGTGTTCGGCGTGTAAGGCCCCAGAAAGCCATGATCTGCATCGAGAAGTTCTGAAAGCACTCTGAACATTGTCATCTAAATCTCGGAAGAGCTTGTCGTACTTTCCACCATTTATTCACTGCAGCAGCATGCCGAGTCGAAGTACGAATAATTCATCCGTAAATGCATTGTTTTAAAAAAAGTACCTGAACGTTTTAGTCTCGCATTCTTCATTTTTTCTTTGTTGATCTGTTAGATAGCCGGTGATTTCATAATCAGGTACGATGCCTCATGAAATATAACATCTTTCAATGTGATGAATTCTAAAAGCGCACATGAATTGTCGGCGTACGGCTTCTTTACAAGTCAGCTGTGCACGTCATGGCAGTTGGAGTGAGGGGAGGCGGGGGAATCATTTGGGGGTCACTGATGCGTAGGTTGGTGCTATAGTTGGAGCCATATTTTGATCACCTTGTTGAAATATTTAGACGACGGGATAATACGGGCGAGAATGTTAGGAGGACGAAGGGCGCTGCTTGCACTAACAGAAGCGGTAGCCAATCCCTCACTGTGCTTATGAGCCACCTGTTCAGAGGACAACGACAACAACAGCAACAGGGGACCAAGCCGGCTATCCCATGCGGAATGCGGGGAAGCGCATGCTACAGGGTGAAAGAGAAAATAACAGTTTACGAAGCATGTGTCCAGATTTCGGCAAGACGCGGTCATGCGTGCCTGGCGACTACTGAACTAGGCTGACCAGCACGTACGTCAGCAGCTTGTGACCACTAGCTCCGATTTTCATGACGTTCAGAGATAACTTGTAAACCAACCTCACACGCCAAGAAGCAGCTAGTGCTCCATTTGCAGGGCATTTTTAAAACGGCCGCCTGGTTGTGGAGTGCACTTGGGGATTTTCTTGCGCGGTAATGAAATTCTCGCACGACACTGAACTTGCGGGTTCTATCGCTATCAGACAGAGAAAAAAAAAGTGGGATAGAAAATTTTTGTGTCAGGACCACTTTCAGAAATGCACAGAAGTAGATTCGAACGCAGAGATTTCCCGTTCTATCCACTGTACCACGTGGCATCCATGTCTTTAATGCCTTTATTACTGTTACTGAACTGCCGCGTCGCAGCTGTTCAGCTATTGGTATATGTAGTGGATGCAAAATAATACGTGGCATCTGTATCGCGTGCTCAACTGCATTCGTGTGCCCTCTGACGAAGCAAACACCTGGTGCCGAGACATGGCATTGCGCATGGGCATTTTTTCGTGTTCGTGTGCCTGCCAACACGCCCAATTCTTGCCAGCATGTGACGATTACGGTGATTGCAGAAGATCGCGCTAAGAGAGCGGTGTATGTTTCGGCCCTTGTGCAAAAGTCTTTCATTTTTCCTTCTCCTGATCTCTATGTAACCTATTTGTCTCAGTGTAAGGCCGAATTTCGGAACGAAATTCTGGGGTCCTGTAACCTAAAAACTAGTCCCGTCTGTTTTTATTCAAATCTCCTGCCGTCAAAATTACGTAAGTACCAACGAAAGCATTGGGCGGTGACCCGCAGCGTTGTTTGAATCACCCTGTCAAAGGTTCTGCTCGTTTAGAGACGGCGACGTTTGCTTGCTTTCAAAGCGAATAACATTGTTTACCTTGACAGGCTATTCTTATCTGATTGGCTGACTAGGCGAGGAACACACAGAACTGGAGAGGGTTTGGTGGGGCCAAGCTAGCTCACGGTAGCGCAATGAAGAGGCTGGTGCAGGTTTCGGCGATTGGTCCGCTTCCCCTTACTTAGCTCGCAGTGGCCGGTCGAAAATCGCGGCAGCGTGCAACGAAAAGAAAAAAAAAGTGCCGCTAAAACGGATCCTCAGCTATGGAGAGTTGGCAGAGCTGTGTAGCATACGTGTCGAAAGGGCTCGACATCATACTGCCATGCAAACATTTATATTATACACAAATAAACCCATCTTCACCAGCAGGTTTGAGTAGCCAGTGCCAAAGTGATCAATCCATGGGCAACGATCTTCTATTCCTTTCTGAACGGGGTAGCATTCGGCTATTAAAAAAGAAGAAACTCAGTTTTGGTTGGCCTATTAAGGCATCTTTCATGCATACACGTCACTTTGACATGGTGAACTTTTGTGTTTTTTGACGTAGTGTGGCAGACAAGCGAATCGCGCGCAGCCAGAATACATTCGACTAACATCTATAGGCTAATGGTGAAAAAGGCGTACAAACAGAAACAACCATTTTTGTTTTGTTGCGTTGTTGTGTGCACACATATAATCAGTGCACACACGTCATAGCTGGCAGACAGGTATGTTATAGCGAAGTGTTCCTGTCTATGAGACATTTCTGCACATTTAATGACAAGAATGGTACAGAACGAGCATGTGTGCCGCCTGGCTTTTTTTTTTCTTCTTTTGGTGCGGACCTTTTTTTGAAGCGTTGCGAGCTTTCTCCATATTTATTGCGCTATCACAGGGCTGAAGCGCGCCCTAAGGAAACGCGGGTAATAACAGACATCTCTTGAAAAAAATTCATTGAATACCTACCTGATACAATCATGTAATAAATTGCGTGTTTACTGGAAACAGCTTCAAATTACGAATGCTAAGAGACTTGCAACAATTCGTCGTTTCATGTGTTCTCCACCCTTTTTCTCTTAGACGCTAATCGTATTATTTAATCACATTTGAGGGTGTCAGTAGTTTTGGGCAGCAGCGTACTTATGATTCTTTCACTATTTTGCACCGGTTCGATGTTACTCTTTTGGCTAACGACTTTAACCTTTTCAACTTCGAATGCCAACTATGGGAATTTGCGAGTCTCAAAATTTAAGCTGACGGTAGTGTACTTGCGTTTCTTGCTAGGTTCATGATCGTTCGCAGAGCTTTTGAGCAGCCGGATCGTGGAAACGTTTTCTGTAATCAAGATGACTAAACCGAGACTAAAGCAGGAATTCGGCTTACCTTTTCAATATATATAGGTTCTCATGAAGGGGTCTCACTAAAAGACGGTTTTACTCTCGAATGCGATGAAGTGGTGCACAAGATTCCGTGGTTTGACAAGCAAAGATGCAGTACTGCTGCACAAATAGTCCCGTCGCACTTGCTGCGTCTAATGGTCACCTCATATAAGCAGGGTTTACCGCGCAGAACTCATAATATACTTTCCTATACAGTGGACAGTTTGCAGCATCTGCTACCATATCACTGTAATAACAGCATTAGCCAAAACGGCTCATTGCCACTAGCACTATCAGCTTAAGTGGCCTCTATTATGAGCTGACCTCAGCCGTTCGCAAATGCGTCGTAGCACGGCTTCTCTAATCCAAGAGGACAAGCTTCGTCAGGGAAAGCATCCAGGGATGCAAACAAAACACTCTGGTGTCCTTCAGCTCCACCGAATGGAATGCTTCGAACCGTGGTTAATCTAGGTCTTCCGAGAGAGTCTTTGCAGTGAAGAACATTAGAACGCTGCTGTGACGTTTTCACGTCGTTTGCTGTGATTTCAATTAAAGAAAGAGATCGCTGTTTTGCATCGCTCCTAGCTCATCGTGCCTAGCAGCTAACGACCCGCAATGCGAGCTGAGCTTGAATGCCTGGTAGCTTTCCTACAAAAATGCAGTATTTGTTAGATACATTTACCCAACGTGTGGCGCTCGTCACGAAAACCTGGATCACCGGTGGATGAGCACCACACGCTAGAAGGGGGTGGTGAAACTGGCAGGCCGTGTGCGTGCATGCGTAAGAAGGTAGCAGCTGATGCACAGATGGGTGAAACACGCAATTAGTACCCAAGTGCTCAAAGAATTTAATTCTAAAATGAAGGACCGCAGCTTCAACCGTGATTAATAGCCATCTTCCTTAGGCGTCATACGAGTCACCATTTTCCCCATATAAGAAGCCAACAGAGACAGCAAGGACAACATAGGGGAAGTTATTTGTGCTTACTAATTGAAGTAAAGAAATGATATATTCAAGGAATTAAAGGTTGATGAAAAAACAACTTGCCCCAGGTAGAGAACGATCCTACGTCTTGGCATTAAGCGTACGATGTCCTACCAATTGAGCTACCGCGGCGCCCTTTTCTCATCCACCTGATTTATTGACCAGTTGCCTTCACTCAAAAAAGATTACGTACTCCTGACGCCTGCGGCAGAAAGGAAGATCCGCATCCGAGGCTAAGGTTTGTGGGTGGTGGCGCTGGCTAACACTCCTAGCGTTAGGTCAAGTAGTAACACATAAATAATAATAATATTTGGGGTTTTACGTGCCAAAACCACTTTCTGATTATGAGGCACGCCGTAATGGAGGACTCCGGAAATTTCTACCACCTGTGGTTCTTTAACGTGCACCTAAATCTAAGCACACGGGTGTTTTCACATTTGGCCCCCATCGAAGTGCGGCCGCCGTGGCCGGGATTCGATCTCGCGACCTCGTGCTCAGCAGCCTAACACCATAGCCACTGAGCAACCACGGCGGGTTAACACATAAATACCCCAGAAAGTGTATGGGAACGGCGCCGCGGTAGCTCATATGGTAGAGCATCGCACGCGTAAGGCGAAGACGTGGAATCGTTCCACATGTTGCTCCTGTGTTGGAATCCGGCCTTCTAACAAATTTAATAATGCTTATTTAATTATTTATTCCGCACTACATTGTTGAAAATGACGAGTTTGAAGTCAGAAGGACGAAGTTTATGCAAATCCATGTACTTCCCATGCTGGTACAACCGCTCGCATTTCCAGCTCCCGTAGACACTAGCGCCACAGTTCCCCCTAGTAAGTATTGCATGAAACTCTATGCTGGGCAGTGACTGCGGATCCTTGTTGAAAGCCTTCCTGAGCGTCACAACACCCAGAATTAACTCAGAGAATGACCTTTCAGAAGAACGTTACATATACAAATTTTCCTTTTCGGGGAAAGGAAAACACGATGATGGCTACGCCTAAGAGAATGCGTACTGCTGTTGCTCATCCAAATGCTGTTCATAGAGATGACTAGAATGCATTATATGAGATTCACCTGTCACAACAGCCTACGTATAAAAGTTTGACCTGAGGGAGTAAAAGGCTGGGCACAAGAACAGGTGATATCATGTGCCGCAGTGATGCCCTTGCGCTTACATCAAAAGTTTTTGCCTCGTATCCTTTCTTCGCAGACATGGTTTTAGCGCTCACGTTCCTATAGCAGTAAAACATGCAGCAGTCTGTTCTTCGGGGCAAATGGATTCTGCTGACGTCAGAGAGCATAGAAATAGACGCATTCCAGCGTACAGCGCAGTAGCGCGCTAAGCCTGCGCGCTTTCGTTTTTGTGTAACGAGCAGCTCTCCCGCCGGCTTTCTCACATGACCTTTCGTCAAGCTCTGCTTATGGCACACATTGCGGAAGAGAAAAGAGTATAGTGCTCGTCGCACACATAATCGATGTTTCTCTTTCATCTACTTTTCTGGAGTTGTACTCTTATTTTAGAAGATAGCCTCACTGCAGCGTTCTCGATAAGGGCACTTTTTAGCTCATTAGCTCATGACTCATTACAAGGCGTGCTGCAACGACACATGACGTCCTCTATTATCCGTTACTTCGGCCCCTTTATCTTGCTCTGGAATTGCAGCACTAAGCTTTCGAATGTGAAACTTTTGATAGGGAAACGTTATTGCTTACAGTCTGTATGAAAATCTTGCTTTTCAACGACATCCGCAGGACGTCCACTTTTGTCTCACTCGGGAACAATTTTTAGGTCCAAGTTTTCGGAGTCCTTAAGTTCACTGACCATGTTCACCTAATTTTTTGTATGTGGGAATACTTTGATCCGACGCCTTACATGTAAATCAGAGGAACTGGGAAATATTGCAGCGTATGCGCGGAGCGAGAGGCTTATAACACCCTATTGCTAGGCCGTGCGCCGTAGTTCTTCATTCCAAGTCGTGCCTTCTCTCCGACACCTTCTTTCTCTTTTCCTTCTCTTTGGTATTTTCCCCCGTGCTTATTCGTTTGCTGCAATCTATTTAATATTGTGAGAATAAACATCGCTGGATAGCATTGGAATCGCGCCAAATATCGTAGTGAAATATGCATTGCAACGATTCGAAAATTGCTCAGTGTCTTGGCGCGAGTTGCAGAGTGGGAGTTTGCGGCTTCCGGTTGCGGCGGCTGCCTTCCATTGGGGACGGAAGGCAGGAAGCGCTCGTGTGTCATGATTCGGGTGCACGTTATAGAAGGCCGCGTGGTCAAAATGAACACGGAGCAGCGCTGTATGACATCTGTCAACGCACATAAGGCACGCTCGCACACATTATCTGTGTCTGCCCGCGATACAGTGCTGAGAGACAAGTGATGTGCAGAGTACTGGACCAGTTGGACAATCGTCCACTTTCAGAACTAAAAGCTTTAGGCCAATGCTCCGAAAGAACATCCGCGTTGAAGGCCTTACTCGCGCTAGTAAGGTTCTTGCGGTCCACGGGGCTTCACGACAGACTCTAAGAATGCCGCCCCCTACCGCTCTGTAGTGTACGCGCTTTGTTCGTGATTGTCTCCCTTTCTTCCTATCTCCCCCTTCTACTCTGTTTCTCTTTTTATCCCTCTTAACCCTTCCCCCTGCGCAGGGTAGCCAACCGGAACTACCTCTGGTTAACCTCCCTGCCTTTCTCTGCATTATTTTCTCTCTCTCTTGAGACAATCAAACTCCATAAGTTGAGTTTTGAAGTTCGAAACAGACTAGGATAGATTGTGGGCACCTAAGTGCCAGAATTACGATCTGATTATGACGCCTGCAGTAGTGGGTGCTTCCAGAATATTTTGAACAACTTGGTGGGGGGAGGGGGGGAGGGGGGGGTTCTTTAACTTGCGCCTAAATCTAAGCACATGGACGTCTTTGCATTGCGCCTCCGTCGGAATTTGGCCGCCGCTGCCGGGATGGCAATTTTTGTTTTTCTGGAAGCTGCACTTTCAAGCTCAGCAGCGGGACGCTGCATCCACTGCGCTATCGCGGTGAGAATAGTCCAAAACAAGTGGTTACCTCCTCTAGAGGGAGCTGAACTGTTCTGTGGATGAGCGCGCTTTCTATGACATGGCGATGCTTAGCAGCACTTCAAGTACAATAAAAACAGGGCAGTGACAAGTGAGACGCTTCTTTAAAAAAGAAGAATGCGAACTTATTGAAAACCCTCTCTCCTTCTAGAAGCAGCGCTCACGTGAAGTTCTCTTAGACAAATCCGCATTGTGACAGTTCCGTCGCTCCATATTTAGTGTTGCGCATGCTACTTCTGGAATGAATGATTATTGGTATCGTCCTCATTGCGCGACAGTATACCTGATGTGGAAAACTTAGTAATTTAACGTAATTACAAGGAAGAAAAGGGACGCCAACACAAAATACGAACCAGGAGGCCTCAGGAGTCTATATTGTATGTACAGTATGACGCAGGCGGAGGATGCCACTGAAGACCCAACCAAGTTTTCGTTGCCCCTCGTCCTGCTATGACGGCTCATTGCACATTCTCTCTATCTGGAATGCCGATCTGATTCAAACTGAAGAGGCCTTCGGAGGATACCGCATTTGTGCTACAATACAATGGCTTCTCCGGGCAGATTTACGCTGCTCTTCGCTCCTACTGGCGCTGGGTTCAACGGCAGTTGAATAACGGCGCAAACGCATGCGAATGCTCAGTTGCATGAGCTCATTTAGGATTTGTTTTGCAGCGCGGGTGCCGAACATGGCGGCAATTTTACCTACTGTACAGACGGGCAGCTGCTTGGAAAGACGACTGATTCCAAATCGGTTCAAAGGTAAACGGCGGCCGCACACTCAATTAGTACCCGCTGTCCCGAACACGCGGCACATGCATATCCCATGGAAGCGGCCAGTACTCCATGACGCGTTAAAACAATGTCACTTGAGCTTGGTATTCATATTGATACTTGTTGTACTGTTGTTGTACTTGTTGTACTGTTGTACTGTTGTTGTACTGTAATAGAGAGCATGTTTAGGCGTGTAATAACTATGGATTAAATATTATATCGTAGCCCCTCGTAACTTGCATTTGGTTTCCCTTTGTACGCGCCAAACGAAGCAGATAATTGTTTTATCCGAGAAAGCAAACTGACTGTGATTAGCCGAACCAAGCTGTTCGATACAAACTAAAATATATATATATGTTCGCAAACAGTGCAGGAGAGCTCTGCGATCGTTCACATTTGGTATACCGAATGTAAAAGATCTACGAGCTCTCGCAGGTATTTATTGATAATAATCCCAAATTTGAGTCCTCCATGATAGACTCAAATTTGGGATTCTCATCGGAGTGCATCGAAAAAAACTTGGAAAAACAACTTAAAAAAGAACGTTGAGTCATAGTGGAGAAAATGTGCAAATATGCTACTAAACTAACCGATAATCATATTACTTTAACGGACTCGTGGAGAGAGTGAATAAAGGCGATGGAGAGAAAACTAGCCACGGAACTGCATCGAACAGTAAAGAATAAAATGAAGAATGAGTAGTTTTATCAGACAAAATACGGAGTCACTGCCATTGGAACCCATTAGGGACAACTTATTCTCTGAACACGGTGCTACGGGAGCAATATGAATATGTTCCAACTAGGCCGACTCGCAGTTATGCTTGAGCTTGGTTTTCCGCTCCTCACACAACGTTCGCACCGCTGTCATAAGTGGTCAGCACAATTGGCTAACGAGTTTATTGTTCTTATAATTTCGTCAACAGAACGCACGTGTGTCCTCAAAACCTTGAGGTCCATGTGTCGTGCTTCGATATATAAAAAAGGCGCAAACAAAGAACACAAGGAAATTCGACTCAGTGTAGGCGACATGGTATGAGACCTTAATGGTTACCAGTATGTGCCCCACTTTTTGTTTAACTGCTTGTTATACTCGTGGGAGGTGCGTTCACGTCATTTGTCAATTCGTGGGTAGCTTTGCAGTATTATAAATAACTGCCTTTCAGCAGTAAGTCATTTATACGATACGCTATCTGCGCACACATGTAAGTATACATTCTTTGGCGGCCTTTAGCGGATGGGTGGGTGGACAGGTATACGCCTAGGTGCATGTTCGCGTGGGCAGTTAGATGGAAGAATGGATGGCTGAATGAATGAAAGGAAGGCAAGCAATGAAGAAAATAAAAAGGATAAGGAAGGAAGGATGGAAGAAAGTGTTTAAAATCAACGCAAGCAGCATGACTCAAAATGATTACAGTATGGCGTCGAACTCGTCGAATGTGCGATGCGACCTACTCCAGAAAATTTAATAATGGAAACGTTACTAAGGGAGCAATGTCATTATGCTCAGAATATAGTGAAAACAAACCTGATCTGGCAGCCTTCGTCTCAAGTAGATGTCTCTATTCTTACCTTGACGACAGCTCCGCAGAAAAACGGGTCGAAAGGAAACGTTTGCTCAGGCGATCTCTCAGCTATGATTTCATTGCGTTCGAAAAAATAGGTTTATCATTATAAGTTACGTAAGGTGGTTTTCAAGTAATTGAATTAGTCCTTCCACGTCTCTAGATATAACATATGCGAAATTGAAAATTTCACTGAACATTGCGGAGGACCTTGCTTTATCAGTAACTGGATTAAGACGTTGTTTTTTGAGCACAGCGAATGAGCTGCTTATTTAAGCTGTCATCTAGAAACTGTGACACTTTATTGCAACTCATTCTTTATCCCAGATAATAAACACTGCAGCCGACATAAACCTTCTACTTAAGTAATCTGTTTTCCTGGTCGGCGGAAAAGCCGAACATCGGCTTTTTTTTTTCTTTAGTGGATGGTAAGAAGGCGAAGTTGCCTACCGCGCTATGGCAAATAAGTATGGGGCAAGTGCGAGTCTTCGTGAACTCGAGCCCGAATTCACTTCTTATTCAATATGTAAAGAAAAACGTACAAGGAAGAAAACGGCTAACACACCTCGGCACGAGTCGACAAAGTATTGCGTCGAGCCTTTTTTGACATCTTTGTTTGCATTTGGCGCGTAACGAAGTGCTGCGTCGCCTTCATTTCGTCCTGTCCGAGTTCTGGCAACCCTGCCTTTCTGTAGCTACCTCGGGCCTTTATTACGTTAGTGGATTGTCCGGGAGGCGCTCTGTTTGCGAAACGTATATACGCCCGTCCGTGTTACTAGCCTTTCCCGTTGGCTGCTAAAGAACCAAGGAAGCCCCCACGGACCGACGCCAATATCGTCAACACAGCCCTAAAGTCCTGGACGCATGTCTTATTCTCTGCACCACTGTGTTCGAGCCAGATTCTGAATGCTTTCCGCCTTCACGCCGGGTCGCAGTCGCTCGCAGTCCTGAAAGCTGTCGTATGGTTCTGACTATCGCGCGTTTCAGCGTATACGAACAACATTCCGAAAGCGGAAGGCTTGACGGGGTGAGGTGACGCGAAAGGGGCATGAAGGGGGAGCAGGCTTGGTGGGCCAAAGCTAGCCCGCCTTCTTTCAATTGCGGAAATGTGCTCCATCAACTGGAAGAGCAGTTTTGGGCAGAAACGTTGATAGCACGGACGTGTTGTTTGTGAGACTTCAACGAGTCCCTGTGCGACGCACCGGACAGGAACTCGCTGCACTGGTTTCGGGCCAGGCATACAACAGCACTGCGTGGCGTGCGTCGCAACAACTGTTCGACGAGGTTGTTATAGAGAGCATGTCTAGGTGTGTAATAACTATGGATTGAAAATTCTATCATAGCCCCTCGTAACGTGCATTTGGTTTCCCTTTGTACGTGCCAAGCGAAGCAGATAATTGTTTTATCCGAGATAGCAAGCTGACTGTGATTAGCCGCACCCAGCTTTTCGATACAAACTAAAAAAAACAAAATATGTGTTCGCAAACAGTGCAGGAGAGCTCGGCGATCGTTCACATTTGGTATACCAAATGTAAAGGATCTCCGCGCTCTCGCAGGTATTTATCCGTCATAATCCTAAATTTGAGTCCGTTATGGTAGACTCAAATTTAGGATTCTCATTAGAGCGCATTGAAAACACTTGGAAAAAGTTTAACAATGTTAAAAAAAAACGTTGAGTCATAGTGGAGAAAATGTGCAAATATGCTACGAAACTAACCGATAATCATATTACTTTAACGGACTCGTGGAGAGAGTGAATAAAGGCGATGGAGAGAAAACTAGCCACGGAACTACATCGAACAGTAAAGAATAAAATGAAGAATGAGTAGTTTTATCAGACAAAATATTGAGTCACTGCCATTAAAACCCATGAGGGATAGCTTATTCTCTGAACACGGTGCTACGGGAGAAAATGCGCCGGCGACAACCGCTCCTCTGAAGTGTCTGGAACCGGCACAGCAACTATTCACCAAGTTATGTTACCGTGACCAAGTATGTATATATATGCACATATGGGCATAGTTAACATGTCGAAGGCATCGATTTAAATACAAGAAAGGTTAATGAATCCCAGGTAAAAAAATACTAAAAGCGACTGTATAGTCACCGACACAGACATTAGAGCAAAAGCCGGCTGCGCGTTCCCTTGTACACCTTCCAGCACCCCTTACTCATTCTGATAAAGGCCATTCTGACAATCGGTATTGAGATCACCCGCAACGGTGAACTGCTGACCGAATTTCGTGTAGTTGGTGTAGAATATTCTGGCAAATGGTGTATCTTAGGTCACGTCACTTCGTGCAGCAATACAGGCTGAAAGGGCATGTGTGACAGCGGTAACCTGGTCACCACAGTGAATTATAATAAACTACTTCTCTGTTTCGGCGGTTTCGAATTCTATTACTAAGCATCTTCGCGGTATTTGGCAGTGACTGGATCAGCTCTCGTAAGTGTAGTGAAATAACTACAGATTTGCCAAAAATGCATTGCTGTTCCAGACAATCTGTTTCTTCAGTGTCCGAATTACTATATGTAAACCTGCTAGCTGGAATATCAATGCATATCATTACACGCGTATAGAACGTATTTTTCGAGACCGGTTTTAAGCATGAATTTTCAATACAGAAGGATACATTATGACCGCATGGCTTGAATTCTATTCTGCAGGTGGAACATTCCATCTAAAGACTATACTAAAAATAATAAGCAACAATTTACTTCATGCATGTAATGGAAAGACGTGGGATCGTTCCCCAGCTGCGGCAAGTTGTTTTATCATCCACTTTCATTGCCAATAATTGATCATTCCTTTAATTCAGTTAGTAAGTACACGTTTTTTTACCATATATTGTCCTTCGTGTCTTTGTTTGTTGGCTTCTAATGATATGAATAATAAAACCCACTTTCTTTTCGTTCGTGCATTTAAGATACACGACACTTCAATCGAACTGTCGCCAATACAGATACAGACGCACATCTTGCTGAATGTGTCACAATGCAAATACAAGGTACCCAAAGGGTATCTTAACATAGCATCTAAAAATCGTGTATCTCCGGTACTGCCCAGCCTTGCACCAATCAAATTCAGTGCGTTGGCAAACCGCCTGTGTGTTACCGTATGCTCAGCCCTCATGTCTAAGTACCGATATGCAGTCCGAAGAAGAATGCTTAGACAGCGCCCTAATTTTGTGGACAAGGTGAGATCAAGTGTATCGAAAATCTACAGCGCTATTTATTTCCCCCAAAGGGAGCAGACATGTACAATCAGGCCAGCCGGGTCCCGCCATGTTGAACCAGGACCTATTTCTATTTCATTCTGACACAGAATGTATGAGGGAAAATTGGCCATAAACTTCTTCCACATTTAAAAGGCCACAAAAGCTCTGCTACGATATTTGAAGGCTACTGGACTGAATCAGCGTCTGTGATCCGGGCTGAGTGACCGAACGATATCCCCAGTGGACTTTCTCTTCTTCCTTTAATCTTTCCGTCCCCTCTTCCCTTTCCCCAGTGTAGGGTAGCCAACCGGGCTCAGTCCTGGTTAACCTCCCTACCTTTCCTTTATCATTTGCTCTCTCTCTCTCTAAACATTTTCAATATCATCATCATTTACGATCACAGGCATATAATAAGTGGCTTCATTTGCTGCAACCCAACGTGGAAACGCACTGCATCGAAGTGACGTCACCCTACGTGATGATGTCCTTCCGCTGTGAAACATGTGCTGCTTACGAATATTTAACATCGTGCATAAAAAGTGAATATGGGAACAGAACTCTAGCAAAATACGAGCCCTAGTGATGACGCTTATAACGTGTAACTTCACCTGCCTTGCACCGTCTAGTTTATGCAACGTCGCATAGAGTTCAAGATCAAATCCAGAAATGGCCCGCGTTAAAACTGCGCTGTAAAGGTGACATCGCAGCTTTTACCACTATTTCATAGAAAGCCATGACGCATTAACACTCCTGAAGCGAAATGTGATATAATTATCCTGCAAGTTACATGAAAGCATCACTGTGCATTTGTTCGAGTTTATGTGGCTGGAGAGAGAAAGTTAATAATTACAAATACGTAGGCGCTGCGAATTGGAATTCGCAGGAAAAACTATCGGTGAAGAATCGACACGTTCTGAACCTTGCACTAGTACGACACAAACAGACGACCGATTATTACCTTGCCTGAACAAGAAGCCAAGCAGCGGATAGGCCGATTGGTTGGGTTGATTGTACGAGTAGAGGAAAAGCCGGCTGACCTTGACGTGCTATCACCATATAACGAAACACAAACAGCGGAGCAGGGGACCATGTCGCTGCCGGGGTACATGCTACGCCGTCTGACGGTGGCCGCCATAAACTCTGCACATGCGCAGTTAAATTACGGTAGGGTAGAAACTCGGGCCGATTGGTGTAGCATAGTTCAAGTACTGGAGGACCAGCGCTCGGACGAATTGCGCAGAAAAGGACACATACATTGCGCTTTAAGGTGTTTCTAATCACGGTTTTAATAATTTACGTTGTTCGCGGCTTTGCGTCCCACCCTCACCTTCTCCTATTGGGTCACCTTATCAGTATTTCGATGTCATTCCGCCGAAACGCTGCAAGCCTCCGCTTTCCCGAAATGTCTCTGTCCACTCGCGTCCACCGACTAGGATTAGGAAAGCAGGGGCTTGCAGCGCTACCGCCGCGTGATATCCAAATACTGATAAGGTCAGCTAGGTTCGAGAAGATGAAAACGGGATGCGAAGTCGGGAACAGCGTAAATTACCCTGCGCATGCGCGGAGTTTATCGAGACCGAGTCTAGACGGTGCACCACGTACTCGCAGCCACACGTTCCTCCGTTCGCGTTTCATTCCGCCGTGATGGTGTGTATACCGTGCACTGTAGAAAGATGAAGTAAAGAGGGAGGGAGGAAGAAAAAAGAATGACAGTATGGATGAGAGAGGACTTGGCAGTTCTGAATGCGAAAACTGCCCTGGAAACCCATTAAGCGCTTTGTAATACAGTGCTTAATGGGCGAGTGCCTCTGGTGGAAGGCTGTTAAGGGCGCACTTCTATTGGATGCGGTGCGCCATAGGTCGACAAACGCATGCAGCCGGCACAGTAACGTGCACTGACTCCAATGCTGCGTGCACTCTTAGCGTCGGCCATTCCGGCGTTGCGAAAACAGGCGCTCTTCCCATCCATTGCTGCGTAACAGTGACCTTTGCAAAGTGGTTTGATACAGCGCTCGGGGCATTGCGTTAGGAGACAGGAAAACGAACATAATCAAAAAAGTGATTTCTCGTTCAGTTTTCTTTCGTCTGTCTCCTAAAGCGACGCAGCGCTGTGTCACATGCTATTTCAGCTAACCCTATACAGGAGATTATATACTGAAGCAGCCCTGGAAACACTTTTTTTTTTTGCAGGAGTTACTGCATGCTCTAAAATTTTTCCTTCGTCTTTTTTTACATTTGCTATAGGAAGTGCGTCCATTTGTGCCCAAATAGAGCGGATGCACTACTATTTGTTGGTATGATTACCTTAGTCAATGGAGCTATATATAGATAAACTCTCTTTGCGTTGAAAGTGTGCAAAAATGGTAATCGAATGGCGGTGCCTTGATTTGATTCCGATAAATGGAACGGGAAATTGCGTCTCGCTCAAAACACGCACATAGCAGAGCCTAACTGCACGGAACTGCGTTCCAATGTATCTTTCTTTTTTCGCCTTGCAGTGCGAGCGGACTGTGTAGATACACTCCATAAAACCGCACAGTAGAGAAGTGCTGGTAACGTGCCAGCTTGCGCCGAGTTCGTGCATGCTGCCTCGGCCAGGAATATTTACTGCCTTTCCGTCGGCGGGCTTTCACGCGCCATTTGCAGGTCCCACCGACTAAGCCTGGGCGAAAGATAAATAACCTCGAAAAGAATGTAAGCAAGAAAAAGGTAGGCGTGATTTCGCAAAAGGCATGCATCGTATAGGCAGCCCCCTTGCTGTTGTAACGCGTCGGTGAGGGGCGATGCTATTTACTTCCTGCTTGAAATGTACTTCCTGCCAGGCCTGAGTCCACAGAAAGTGCGTGAGCAGCTTGCCAGGTCGGAAGCCTGGCTGCCTCACTCGTGACAAAAGGGGAACAAGAAAACACTCAGTTGGCTGAAGGCCATTAGGAAGCGAAGACCGGGCAACGTACTTACAAACAGTAATTCACAAACTTAGAACAAGAGTAGCTCCTCGAATTTTGGCAGAGCGCGCATTCTGCTCGAGCCTTGCACAAGCGACGCGGCGGTCTTGAATGTTGAATAGAAGTGTTCTTCACTTAGCAAGAAAGTCGCTAACTTAGTGAGTTTTTAGTAACGTTAAGAAAAACTTTGCCATTTTCAAGTCTTATGGTGCTTTCTTAGGGTGACTATACTGATGTATATAACGAGTAAATTGCCGAAAACTACATTTCTGCTAGACTGGTCATGTTTCAGGTCGCGCCCTGATGATATTGTCCGAAAAGAAGTTGCCTACACTGTTGAACTGACATAAGCGAAGTGGCGGCGCAGTTAATGAGACAGCTCTCGCGTTCATGTATCTTATACATACGTGGTTGAGCAAAGTTTAGTGACTGTAGTATGTTTGGCAATCATAATTGGTCAACGTGTACAATCTTCAGCAACCCTTGGAGGCTCGCAGAATTCGTGTCGCGGTCTGACCGTCGTGAACTGGGTAATCAATTTCGTCTCGGCAATCATGGTCACCCAGACTAAGGTCACTGGTTACACTTAAGTGGCTTGCACGTGAGAACCGACCCTTAAGTTTGACTATTCCTTGGCGGAATCCGATGCTTCTGCGTGGATCTTCCAATCGTAGAGGCGTGCATCGCACTCCTGGCGTTCGTCCGCGGACGTGAATGGCGTTCCGTTTCAGGCACGTTCGTCGGCGTAGGTGGAGTGCGACTTGCTGAGAGATGTCCGGCACCTACGAAGCATTGCACACGCATTGTACAATTGCGCTGTATGTTCGTGCGCGAAATATGGCTAGAGAGCTTTCCCTTCGACATGCTTGCCATTGTAACCACTTCGCCACGTTTGCTGAGGCCATGGACTGGCAGTCCAGCATGAAATGATTACATGAAACTATACTAAGACATAGGTACCACATATGTTACGCATGGTTATTTCAATATGCGTCACTGACTGCTGAAAGTGCCATGGCTACAAATCTCAGCTCCTCTGCTAGAATTATGATGGTGCTTCCGGCTGTCTCCAAGTTTTTGGCATAACAGAGGCAAGATGAGCACGTGTTTCGGGCACGTTGCGTAACCTCACTGGAGCTACGATGCGTTGTATGTAAGGAATGTAAATAAGGCGTCATTCAATGTGGGTATGGTAGCGCTAGACAAAAAGAGGACAAAAAAAAAAAACACACACGAAACAGGGCGGCTCCCTTGCTTGTCTTCGTTCTGTATTGTTCTATGCAGTACTCGTAATCAATCATTACCAACTATCCCGGTTGTCAGTTACAGGCGTCAATCAATTTGCAAACGACGGATCAAAACAGTTTGCCCAGGCAAAGCCTACGATCGTGTCTGACGATGATGGAACACAGCGATAATGTTTTTGAGTCCTCCAATGCGTTATTGGCACCGTTGCATAATAAATACGTGTTCACGTTTTCTGCCATGAAATGTCTTGTATATTTGGGGCTCATAAATTACGTTCCACAAGACAAGTTCGGCAGCCAGATGTGAAAAGCTGAGGTTCCTTAGGACCTTGTCAGTGTTTGCGATACATTCTATAGGTAGTGCTTTTAATGACAGAGTAAGGAGTCTGACAGGTTCCCTCTGCTTAGGCCATGGGTATATTATGCAGCAGCCCGTTGCCGCAAGTCGTACATTGCTGTCTTATTACTACCGCTTCCCTATCAGTGCAACGCTTTGCAATAGCCTTCAAAGGCTACACGAGCAATACTTCGTTTTCGGGAAATAGAGTACCTTTCGCACATCAGGCATAGTTCTCGTTCTTTGTATAGGCGCTAAAGCAACAACATAACTTCGTGCGTAAGGTGCGCTATCAGTGATTTATGGAGGAGCGAGAAGGACGTTAACGATCACTACCGAGAGAAGGTGAAGCGGACCCGCTAAATGTACTCTTTTTTTATACCTGACGCAAAGAAATAAAACGTAGAGATTTTGTGCCGCAGTGAGAAAGGCAGCATGGATGGCGATTACAGGCCGTAGCTCGAAGCTTGGGGAGCCTTTTAGTGTTTGGATGCGTTCGGTGATTGTGCTATAAAAGTTCGCCAAAACCTAGACGATGCTCTGCGCAGCTTGGCCGGTAAGTAGCCGACCACTGCGGAAAGGCAAGGAACCACTCAGACAGTTTCACTTGACCAAAAAGACGAATGTGCAATTCATTACCTTGTGTCGGAAAGTAAGGCCCCACAACAATTGTACTACCACCGGACCAACTCCTGCCGAAGCTTGTCTTTGATAAATATGCGTACGATGGCATGTGACCATGTGACCGAACACAAGAGGAAGAAACAAAAAAATGAAAGAAAGAAGCAAGTGATCAGCTTTCACCTCAAGAAAGATGCGCAACCCATTTGTTTATGCATAGAGGTGGGAAAAAAGCAAAAAATAAAAGAAATTAATTAATTATGGGGTTTTACGTGCCAAAACCACTTTCTGATTATGAGGCACGCCGTAGTGGAGGACTCCGGAAATTTCGACCACCTGGGGTTCTTTAAAGTGCACCTAAATCTAAGTACACGGGTGTTTTCGCATTTCGCCCCCATCGAAATGCGGCCGCCGTGGCCGGGATTCGATTCCGCGACCTCGTGCTCAGCAGCATAACACCATAGCCGCTGCGCAACCACGGCGGGTGTAAAAGAAATGAAACAAACATAAAAAAACGTGGAGAAATAGTGATGGCCCACAAGCCAGCAACGGGAGAGCACTACCGGGACAAAAAGAATCGTCGAGAAGAAAGAAACGAAAAAATAAGAAACAGAGGGCGCCGGCACCAGTGGTGTATTTGCGGACGGACGTGTTTTTCCAGGGCTCCGTGGCGGCGACGAAAACATAAGGTTTTTTTTTTGTGCTTTGAGCTGACTTCTGGTTTTGATTCGGTTATTTGTTTAGCTTTTATATAGTAAGCGGCCAGCTTTCTTTGCCTTTTTTTCGTGTGCGCCTATGTGTTTCGTGTATATATGGTTTTGCAGGAGAGTCAGAGCGCCCTTTCGCGCCATCTGTTTCAACATGTTTTTTGACGTCTTAGATCTTATACTAACTAACGCCCCGGAAAATATAGAACAAGTAACATGCTCGGATAGTTTGAGTGACCAACGATTACTCAATGTATCCATCAGTATCCCATTACCATTTACAGCTGTCTTAAGAATTCGTGACTACAACAAGGGACATTCTGAAGTAATCAACATTGAGTTGGAATCATTTCTTGAACATCAATTTCTACCTTCGTTCCACACCAGGTCTGTTCATGATAACTGGGTCATGTTAAGAGATAGGTTATGCGCATTGGTTGAGCAGAATATTACTTTAATCAGAATGACTGAAGAGAAAAACAAACCGCCGTTCACTAAGTCCCTTCACCTATTCAGAAAAAAAAAAAACGTTCATACAGAACTGCAAGACGAACCGGCACCCAGTGAGCTTGGGAAAGGTATCTTAACTGCTTAAGTTCATACTGCTCCGCTCTCAGTGTAGCCAAAAACAACTATTTTTCCCAAGACTTTCCTGCACTACTCAAATCTAATCCCAGAAAGTTCTGTCAAATTTTATCTCATTAACGCCATACTAATGACATCTCGTTACGCAATGAAAACAACATTCCTATTCCTAACAGGGAGTGCGCTCAAGTTTTTAATAAGTTCTTCTCATACCTATTCCCGAAATAAAGTATTACTAATTCGCCCATTGTAGGAGACCTGGATTACCGGGACATGAAACCTATTGACATTACCACTGATGGTATCGTTCAGCTTATTAATAATTGGAAAGTTTAGTCTTCAGCAGTTATTGACAATACTAACTCTAAATTACTAAAATATACAGTCTCAGCGCCTAGCAAGCTTTATTCCACATTTTTCATCAATCTTTAATGACAGGTCAGATACTCCAAGATTGCAAAACAGCCAAAGTCATGCCCGTCTTCAAAGACGCTGACAAAAACTTGCCTAAGAACTACCGACCGATATTTGTAACGTTCATATGCTGTAAAATGATGGAACGTATTATTGCATCTCATGTTTACCATCATCTAGAATCGAACTTCTTTTTTCATTATCAACATGTTTTCAGGAGAAGTTTGTCGTGCGAAATGCAACTGCTTCAATTTATGGCAGATCTACATATTACGCTGTACTCAAACGTTCAAACTGACAGCATCTTTCTGGATCTTCTAAAGCTTTGGCCACGTAGCGCATTGTCGCCTGTTTTAAGTTATCATCATTAAAACTTTATTCACTAACTCTATCCTGGCTTCAAAATTTTCTTTCTGACAGGCAGCAGTTTACTTTCAATAACAGCTTCTCCTCGTGCCTTTCAGATGTTCCACCCGGTGTACCACAAGGAAGCGTTCTTGGTCCCTTACTCTCTCTGATATATATTAATGACATACCCAATAACTCATCATCATGCATGCGCATTTTCGCTGACGACTGCAATATCTATTGTTCTATTAACAGCTCCGATGACTACCTGATTCTCCGAAATGGTCTTAACCAAATTACTAATTGGTGTGACACCTGGCTAATAACTCTAAGTTCATCAAAATGTAAAGTGATATTCTTTACCCGCAAACGCACTAACTTGGACTATTTCTACTGTAATAAAGATGTCCCATTATCTCGGGCCTCATGATTTAAATATTTATAGCGTAAATATTTCAACAACCCTCTCCTGGACTTCTCAAATTACCACCATCTGTGCCAGTGCTCCTCGATCACTGGGCTACCTGCGACGTAACCTTCGAAACTCACCTATATACACTTTTCCGCAAACTGGATTTCAAATATTTCTTCGCCCTCGACTTGAGTTCGCCGCTCCAGTCTGGTCTCCCCACCAAAATTACTTAATTAACATGCTGGAATCAATCCAAAATAGAGCCGCATGTTTCATTTCCCGGAATTATGACTACCGTTCTAGCGTAACTCAAATAAAAATTCACCTTTCACTTCAGCTGCTAATTAATCATCACGACATAACACTTTTGTCATTATTTCATAAATAAGCCCACCATACTAACAAACGCTCCCCATATCTAGAAACGTCATAGCATACGTCGCACAGATTACACAATCATCATAGCTTCACGAGCATCCATGGTAAAACAGAAACATTTAACTCGTCTGCAATTCCACGTGCCATTCCGCTCTGGAACAGCCTCCCTGATAACATAGTTGCGGAAACTGACCGTGAAAAATTTAAGCACTCACTCAACTCGCTTAACCCTTGTTAACTATTGATATTACATTCACTGTTTTGTCTTATTTTTTATACCATTTTCTTGCACAGTAATACGTTTGTTACAAACGTATAGGGTTCGTTTTTATTGTACTCATATACAGCTGCATGTAGATAATATGTTTTTTTCTAATTTTTAGGCTGTGCACTTGGCTCGTGATGGTTTTTTCCTTCATATTGTTGCTCGATTGTATGTGCTTACTTGTTCCAATGCCACCCTTGCTCAATCCCCATATAGGGGCCTTGTAAGGTATTTTACAAATAAATAAATACATAAATGTGCAACTGTCTGGGACGTTAAGTGCGAACACGTGTGATACCTTAAGTCTGTGCGACATTTATTGGTTCTAGAACAATGATGATAACCAGTTTGCGGAATTTTAAAGATTTATATTCTGTGCGCATCGGCCTTTACTATAAGGCACGTGCTCGGAAAGCGTCGGGGTTTTCATTAGAAAAACCTGAGTGCAAGGCATGGCAAGAAGAGAGAGAAAGAGAAAATGATAAATGAAAGGTAGGGAGGTTAACCAGGACTGAGCCCGGTTGGTTACCCTACACTGGGGAAAGGGAAAGGGGGCGGATAGATTAAAAGAAGAGAAAGACGGTGCAGTGTGCGGGGGGTCCCTCAATGCAGACGAGGGGAAGGATGAGAATGCAGAAGAAATCCAGTCAATCGGCAGACACTGTAATGTCGACGCTAGACTAAACAAAATGGAGGATTTCCAGGATGAGCTTATGAAGCAGGTCGAAGAGCTCAAAAATGAGCTTAATATGGCGCGTAATGCACGGAAGGCGGTGGAAAAAAGACTTCCAGCAGCCGAGGAAAAGCTGAACAGGGCCGCCATCATGAACGATAATGGTCGTGACAATAGAACGCAGTCTCCCGACGTAAGAGGACAGGGAGTGTCAACAAAGTATGCGGAATGCGTGCAACCTGGGAAGGGGGTAGCTGAAAAGAAGTGCACCTACCTTGATACAGCCACAAAGGAAAACCAGGAACGCAAGGGTCAGTGCCCCTTATCAAGTCCGAATCACGCGGAAAAGGATGGCAAAGGGAAGCAGGGAGAGGCATCGGTAGTGGGAGAGAGTGAAAGTTTGATGCTCGCCGGTGACTCAATCCTGACTAGGTCATCATCATCATCAGCCTAGTTACACCCACTGCAGGGCAAAGGCCTCTCCCATACTTCTCCAACTACCCCGGTCATGTGCTAATAGTGGCCATGTTGTCCCTGCAAATGTCTTAATGTCATCCACCCACCTAACTTTCTGCCGCCCCTTGCTACGCTTCCCTTCCCTTGGAATCCAGTCCGTAACCTTTAATGACCATCGGTTATCTTCCCTCCTCATTACATGTCCGGCCCACGCCCATTTCTTTTTCTTGATTTCAACTAAGATGTCATTTACCCGCGTTTGTTGCCTCACCCAATCTGCTCTTTTCTTATCCCTTAACGTTACACCGATCATTCTTCTTTCCATAGCTCGTTGCGTCGTCCTCAATTTCAGCAGAACCCTTTTCGTAAGCCTCCAGGTTTCTGCCCCATATGTGAGTACTGGTAACACACAGCTGTTATACACTTTCCTTTTGAGGGATAGTGGCAGTCTGCTGTTCATGATTTGAGAATGCCTGCCAAACGCACCCCAGCCAATTCTTATTCTTCTGGTTATTTCAGTCTCATGATCCGGGTCCGTGGTCACTACCTGCCCTAAGTAGATGTATTCCCTTACCACTTCCAGTGCCTCGCTACCTATCGTAAATTGCTGTTCTCTTCCGAGACTGTTAAACATTACTTTAGTTTTCTGCAGATTAATTTTCAGACCCACCTTTCTGCTTTGCCTCTCCAGGTCAGTGAGCATGCACTGCAATTGGTCTCCTGAATTACTATGCAAGGCAATATCATCAGCGAATCGCAAGTTGCTAAGGTATTCTCCATCAACTTTTATCCCCAATTCTTCCCACTCCAGGTCTCTGAATACCTCCTGTAAACATGCTGTGAATAGCATTGAAGGTACTCAGAGGCAATTGTGGAGATAGTGAAAGGCGGACATTGGGCGCTGATGTGGAGCGAGCAAAAGCAAAGCTCGCGGAAAATGCCCTTAACGCAACCTTGTCGCAGTAGCGGATGGGTTAATCAAATAAAGAGCATATTTCTCAAAAGTCGCATTATTAGCATTATATTTTGCTTTCTTTAACAGTCAAATTAATTACGGCATTGTTTCCTGGGGAAACATATGTCACTGGCTTATCTCTTCTATTGAGCACTTGCGAAACCAGGCAATACGCATTATCACTAACAGCGGATTTTCGCTAGTGCTACTCTATTACTTCGTGAAAATAACATCCGTGTTTTAACTAACTTGTTCAACTATCATCTAATAATTATGTTTTATAAATTACTTACTAAACAGCTTTCATACCAATTCGTATTCCCGGTACCTCGTCAATAATAGTAATACCAGGTTTGCAGGTAACTCCAATTTCCTACTGCTATGGTTCATTCTGAATATGAAAAAATGACATCATCATTCGCTGCTATGA
This sequence comes from Dermacentor albipictus, assembly GCF_038994185.2. Taxonomy (NCBI): domain Eukaryota; kingdom Metazoa; phylum Arthropoda; class Arachnida; order Ixodida; family Ixodidae; genus Dermacentor; species Dermacentor albipictus. The sequence continues at coordinate 46,008,526 of NC_091823.1, read as the reverse complement.
AACTGTGGAATGGTTTACCCAACACCATTAAATCTTCATCGTTTCATGGATTTAGTCATGTTCTTAAGCGTCTTTATATGTAAAAATAAGTTTACATGATTCATAACACTACATTTGCCATTTGTATCTATTGACAGTTTTTTTATGCACTATAAGCTTGCATACAGAGAATTTCTTTCCGTTTATTTAATTCTTCTATGTTGTATTTTTCGCGATTGTGTTTGTTTCTTTTACTTAGCTTGCTCATCTTCAATACATATCTCCATTGTTATTATTAACCGAGGGTCTGGTTGCAGTCTTTGTCTTTGGGACTCTCGTCTGTATATTGTCTCTTCCCCATTCATTTACCTAAAGAATGATAAACTTAAAACTGAAACAGATTTTTTTTGCTGTATTGCTTCAGATTTCGCGATTCGCTGCACGGCGATCCGAACGTGTGACTCTCTCGGTGATTTTTTGTTTTATTTATTATCACTGGTGGGTCTCTTAAAGGGGTCCAGAACCACCCCTCGGGCTTGGTGAAATAACCTATTCCGCGGGCAGCATACGCTGCTGTGAACATCTCGGCCAAGTTTTGCTGAAGTCACCATTCTCTCAAACGCATTCTTTTTAACAGAAGCCTGCTCATCAGTCTCTTCTGGACGCTTTATTTCCTAATAAACCAGAACGCAGCTGCTATTGGTAGCTGCGGTCTGCTACGTAGCGTAGATACCGCGGCCGCCACGTGGTGCCGAGACGAGTCCACTGGCTAAGCGCACTGCGGCTCGCTGAGGACAACCGCGTTTGGCTCACGGTTAGCTCGTTGTAGGCACCAAAACTGGAAGTAGTGGCGTCCACGTTAACATCCAAAAATGAAATTTGAACGGCGTGCTACGGTCGCATGCAGAAGGCGGAGCGTTGTGGGCATGCTCCACTTTTCCATTGCCTTTGCACTGCAAAGCGTTGAAGAAGGTGGGGAAGCACCACGAAGACCGTGTTTGATTGCCAATAACTCGGCTTCTGCTGATCGCATTCAAGCACTTTTTACGGCAAAGTATTTCTCAAATAGCCTATTTTAACTTCAAGTGCATTTCTCCTCATAGATAAAGAGTGGTTCAGGGCCCCTTCAATGAGACTAAAGCAAATGAACGTTGAAGGTATAGCCGATAGTGAAGATTGAGATAAAATGCAGATATTAAGAAGCATGAGATTAAGTGAGCAGAGAGAATGAAAATGTGGAAGCAAATAAATGGCACTACAACCACCTAAACACTCGTCATTGCTTTCATATCTCTGCAAGCCTGTAAAGATAAAGCAAAGTTCAATGCAATAACGCGTGTTAAATTTAGGACTTAGTACTTACAAGTTCAATAACACTAGATGCTGCAAAAGGAATACGGAGCTATCAGCACGTATTAGTCATACACTCGGGATATGTTGCTTAATCTTCTTCCTCGCTTGCCCGATAGCATCATCATTCCTTAGATCCTTAAAATAGCCATCTTTGTCAATCGGCTACTCTTCCTGTATGGTCCTTCGCATGTCTCTACGAAATGGGGCCGGAACCCAGGAACCGTATTAACCAACGACCGGATAGCTCCTATAGGACCTACTTACGACGAGCCCACGCATCAGTTCGCCGGAAAAAACGCCGCCAACGCAACGGACGGTCCCGGTTCACCATAACCAGCCACCAGCTATGAAGAGACCGTATTTATCATAGAGAAGGCACATACAAAACTTATGAGAACGACGCAAGCCTCATCTTCAATGATATCCACGTGGTAATCAGTGAGGTCGCAACGCTTCGACTTCAACTCATGAAAAGTCGGCTCGAAATGTTTCAGAAGTGGTTTCGTTTCCTAGACGAAAATATTGAACTGTGGACTACTTCCGATGAATGAATGAATAGAATTTATTGATAGGAAAGACAGAGAGGTCGACCTGAGCTAGTGCGCTCTAGTCTGCTACTCTACACTGGGGAAGAGGGAAGGGAAGTGAAAGTATTGGGATGGATGATGATGATAAGAGAAGTGGTGAGTGCTTATGTACATGAGACAGTTGTCTCGCTAGAGCCGCTCGTCGAGCTTGGTGTCCTGCAGAAACTTCAACAATACTTTTGTTGCACGCATTGAAATTGCAGTGTCAGGCCATGGGCCGAGGATAGCTTCCTTCGACAGTGGTTGCCTGCCAACGCTGGCTAGGAAACTGTCTAACGTCCTGCGCTCCAGCATATATGCTGGTACTGCCGACGAAATATGCGAATACAATACTGGTCACGTAGGCTACAGGGATACATTGGTTACGCTGAAGTCTAAAAAAGTTGACTCGTCATCCCAGCCCTGCGAAAATGAATGTCCAGCGAAGCTGTTGGAATGCCACTGCTACAACTGCTGAGGTGGCTGTGCAATGCTTTATTGATGGTTCGAATACTTGTCTTGAGCTTTTTCTTTATTAAAACGTGTGCTGTTCGGTGTGTTGTGTGGTTGATTTCAATGAATGTATGCACTGTTCACTTCGCTTAGCTGGGCGCTTGTGGCCTCTGCTTTACGGAGTATGAACCATTGCATATATTTCTTGCTTACGGGGCTATAAGCCATTGAAGTTTTGCTTGTGCACGGCGGTATGAGTCATTCCTGCTGATTACAGATGCTTGTTTTGAGCTTGTTCTTTACTGAAGCGTGCGCTTTTCTATGCGCTGTATGCATGATTTCAATGAATGTATGCACTGTTCGCATCGCTTTGCTGAGCGTTTGTAGCTTCTGCATTACTAGGGGGAAGAGCCACTGCATCTTTGCTTGCTTAGGGGATTATGAGCCATTGCTGACGATGATAATTTTTCCTCACAGACGGACAGGAAAAATGCCAACCACGGACGGGCTAACAGCTTCGCTGTAAAATCAAACTTGCCAATGAGATAAGGCTAAGAGTAAACAGTGAACACATCTCGCAAATCTCCGGAACCAATATGGTCGGATTATTACTTTTGTGCCTTCAAGCTTGCAAATACAAAACCTGTAATGCATTGCAGCATAGAAGCCCCAAGCATGATTAGACGGAATAAGTTACAGGAAGAAACGACAAGAAAAGAAATACAGAAATCCTGAGTCATATTGTAGCGACTACAGAAATAAACTGTCGTGTCTAAAGCCAGCAGTAACATCTAACATGGTTAGCTACGTGGATAGCGGAACTGAAGGCAGCTATTAACTTGACGTTTAGAGCCGCGTTGAAGGCGCAAGAAGGACGAAGAAGAAGCAGCGCTTGTAGACAGTATGGTACTAAAAGAACGTTCGTACAGTCTGCAGGGCATGCGACGGGCAAAGATAGCAGTTCGACAACGTTAGTGATGAACCGTCAATGATGAAGCGTCCATGAGCTCACGAAAGCCTTGCCTTTACCGAAGACTTGGGGAAATTGGAACGCAGAAAAGTCCGTTCTATGGACATTGAGGACTGTGAGGACAGCCAAACGAAATGGAAAAGCCACATCAGTCCTGGTCAGTACACGCGCCGACGGTAGGACGAGTGCACCACTTTTCGACCTTTCCGAACCTTAACGTAGAAGAGCGTCCGTTCACTAACTAGCTGTCCAACCGTTTCAGAACTAATTTCCTAAGAATGAAACAATATTACAGGACGCAAAAAAGCCACCTATACTTTGCAGTAACCAAACACTACACGCGTATATTGTCACGTAGTATAGTGACGGTGATGAAAGCCGCAAAACTGTGAATGACGGAACTAGCGTCTGATTGGGCGAACGTGTGCCCTCAAAAACAGGTCGCACTTAAAGGACAACGATAGTGGCGAACACAGTCGGTGATCGTTGAAAATCTAACCTTCGAGGTAAGCGCGTCAGCTTTTATACACGAGCCATCGAAAGTTCCAGAGTAACCGCTGGTGCTTGCGTGTCTTCCACAAAGTACTACACAATTGGCGTCGTGCATACATGCAGTCAGATTGCACAAGGTTCGGCAATAACAGACAGCGGATAGAACATCAATAACATCAATAACATTCGAGAAACTTTCGATACATGTGCGCGCGTTGCGCTTAGCGATAACATTTGTTTACATGGTGAAATGAGGTAACCCGATGAACAAGTACACGTGTCAGTACCCTCAAGTAGGTATATCATAGCGCTCTGTGAGTCAAGGATTACATCACGTCAAGGAACGAGCACTTTCATAAATTCAACGAAGTCTAAGGACTGTATGAGGAGTTCTCTTTGTTGAGTGCTTTACCAACGATGCATGGCGCGGCTCTGCACCATTGCGAGAAGGCGGAAGCATCGACCACCGAATATCAAAAGTTGGAGTTTGGTACTTAGCGTTTAGCATCGTCGGCTGACGCCTATTCGCATGAACTCTGGAATTAACGTCACTAAAGTAATTCGAAACCTGCTTCTGATAAGACGACAAGGACGGGCGCGGATTGTGGCACCCTCAGATGACAAGCCGAAATACTTCGCGCCAGCGAGCAACACGTGCTTAAAAGCTGGCCATGCTTAAACGCCACCACCTGTGCGATAGGTGCACCCTGGCCGACTGATCCCTCTGGTCTTCGTGTCATAGGATGCGTAAATAATCCTTTCAGGTCATGGCGGGGGAAGTCTGTTGAAACTTCTTCCTCGTTTGCTCGGTATACTATCATCGTCACTTTTTTGTCCCATGAAATCGTCATGTTTGTCCATCGACTGCTCTTCCTGATAATACTTCGCGGGTTTCCTCATGCGTTAAAATATCTAGTAGTGCCACCGTGGCGTCCGCAAGTGCGGTCTGCGCTCGCGCTTCCTAAGCGATTAGTAAACGATCTCGTACAGTGGCAGTGGTGCAGAGTTGGCACGGAGCAGGGAGGGAGATTAGGCGAGAAGGTTTACTTTTTAATCAAGCTGAAAGGCTCGAAACCTAACCAGTGGACCCGCATGGAGCTGGTAGCAGAAAACGAGCTTTACATGAGCTAAGCTTGCAGATAACACGGAAATATATAGGGACGTCCTCGCTATCAACACACTGGATTTACGGGGATGTCGCGCGCTTTTCGAAGCGGGTACTCTAAGAGCACTTGAAAGGGCGCATATGTAAAGGCTTTACCCAACGGCATTTTAATGTGGGTTTACTAGGTTTCATTGCCCCGCAGATACAGCCAGGCTTATGTGGCTTATATCCAAGAACTCGCTATACGAGCCTGTCTAGTGCAGCACTGGTATATAAGGTCTAATTCGCATGGAACTTTTCGTAAAGCTTCTTTGCGTTTTTGTTTTTCAGCCGACAAAATGGTTGTTATCTGCTGCCAGCATTCTTTCCACGGCTGCTGAACAGCGCGGCCAGCTTTTAAGCAGAACTGCAACGTTTTTCGTATAAACTAACGACTATTCGCTAATGCAGCGACATCTGTGTGCGGGAATTTACATTCAGGAACGACCACGCTGGAGGAAGGGTGGAGCAATATTAAAACGCAGTTAGCGTGCCCATTTGGCAGGGTCTGCCTATACACAAAGCGGGAATTGTAATGGGCAGGCAGCGCATCCAACCCTTGATGTGCCTTTAACGTTATCGCCATGCGAGAAGTAGGCTTACTACAGTATGCCGAACTATGCATCTGGTTCATGATTAAAGCAAACGTTTTGGCGCAAATTAAATGAAGACGAAGAACACGAACAAGCGGACGACTTTGTTTCTTCGTCCTCGATTAATTTGCACCAAAAAGTATGCTTTAATCACGAACCAATACCAATCAAGCCAAGATATTATTTAGGCATAAGGATTTGCTGCCATCAGGTTTCGCGCTAAGCAAGCAAGGCTGCGGCTTGGTCACAGCCAGGCGTGGGTGAAAATTATCATATTAGTTTACTCCCTGGGTCAATAAGTTATCCATGCTTCCTGTGCTTCTACTTCTTGAATAATTAGTCATTTTGTTGCCATTAGCTGTCCCAGTTGATTAAGTGGACGGAATTTTAAGGCTGACGTCTTGTCACAGCTGTTGGCAGGCCAAAGCAGCCCGATGATCCTGGGGTTCAACAGCTGGGCAGAGGCACTTCTTAAATCCGGAGCTGACTTTTCAAGGTGCGGGAATTGGTTGCATCTGGAGAATCCCACTACGTGGTTAGGTGAATGGCGAATTCTGGCTGCATGATTGACAGTTAACAGAGACAAAAAAAGTCCGTTCTATTGAATGTAATTCACAAATCTGGCTGCTTCAAACTGTTCCACTCGCCATGTATGAAAAAAAAAAGAAACAGAATGATTAGAATGTACTGATTGATAAGCGAAAAGGAAAATCATCATCCACACGAGCCTGCTGCAAGTGAGACCGATGTGGATTTCTCAGAAATAAAACTTCGCAGTTGATGACAAATTCGTCCTGGTCCGGGAATCAAACCTGGAATCAACGCCTTTCCGGGGCTCCCCCTCCAGCATCCGAGCTAATCAAATTTTTGAATTTTTTTGAATGCATTGTTTTTTTCCCTGCTCACAGTTATTTCTGAGTCGCCCAACTGGGTTTCTTTTGCAGCCTTTTTCATTCTTTCAAGTAGGAGACAGTTTTCACGTTCATGAAATATCCCCCCTCATTAGGGTTTTGGCCGAACTGATTTGTCACCGCTTTATTCGATGCGATTGACATCAAAGTGATAATTATAAGGAGGCCGATCATTCGATAAATAAGCCATTAACGAGGCGCAGTAAGCTCTACGAAGCATGGTTGATAAGCATTTGTTCTAAACTACTAAAATCAACAACCGGGTCCTTCGACTTCATGGCTTCTAAACTAATGGGACAGGGAGGCCAGTTGAAGAAAATATTCATCGCAAATTCAGGGGGCAACTCCGCTTTCTAAACAAATTAATGAGTTCAGTCCGTCAACGGACGAAAGTAGTAGACAAACTGTTATTTATGGTTAAAAATAGTTTTGCGTGCGAAGTCATGCGGTCTTTCGAGTTCATCGAAAAGACCATGCTGATACCTCTATAATGAAGTAAGCCTATAACTTGCCGGAGCACTGCTAATTTTGTGCCGTCCGGGTTGATTAAGAAGGTAAGAAGTGGATGAAGTCAACGTCGCAGCAGATTTAGACCCATGATCAATGGTTAGCGAAAACGAGGGTCACTGACAGTCAACAAGTGATGGTCCCTAGTGTCCCTAATGCCTTCTACTCTGAAAGGAAGCCACATACGCCAATCCCTTGAGTGCACTCAGGCGCCATGTGGCAGTAGTAAGTCAAACCTACCCGAAGATTATGCATGCTGCTCGTAGGGCATATATGTACTTTGCTTCCCCACGTGCTCATTCGAAAGCGGCAGCTCCCTAAAACAACATATTCAAGTTTCAGCGAGGAGCCTGTTTGATTAATGTGTTCTCCCATCAAAGTCGCATGATAATTGGACCGTACTGTTGCATATATATATATATATATATATATATATATATATATATATATATATATATAGTGCGTTTTTTTATTGAGAGAACAACGTAATTAGCAATATTTAGCAATGCAGATGGATGAGGTAATTAACACTGTGCCATTCTTACGGTGCAACGAAGCCTGCAAGTTCCATGCTGTACTCGTCCCGTTAGATTACCATACCAGGAGGGAGTCGGATGGCAGTTTTTTCCGTGGATGACGAGGTTCTAATGAAAGGGCCAAGTACCGAGTTTAAGCATGACTGAACTTTCTTTTCGTTTTATAAAACCTGCTTTAGAAGCGCGGAAACATTTCTATATGTTTACTATTTTGGGATGTCTTCCATTGTACTAAGCCTCTCAAGCAATCCTAATAAATGCCAGAAGGAAATTATTTTTCTTTTTATTAAGGAGAAACCCTTATATATGCCTCATCAGTCAGTCGACCTTCAAGTCTTTGAGCGAAAATGCATCGATGACACGAAAGGTACAAAAAGGCTACGAGCCCTCAACCTTTGGTGAATATCGAGCCCGCCACCTTTGGTGTTAACTAGGGCACATTTAATTAAGGTACATGTAATGAAGATATAATTACGGTATTTGAACCCAAGACCTTTTGTGGTAATGAATGTCAATGTAATTAAGGCACAGTTAATTACGATATATTTCATTAAGGCACTCGAATCTACTACCTGTGGAATTATTAAGAGGGATGGCTAAGCTAAGTAATCTGAGCAAATTAAGAGGAGTGACTAAGTGGGGGGATGTGTACGTCATGCCTCAGCCTTTAGTTCATCGGCACTTGGGCTTTCACCTTAAAGTCGGCTTAGGGATAGCATGAGACCCTGTGAGCTTTTCAGCTAGGCTTCAAAAAGAAAAGAAAAAAAAACATCGCTCTATGATGGCAAAATTACGTTGAGCTCGATGAGCGCTTTTTTTGCAAGATGAATTATTATTATTATTATTATTATTATTATTATTATTATTATTATTATTATTATTATTTCCACTGGGTGCTCACAAGAAAGAGAGAGAGAAGGAGCTAGCTGGCGAATGATATTGAGAGTGAATCCCTAGAACATCTCTTTTTAGCACGTCACCGTTATAATATCCAAAGGAAAATAGTGCTTGAAGAACCACACCGAACGATTCGCTTGAATTTGACTCTTCCGGTGGTGCTTTTCTTTCGTGCTACAGAACTCTTTTTTTTTTGCCGCAAGAACGTTTGTAATTCTCTGTGCAATTTTCTAGGCAAGACAAAAAGAAGTGCATGCTAAATTTGCTTTTCCTGTATTTATTGTTTAAGTCCGCATATTTATTTATTGTCACATTTAGTTACTAGAGTTCATACCTGTGTCAGCAGACGTTTATTTCACAACTTTACTCATCAGTATTGTCTGGCTTTATTGCTCTCAAAATTTTAATTTTCTTGGACTTTCCTATATCGCCCTATTAATGGCCGATCCCCCAAAGGGGGTAGCTCCATTTCACTGAGCACCGAGCGACCGTCTGTGATGATGTGTGCGAAGTCGGCGTGGTCCGATCATCTCCCCTTGCACGGTCGCTGTCATCTTCCGGCAGATGGCCAACAATTTAGCACAAAAAGTACACCACATCAGGATCTTATACTACAATCGTGAGTTTAAATGGTCGATAGCATATTAGAAATAAATAATTGAAAGCAGAAGTTCTTAGTTTGAATTTATTTGGGGGCCCCGACATCATGGAAGCGGAGACGTCATCGCGTTATGTCATTGACTGTTTAAATATTCGCGCGCATTCTCTGAAGTAAAATTCTGCGAAAATAAAATTTCAAGCCACATTTATGTTTTTTTTTTCGTACAGGATTAGGATGCCATCATTAATGTTAAACAGCCACCATTGTGCTATCCTCGAACGCTGTTGCTACAACCTGTCTCGAGGATCTTAGCCGAGAACACGCAAGTGACGTCGATTACCATTCTGTTATGTTCACATAATGTTCTCCGGTACGGCGAAGCATAGAGTTTTCTGCTAAACTTACCAGAGAGAACACCGGTGCTGAGGTCGTCCTGTTTGCATTGAAATGATGGTTATTGCTTGGATTTGCCTGGTCTTCGCGCTTTGTGGCTTCATGCGTTCTTGTGGGCGCATTTACAACGCTTGTGCGCTTATGGTGACACACATTTCGTAGTAATACTATGTTTCTAAGTCTAGAAGCCAATAATAAAACTCCGCGCGCATGCATAATAAATGCGAATATTGCGTTTGTAGAACAATATGCTGTTTGAAATGATTAAAATGACTAATTTGCCGGGTCGCAAAGCCGTTTGAAGCGATAAAAGACCGAAGCTTACGTAAATTCACGTACTAACGATCATTCCCACGCTGACTGAACCACCATGCTTGCAGGTCCCATAGACAATGCCAGCGAGAGTTATCTTCTGTAGGGGACTATACCGGTAAAAACATGGCTATACAGAAAAAGGGTGTCTGTCTCTTCTGTTAACTGTCGCCTTTGTGACATGCGAGGGACGATTGAACATTGTTTTATTAGCTGCACCGTCGCCATACTATTTTGGGATGTCCTCCAACGAACTTTAAAAAAATAACATTGAGATTAACGCTCATACTGTGCGATACCTGCTGCCAACCTCTGATAATAGTACACCTTTCGATATGTTTTTTCTCATCGGAATGCACAGTTTGTGGAAAACACGAATGATGGACCGAAACGCCGAAACGATTGTACTTACAAGGGTACATTTCATCCAAATAACAGTACACCTAAAACAGGTTTATGATGGACTTGATACACAACCGGACTGGTACCCCATTTTGGTGAGGTGCCTATCTTACCACCCATCTAAAGTGAAACCAACATTTTTACCCACAGTATGAACGATGCTTTTTTCGCTGTGTGACTTTCATTGTGCTCTCCATTCTCGGACTATGCACAACTGGTGAATGTCGGGTTGATTGCTGCTGTAATAAATACCATGAAAGAAAAAAAAAAGGCATGGAGCAGTGGTAAAATACTGGGTTCGGGATCCTCAGGTCGCAAGTTGGAATCCGCGGTGAGAATTTTTTACTTTTGTATTTTTTTTTGCGATAGAAAATTTACATAACCTTAAAGAGGTCTCTGTCAATTTTTAACTAAATATTGATCAAGAATTACAGAGCGTCCAATTATATTACGTCACACTACAGACAACAGAACGTCAGACAAAAGAACGTCATACAACAGAACGTCCCAAAATACGACAGACTGAAATTTCCTGTTGTGTTTTTCAACTGGGGGTGGTTAACCAGGACTGAGCCTGGTTGGCTACCCCATACTGGGGGAAGAGAAAATGGTAGGGAAACATCAAGAGAAGAAAGAAGGTCAGACATGGTACGGTCAACTTTAGTGATAGGATAGTTCGGCAATATAACCCGCATATAACACATGTCATATAGCAAGGCATGGTATATACATATATCTAAATATATATGGCAATTTTTGCTTATGGACAACTCCACCAACGCCAACGGTGATGCTGGCATTTCTGGGACACGGGGCCATATTTCTAGTGGGACGCTAAAAAAACGAAATAAAAATAAAAATCGAGCGCCTGGATCCGCGGCCAGCTGGCCGAGGGTCCGTGGTACGGTGGCTATAGTCGCGGCAGAAACGTAAACACACTACCATCATGTCACTGGCCCGCGCGCGCTCAACGTAGTTCGCTCATTTATGCGTTGCCAGCTTGGATATAAATTACGTTTGCCGAATAGCTGAAACGGCATTCTCAAGCGGTTACATTCGGGGCATGATCACTTAATCGAGATTTCGCGGCACTCGGCACAGGACACGGACTGGGCCAACCTCACTATTCGCACAGCGTAACAGACCGCATCCGATGCGTCTGATTCCAGACGCGAAATCACGCGTATAACTAGGACGCCTGCTCTTAGCGATCGCGTTGCCCATCGTCGTTGATGAGTTGGCGCTCAGTAGTCATATTCCACAAGATAAGGAAATGCAGGATATCGGGTGCTCCTTACACGTGTAATATGTCGTGACGACCTGCTTCGTCTTCGATTTCAGAAAGCTGGTTTGGCTGAGCGTGCTTCTGTTCTGCCCCTATCTGAAGGAGTTGGGGCTGCAGCTGGTGGATGAAAATGCATGTCGCATGTTCCCGGCGAAAAACTGCACACGAAATGGTCGATCATCAGAGCAATTAGAGAATGTACGGGCGGTTATGTAGACCCGCTGGCCATTACTCAGCCAGTGCATTCCATTCCAATAATATCGACGGCCTTGTTAGAACACATCGGCGACGTCAGTTTCGAAGCCACAAAAACATACGACAGACAAACGGAGCAAACGCTGGCTAGCTGCAACCGCCTTCGCTAGAGAGAGAGAGAGAGAAATAAACTTTATTTTGAGACCAGGCTTCTTGAGCCCAAAGGTGGGTGGCCTCCTCAGTCCAGGTAGCCATGGCTCGCTGCCGCCGCCCGAGCCCTGTTCACCAACCGCAGCTGGCTGTCAAGGTCGTGCGTCACCAGCAGAGCCTCCCACTGGTCTTTCGATTCTTCCTCCATATCCGCTTCTTCCTGGTTGTTATCGCTTGGTGGCGATGATGACGGTGGTACTTCGCGGTTATTTCTGCACTCCAGCACCATATGGCGCAAGGTGTTCGGCGTGTCCGGCGGGCAGAACTTGCAGTCTCGCCCGTAGATGCCCGGGTACATGGCGTGCAGCAGTGTTCCGTGTGGGTACGTTCCAGCCTGTAGTCTTCTCCAGGTTACCTCTTGGTCCCTACTCATCGTCTTATGCGCGGGCGGGTAGCGACGCCTCTGCTTCCTGTAGTGCGCCAAGATATCCGAGTACTTCTTGGATATGCGTTCTTCATCCTCTTCACAGTCGTCGGTACGCGTTCTCTGCGCGTCGGAGATGGCTCGGCGTGCATGATCTCGAGCCGCGGCGTGCGCCGCCTGGTTCCCCGTGAGAGACTCGTGCCCCGGTGTCCAGAGGATTTGTGCTGCCTCTATCTTGGTGGTGTTCAAGACCTGAAGCGCTGCCTTTCCAATCCTTCCGTTCATATACCTTCGGCATGCTTCTTGTGAGTCCGTCACCACGGTAACCATGGCCTTCTTGCACGTTGCGATGGCCAGGGCTATGCCCACCTCTTCCGCTGTGCTCGCGTCCTTGGCACGTATGGATGTGGCTGTAAGTTGTTCGCCCTTCTCGTCGACCACGCTGATTGCGAATCGGTCGTTGGTACTGTACGCAGCTGCATCTGTATATCTGACGTTTTCTTCTTTGCTGTTGGTGCGTTCGAGTATGCGCTTGAGCGCCTGTGTTCTCGCCTGTCTCCTTTCCTTGTCGTACTCGGGATGCATGTTTCTGGGAATGGTACTTATGTGTAGCTTGTCTCTGATCTCGTGTGGGATACGCTGAGGTAGGTGCCTTTCATCCTCTACTTGGTAGCCCAGATCTTGCAGCAGGGCTCTTCCCGTCCTTGTCAGCTTTAGTCTTTCCAGTTGGTTGACGTTGTGCGCCTCCACGAGCTCTTCCCACGTGTTGTGGACTCCCATTTTGAGTAATTTCGCTGTGGACGTGGAGGGGGACAGACCCAAGGCAATTTTGTATGATTTTCTGATGAGGGCGTTTACTTTGTCTCGTTGACTGTTCTTCATGTCAACGTATGGGGTACCGTACGTGACGATGCTCGTGAGCAGCGCTTGTATCATTTTCGTGCAGTCTTCTTCCTTGAGTCCGTGGCTTTTGCTCGTCACTCTTTTGATAAGGTGGGTTATTTGTTGCACTGTTCTTTGAATTTTTTCCAACTCTGCTCCCCCAGCCCCGTCCTTTTGAATCAGGAGTCCGAGGATGCGGAGCGTCGTAACCTGCGGAATCATGATGCCTCCCACCTTTACTACCGGGTCTGGTATCTGCTGCGGTTGTCGGCCTCTTGTGCGCTTCCTTAGCACCAAGAGCTCCGATTTTTCAGGTGCGCACGTCAGTCCACATGCTTCCAGGTACTTTTCCGTAGTGTCAACCGCTTCTTGCAGAGCGTCTTGCTGTTGACCTGTCGACCCTCCCGTAGTCCAGATGGTGAGGTCGTCAGCATATATTGCGTGACCAATCCCTTCTATTTGCTTCAGTTGCTTGGGTAGTGTGCTCATCGCCAGATTGAATAGCATCGGCGAAATGACGGAGCCTTGTGGCGTTCCCTTTCGCGGTATGTCGAATTTCTCAGAGCGTAAGTTGCCTATCCCCACTGTGGCTGTACGTTCTTTCAGAAAAGCTTTGATGTAATTATATACTTTTTCACCGCAGTTATAAACGTTGAGGTGCTGCAGTATGGCTTCGTGTGACACGTTGTCGAAAGCCCCTTTCACGTCAAGTGCGAGGATGGCTCTTTTGCTGTGCGTGTCCAGCTTGTCGATGACTTTTTCCTTGATTTGCAGCAACACGTCTTGCGCGGACAGGTGAGCTCGAAATCCGAACATAGTGCTTGGGACGTGTTCGTTGTCTTCGAGATAGTCGCTCATGCGGTTGTGCACCATGTGCTCGTAGAGTTTTCCAGCACACGAGGTTAGGGATATAGGTCGAAGGTTCTGCACGCTGATGGGCTTGTTGGGTTTAGGTATCATGGTTACCTCGGCATGTTTCCATTCCGGTGGTACTTTACCTTGTTGCCAGCACTCGTTGATGTATTTTAAGAGCGCGTCTACAGAGGGTCCGTCAAGGTTCCGGAGTGTCTTGTTGTTTATTCTGTCGTACCCCGGCGCCGTGTTGCGGGTGAGCTTGCTCAAGGCCCTCTCGATTTCTGCTTCTGTGAAGGGCCGATCCAGTTCCATATTTGGCTTGCCTCGATACTCGTCGAAGTGCGAATCTACAGTTATGTTTCGCTCAGTACCGAGGAACTTCTCCTTCACTTCTCTGATAACGTCTTCCTCTTTCCCCGGGTGGTTGTGTATGAGTCGCTGCATTTTCTGTTTTGTGGCGTTCTTGTTCTCCTTCTTTGATAGGAGAGTCTTGAGCACCGCCCAAGTGCGCTTGCTGCTTAAGGTACCTTGAAGCTTGTTGCATGTTTCGCGCCAGTTCTTTCTTTCAAGTTGTTCAGAGTACTCTTGCGTTTCCTTGATCAGCTTAGAGATTCGAATTTTGAGTTTCCGGTTGCACTTGTTACGCTGCCAGCGTTTGGCGAGACCCCTCCGCGCCTCCCACAGGTGGAGTAAGTGCGGGTCGACCACGGGGGTGATTTGCGACAGCTGGATTGTCCTCGTATGCTTCTCGGCTCTTTCCACGACTCCTCTGATCCATATTGTTATGTCGTCTATCGTCGCATTAATGGCACTCTCATCTTTGCGAAAGGCCTGCCAGTCCGTGATCTTGGCTTTTCCTATCTTCATCGTTGCTTTGTGGTGCGGAATGATCGTTTGCACTATAAAATGGTCGCTACCAAGATTCTCGTCCATGCAGCTCCACTCATACTGTTTGAGTCCGTGCACGAATGTGAGGTCGGGGCTGGTGTTTCTAGATACACTGTTGCCGATGCGCGTGGGTGTCTGTGGGTCGTTGAGTAGCGTGAGGAGGTGTTGTTGGGCTACGTTGTGCACGTCTTCTCCTTTTTTCTTTAAGGCCGCATAACCCCAGGCCACATGGGGAGCATTAAAATCTCCAACGACTATCAGCCCGTTACCCTTGCTCAGCTTCTTCACCTCTCTCATAAGCTTGTCTAGATCCTTTAGGTGGTCCTTTGGTGGGCTGTACACGTTTAACACAAAGAGGCTTTGCTGCTGTTTTTTCTCGGGTACGATTTCGACGAGGGTGTGTTCGATGCGGTGTTGGATGTCGTGTCGCTGAGCGTTGATGGCTTTCTTGGTCAGGATTGCTGTCCTCGTTTTACCGTCAGTGACGTGAGTGAGGTAACCACTGACCTTGAAGTCTTCTGCTTCGGTTTCTTGTAAGGCTATAATGTCTGGGTCAAACTGCTTGCAGAATTGTACAAGGTTGCTTCTCTTACTTCGAATAGAATGACAGTTCCATTGCCAAATTTTGAGCCGTGGGTGTTGCTTGTAGTCATCTTCCTCTTTAGATTGCCTCGCCATCTTGTTCGCTTAGGGTCTGCATCATCTTGGCTTCTCGCGCAGGGTACTTAGGTTTCTTGCGAGCATTTTCTCTTTCTTCTAGCATGTGAATGCGTTGACTGAAACTTTCTCCGGATTGTGTCATTTTGGTCTGTAGAGCCTGAATCTGGTTCTCTATTTCGTTCTTGAGAGATTGGAAGCCAGTCTGTATCATCTGTGTTACCGTGTTTTGCATAACCTGCGTTACTGTGGACAGTGTGGTTTCCATCATGATGGTCACGTTGGCGTTGATGCGGTCTTCAAGTGTCTTGAGGTCGTTCTGGGTTATCACCGCTTGGTTCGACAGTGTGGATGGCTCTGGTCTGTTGACTTGTTGACTTGTTGTTGATGACTCTGTTGGTGATGGTGGTGGGGGTGGGGATGAAGGCCGCGGTAGGGGTGTTTGCGATTGCTGGGTCTGTTCTCTCCGTAGTTGTTCTATTTCTCGCATCAGGTACTCGAGCTGTTTTTGTGTGCGGGCTTCCTTCTCTTGTGTCTTCTGCTTTTGCTGTTCTAGCTCTCGCTTCAATTCATCGTTCTGTTTTCGGAGAATCATTATCGTGTCTTCGTACCTCGAGTGTCTTGTGGTTTGAACGCCATTATTTTCTTTCGACGTATGAATGTTTCCTCTGACGACGTTGGCCCAGCTCACCTTGCGCTGTGTGTTGTCGTGTTCCACGCCCGTTGCCGTTGTCCGGGGAACGCTCTGTTGTCTTTCCCTTGATCGCGATCCCGACTTGGATCTGGATCTTTTTGTCTGCTCGGCCTCATTCGGTGACTGTGGCGATGGTGACATGGTCATCATGTGCTCGTTGTCGTTGTTAGGTACCATGCTGGCCTGGTACCAGAAGCGTCTCTGTCTCGATCTTGACCGCTCCCTGACTCTCAACGGTGGCGGGGCTGGTTTCAGCTTCCTTCGACAGTCTCTACCCGCCGTTTCATGGGGCATTCCGCAGAGCTTACATTTCGGTTCGCATTGGTGGTTATTTGGATCAGCGTTGTTTTCTCCGCAGTTGTCACATAGTTCATCGTTTGGATTAGGGCAGACGTCTTGTCTGTGTCCTATCTCCCCGCAAGATCTGCAGTACTGCACTGACTTTCGGTAGGGTCTGCAGCGGGTAAGCGTACATCCAACTTTAACGTAGAACGGAACATGCGGGCCCTCGAAGGTGATCACTGCCGACGTCGATCTTCCCAGCATTCTAGCGTATAGGATTTTGCACTTGTTGGTTGTTGCTAGTAGATCTACTAGCTGCTCGTCGGTGGTGCCTTCCTCTATTCCGTGAACAACGCCACGTACAGTGCCCGGAATTGGCTTGAGGTAAGGTGTGACTTCGTATGTTGCGTGTCCTATTTCGATGCGTGTTATTTCTGCTAGTTTAAGTGCGCAATCCTCTTCTTCGGTACTTGCCAGAATTAAGTTTTGTTGCCACTGTGTCTGTATGATCACCTTGGCGTAGAGCTCCTGGGGTGTGACTCCGCATGCTTGGGCTAATCCTCTTGCTATCACTCCGTCTTTCCAGTTTGACACTTTCACACCGGCTTTAGGTCTGTAAACAATCTTGTAATGGTTTTCTGGTAGCGGTGGGGTCGTTGGCAAGCGAGGCCGTGGCTTGCTTGCGTTGTTGTGGCCCCATGGCTTTTGAGGGGCTTGCCGTTTTCCATCATTCGTGTTCTGTCCCGTGCTGAGTTCGCATGAGAACTCCTTCTGCGTCTTCGAAGTTGCGATGGATTCTTTCTTCTTCTGTTGTCGCGCTAGTAGCATCACCCATGGTCCTGTCTGGCGTAGTGTTTTTCCGCTGTTGCTGTCGAACGTCGGCTCCGTGTCGTTCATTTCTGCTTCATTATTTGTTATTCCTGTTATGGAGTTCGTTCGGTCAACTTCCATAATGCTAGGTTGCCGCTGCGTTTGAAGAGGGAAAAAACATTTGAAAAAGCCGTTGTCGGGCGGCCCGGCGTGCACGTGGATCTCGAGGCACGAGGCGCGAGGAGCGGAGCCTCAGGCAGCAGGGCTCGGCGATCGCGAGTAGGCTTAGCTGGGCACGGCCGTCACCTTGCAAGTTTCAGGATTAGTACTTGCGTGAAGAAGAAACTCACGGTGGTGTGCGTGGTCTCTCTGAATGGCGCTTCTTGAGCTGAGTCGAATGCTGCGGACAGTCAAGCGTTGCGAGGGGGCGATCCGCAGGAATTGCAAACTGAATCGGGAGCACACGTAGAGCAAGTCTGCTCGGTTTGCCCTCTTCTTCTTCTTCTTCCCCGCCTTCGCTAACAGCAGAAAAAAAGAGATAGCAACGCACATACAAGATATATGTAAAAATGGATGCCGCCTTAGAGAAGTGAACCCGACCGGCACCGCACCATGTGTAAATGAGCGTCTAGAACCTGCGCTGAACACGGTGTGATAGCATATGCACGCATGAGAGCGCGGCGCACTGTTCACGGTAAAAAGCTTCACGGGACACAAAAAAAATATTCTAATTTTTATGCCTTTGACATCGCACCGACTCGATAAGCTGAACGCTCGAGCGCCCGCCTCAAACGCCCGCTTTGCAATTCGTCCAGTCTCCACAGAGCTGGTGGCTTGCGCACACCGACTTCTATACTTTTATTTTTGTCGCTTTCTAGCCAGAGAGGTGCCATATTCCGTCAGACTAAAATCGTCCTAGCTGTTTCTGGCAGCCCTCGGGTAGTCATGACCGTTCAGCCCGAGAAAAACGAACGCGCCGTGGAAGTGCACCTCATGGTCGGCGGAGCAGACCGAGAAAAACGAAGGCACTCTACTCCGGCTGGCTCTGGCAGGCCGCGGATTTACAGTAGCTAAAAAAAATAAACTTCTAGAGTTTTTGCGTGCCAGGACTACGATCTGATTATGAGACACGCCGTAGTGGCGGACACCGGAATAATTTCGAACGCCTGGGGTTCTTTAATGTGCACCCAATGCACGGCACACAGACGTTTTTGCATTTCGCCCCCGGGATTTGATCCCGCGAACTCGTGCTTGGTAGCGCAACGCCAAAGCCACTAAGCAACTATGGCGGTTCCTGGTCAGAAGTGGAGAAATCGAAGTGACATTTGCACATTCGTGCGATGAACGAGTCGTTCCGACGACCTTGCATCGAACAGTAAACTATTTAAAATATTTTCCTCGATGCCAGTGGGATCGACGTTCGATGAACCGTGTTAAATAGCATCAGAGAGGCTGGCCGACGTTTCGTTAGGTGCACTACAAAAACGGTCTTGCTATTATCGGCTCATATGTTTAAATGGTTTAAAAGACGTCCCGTGATTTCGCTGTCGGTTGCGGCGGCTATCTGCATCCTTTGCAGTAGTTTACGCTATTGCTTGCGTCATCGCAGTAATTTAGTGTATTAAGGTCCATAGTTACTTGAGTCACAGCGAACTATACATCAATGCCCTTAATTATTCAGCATATTTCTTGAACGAGTGATTTGTATGTAGTTGTAAACGTTGAGAAATACGTTGTTGCCGGCTTCTGCACAAACTATGCATTATTCAGCCAGGCGTTACTCAAGGCAAAATCAATACGTGACGACAAAAGATAAAACAAAGAAAGAGCACGTTTTTAACGCAGTGCTTTTTGCCTAGGTTTAGAGCAAGGGTAAGTGAACGACAGATGGCTTATATGGGTTTGAATATGCGTTCACTGCAGTAGATTTCTGTGAGAGAGTGAAGCGCACACGTCATATTGCGGTGAAGGGAGGTCAAAATTTGCCGAAGTATCGATTGTAAAGAACGTTTCTTCGTTTAGTATACTTTAGCGTAGCCTCCAGGACACCAAGCCTCGACTGGGCCGTCACTTGGAAGCTCGCTGATACATCCGCCTGCCCGAGGTGTATAATTGGTTGTGCGGTGGCAGACAGCCCATGTTGTATGCGAGCAACCCGTATCGCGCTACGGCCTCGGAGGGCCCCACCCACGGACTGCCCTCGTTCCGACTTTAATCCCCCCGCCACCACTTTGGGAGCCTTGGAGATCCTGTGCCTCCCGCTTTGTTTTAAACTCAGGTGCTCTGCTGCTGCCTCTGTTTGTCGGTATCTGATTTTGTTTTCGCATGCTAAATGACTTCACTGCAATGCACATGGGGAATGCGAGGAAGCTTATTAAAGCGCATCCGCCATTATGTGACGCGTATAAGGTCCCTGCCCATTTGGGCTCCATCCTCCAGCTGTCCGAATTAAATTTCGCTAATGCGTTGAAGTGTGAAAAATGATTCTGTGTGGCACTGACCTTGTCGCGAACTGAGGAGTTGCGGCGGAGCGCCAGAACCAGAGGAACAGCGGAGCATGGCTCTTATTTTTCTCGTCTTTTGCAGTGCCGTCCGTGACCGCCGACCTTTAGAGTACGCGCGTGGTGGCGTCAGTGGGCGCTACAACTTATTAACGCGCAGCTCGCCCATGCGAATGTGAGTCTATGTTATGAGAAGACTGAACTGAGAAACGTGGTATTGACTGATGTCGAAAAACTTAGCACTAAAACCGACAGAGGCGCTGTCAAGAGCGCTGATGCTGCGCTCCCCTCTATAAGTTTGTCCGTTTTAGCGCTAGATTCTCCCATGTTGTAAATGATTTTAATGGTTGGAATACACATTCGCGGCACAATTCTTATATAATTGACAAAATCCTCGAAGTTTACAAGAACAAGTGGGAGCGAGTTGAACACGTTAGCAAAGAAGTGCATCTCGGAAGAGTAATAAAAAAATTGCAGCTATGGCGAGCAGATTACTAAGCTGGAAAAACTAGGAACCACATGACCACATTAAATGTAGGGACTTCACGGAATAAAGTGAAATGGAATAATTCCCGAGCAATAATTATTTTCTCCTCACCAAGTTGTGAGTATTGTGCTGTAGCCAACACGAAATCAAAGGTAAAATATTTCTATAATGCAAACAATCCGCACCTAATGACTTCAGGGGGCAATTTTTGCTAATTGAAGGACCTTATGTCTGTTCTCTCTGCGACTATTTCGCGGGATGAAAGGACCACGGAGGTCGATAATGTAAAGATATCGCAAAAATATAACCGAGTGTAATCATTCCAAAGTGCTTCATTAGTGTAGGAATGGAGGCATTTTACTTCTTTATATTTTTCGCACTGCTTTGTTACGTGCCTGGCCCCAACTTAGACCTGTACAATTTGTACTTATGTAACGAAGGTTTTGATTTGACGTAAAATAAAGTGTTCCAGGAAATAATAACTTTAGGAGCCGCTGCTACGTGCAGCACTATATATCTTGTTACAATGAATTATGGGGAAAAGCACATGCCAACGACGGAGTACATTGTTCAGTGGTTATAACGTTTAGTTCTTTTTGCACTTCTTTTGCGACGGCTATGTTTTTGAGGCTCTGTTCTTGAAGCAATCAACGGCGGCTGCCGGGCGGACAATGCGCGCCCATAAAGTTATATCACTTGCTGGACATTGGTGGCTCTGTTGTAGGAATACGCTTGCCTTCAGAAATGAACAGCTTATGCGTCAGCTACGCCCCAAAGAGAGGCAGCTCTTATACAGACCATGGTTGGGCAGGACGTTCACCAATGCTTACGCCTTGCGCATAGGGATGGTCGACACCGCAACCGGTGACAACTGCGGTGCAGAGCAAATATCAGCCAAATTTTGTGCTATTATCTGCATTACTGTATGCAGAAACACTCACTCGCCGCTGTGCTCAACGAGTTCAGCGCCGCATTCTGCCAGAAGAGATAATCCTGTCTTATACACGCGTGAATCAGTATCCTTTGAGAAGATCGTAAAAGCATTATTGTGCTTTTATGGCTATCCACCGGGTTAAGTGAAGGCATATATTATATCCGTTGCTCTAAAAGAACTCGTGCATGTTTCTTTTTCTTTCTTCTAAGCATCGACACTGAATGAAAAGCGGTAAGTCTTTGTCAGTATCCTTGTAATGCTTGTGCAGCATCCTCCTAACGCTAGCACGCTTCACATTTTCCGTTCTTTTCTTGACATACTTTCTACAATCTTTTCTTCCCCCGTATGCAGAACAACCAAGCAAACAATCACTCTCTGCCTGTCCCTTATTTTCTTTTTGTTCATATATTTCACTTCTAACTATTTAGTTTTTCTTTCTCTAACCGACTATACTTTTTTCTAATTCTCTTCTTCCAGACCCTCTTGCTGGACAGGAAACCGGAGACTCCTGTATCGTTAATCTTCCTGCCTTTCGTATCTCTCTAGGCGCCAGCTAATCTAAGGAGCGTCCTATCGCTGGCTCATGGTCTCCTAGATAACGCGTGCTGGAAGACTTCGAGGCGATGCTGAGCTTTCTCAAGTTGAACAGGCAACCTCGGCAAAATGATCCGAACAGAATGACAGTACTCTGTTTTTTATTTTATAATAGCGCGCCATTCGAGAAAAGTTGAGTTCGATCGAAATAAAGAGGTGGTGATTCGATTCATAGAGTTTCTTACAATAATTACTAGAGGGAATTCAGGCGCTGGAATCGTTCTGCCACTACGAGAATGATGGCTAGTACATAGATTCGTCTGGTCTGAGTGCATGTGGATACAGAAGTTCTTGTGGTTTTCTTTATTACGCTTTGGCTGCCTCCATTGTCCTATATCTCATAGATATCTATACATTTTTGAATGCAGAAGGCTACGCGAAACCACTATTAATTGCAGTGGTTCACTCTGTCGAAATGATCATACGCTTGCTTGCCCGCAAGAAATTCATAACGGCGTTCCATGCCGGTTGTCGGTGCCTGTATCTGTGGCGCAACGGTTTCAATGTCAGGCTTCTCTGCTGGAGGTCCGGTGTTTAAATCCTGCCGCCGCACATTTATATTGCTACGAGGCGCTGCAGGAGCGATCAATGATGAGAGGACTGACGAAGACGACGATCGCCGAAAGTCTTGTGCATGGGCTCCGTCTTGTATGCCTGTCTTCTGGCCGTTGTATATATCTTGTAAATATATTGTCAAGCGTCTTTTCTCCCCGTAACGTTATAATGTTTACATGATTATTTACAAACACAGTTCCTTGCTGAAGATACATGCTTTAGAAAGTCAGGAAGCCATTTGGGAAAATTCATGCACTATCCATCATTCTCACGCGAGCTGAACCACCCCGCTTGCAGCTCCCGTAGACAGCAGCACCATAGTTCCCTCTAGTGATAGTTGTATGAAACTCGATATCTCTATTAACTGGACGGCGTGCCGGCGGGGGAGCGTTAGATGATTATTATCTTATCTAAACACGTGACTGAGTTTGTTTGCCGCTGGAGAGCCTGCGGACACGAAGCCTGAACTATTTCAGGCCTAGAAGCCTAACTAGCAAAAGAGACAGAAGTGTGCAGACGGCATATCAGACACGTGGCAGGGGAATGAATGGTAATTGAGTTAGGCGGAGTGGTCGAACGCGGAGTATTTTTACCTCTTGCCCACTTTGAGCGTATAGTACTCCATGGTTTCCGCTTCATGCAACAGACAATGCACGGAAGAGTGTTTGTAAAGTGTTCTCTGTTCTTTTATACACTCGCACGAAAGTGCCGGGCCTAATTGCCACTCGGTGGGAGAAGATAGGATTGTGTTTTTCTTCGAGAGAGTAATTTTACGAGTCACGACCGTATGGTAGAGCAGAGCATTCGCTAATGCAGAACACTAATTAGTGTGCATTATTTAAGATGTGGGCTGGGTAGTACGTTGTTACTCGAGAACCTGAGCTGCGGGCCACTCCCCTTCTTTGTGTCGAAACATAGGTGAGAACGAAGAGATGCCGTTGTTACGAGACTGCTGAGCCAGTATTCCGAAGCAATAATAAAATCCGAGGAGTTGCCGGAACGACCTGTTGAGGGGAGTCTTCACAGCTTTGTTACATTAAGGTTTCAAAATGTCACTAGAGCGGAAGCATAATGTTTAAAAGGGCGAAATATATAGAGGCTGATCTCTAAGCGTGCCTACTCCTCATTGTGGTAAATGAGAAGGATTAGAGAGGCGAAGAGGGGCACGAGGAATGATGATTGAATAATGTGATAAGCGCTTTCTGTCTGATGCTGTAAAATAGGCACGTGGTGTCGTTAACAAATAATGAGCGCCATGCATGTTCGTCTGCTTCCCTAGAATGGCCTTGCACCAAAGAGCAGCCATCCTAGTGACTCAAGGAGCAGACACGATAAGGAGGTTGAAGTGAGGTTTGAGGAGGCTGACGCGAGGCCAACCTCGCGACCGCGATGGCGCCGATCGTGCGTAGCCGTCACTGGCAGGACGTCGTAGTTCACTGCAGAAGAGATTCGAACGATGCCGTACGGACTTCGGTACTTTGCTGCGAACGTGGAGGTGCGCGATACACACAGCCACACGAGGATGGGGTCAGTTTTGGCGATGTCGCGTAGATCTCTTTGTAGGCCTTTGTGGTCAGATAGGAAAGTTAGTGCGGGCCACGTGAGTGTTGCTCTTTGGGAAACATCGCCGAACCAAACCGCGTTGCTCGAGAAAGTTGTTGAAGCTTTGGCACCAATCACGAAACCGGAGACGGCGGTTGGACTCTTGGCATTAAGCATGCTAAAGGCGGCGGCGTCTATACGATGTAGCGCGTTTAGTGCGGCAACAATTTTTGAAGTATCGATTCCTGTGTGTAATATGGCCCACCTCTGGGTTACGCGTCACATTTATCTGATGACCCGTGACCCACCTGTGAGTCACCAGGGAGGTATGCGCGCTTGAAATTTCCTGGTGCCACGACGCATTAAATCAGAAGAAAGAGTATCAAATCTTTCCTTTTCCTTTAATTCCATGACATTCTTTATTTACGCAGGGTAGCCAACCGGAACTACATCTGGTTAACCTCCCTGTCTTTCTATGCACCCTTTCTCTCTCTGTCTCTTCACTTACACACTGCAGGAACGCTCTGCACAGCTTCTCAGGAGGCCGTCACAACTGCCGTCACACACCCGTCACTCCCGTCACAGTGAACCTGTGAATATAAGCTTGATTCCTCGGCTCCTCTCTCTCTCTCTCTCACACACACACGCGCGCACACACACACGCACACGCACACGCACACGCATGCGATGTACTGTATTTCGTGGATGCGAAGCGGGCGACACACCTTATCGCCTCACAGGAAGAAAGAAGACGGCAAGAAGGGTGTGCGCGAGGCTCGAACGCGTAAGGAAACGTGGGTGAATCAAGATATCAAATTAGTCCATTACCCGACGTTCCAGCTCTCCTGAAAAGTAACGCTAGCGAGGTTCAACGCTACGTTCAGACGCTGCACGTAGCGCCTGCCGTAAACCATCGTAGAATCAAGCGTCGCCGGAACTCCACGCTCGGCTTCCATTGCACGGTGGAGCGAGTCACTGGAGCCCGGATATTGTTGGGCTGCACGGCGCTGATTTTGCAAACGCGGGCCTCACGTTATAGCAGTGAGGGTTATTCATAGGTTCCTCCCACGCCTGGTGAAATTCTGCTCAATGAAACTGAACAAAGCTCCATGAAGCGCAGCGAGAAGGTCATCTCGTCGCGTTCACGCAAGCAACCGTCATTGTGCTAGAGAATTTGATAGTCCCGCGAAGCGCAGATTCGCAAGAGAATTAGAGTAATCTCATCTTTGCCCCTCGAAGCACTCCAGGCTTCCAGGTTCCAGGAGATCAGGTTACCAGAACGGAGATTTTCTTTTCTATATTATTTGGTTACGACACAAAGTGCGTCGTAATATAAAGACGGTGCTGCCAGGAATGGCTTGGCGGCGTATAGACACAAGGAAAAAAAGAAAACCTCACAATTTCGCCATAAAGGCGAAGCAGTAAATGCAACAGCAACATGGTTGAATGTTGCACGAAGTATGACCTGTAGCTGCAGTGGCTTTACGAATTGAAGTAAACGTAGGCTAAGTAAAAACGAGTTGTGCTAGGGGCCCTCTGCTTGAATCCTGCCATTGGACAATTTTATTTATGTTTGTTAATTAAAGCCAATGTCTTTGTAGCGACTTTACCACCACTTTTCTGCGCCGGGTATTTCAAACCTCTTTCCCAGGTCAACCTCGGAGGTAGTTTACAGCTGCGCCAATAATATTACGTCATTTACAGGTCTGACCTCTGCTACTATTTCTGACTTTAATATTTAAGCCTGAGAAAACTTAAGATAAAAGGCATGCGCTGTTCATGTTTTGTTTATTTACATTTCTTAGTCGGCTGCCATTCTCAATATTGCGAGGAATAATTTTGTCAAGAATGTAAGACTTGGTTCGAGCAACTTTGGGGATAGAATGGCGGGACGATATAATTCGCACATACCACGCGTCACATAGCATGGCATGACATATAACATACGTATACCGAAATACGAATATACGGAGCCTCACGTCGGTGACGACGGGTAAAGTTCGCTTGAAGTATCCGCATAATTGACACCACAATAAGAGTCGCTCGGAGTGTCCCTATAGTTGCTATAGCAATAATAAAATACTTGACGCAATGAAAAAAAATATATATAGCCGAGTGACGCGTCGCGAGTGTATAGGCGACTGTCGATATTCAGTGGGACTTTATGTTTTGTCATTTTGCGTGGTTAACAGAGGCAGCGTAGAGAAAGCAGACAAAATAAAACAAAGGGAGTCATTCTAGGAATTGTCTGGCGAAATTGTTTTTGCTGTGAGTGCCATCGTCCTGATTTCTGAAGGAAGTCATTGTAGCGATCACCTTACTCCACAGAAGACACGAGCAATGCGATAATCAAACGAACCCTCACGCGATGATAAAAATGCGAATATCTTTGTTTGCAGCACAGGAGCAGAGTAGGAGGAGGAAGAAACTTTATTCAAGTCCTGTAGAAGGTGTTGCCACCGGCCTGGCTAGTCCCATGTTGGGACCGGGAAATAAAGCCTCTTCGCCCTATCACGGGCCTACTGGACAGCCAGGACTTGAGAGGTATGATCGTGGGATTTAATCATTCCTGAAAAAAAACCGATTCCGGGAAATGCCGGGGCCGAGCGACCCACACTCGCAGAGCATATGCTCAAGCGTGCATATGTCCTCTTTGCATGTTTTGCATATAATAATCATGTCTACAGTGTTATACCATTTCTTCATTTGTGCAAGTGAATAATAGCATAGGAGCGCTTTCTGCCAGTCAGCTGAAAGGCGAAGTACCAACACAAAGTCCATTCTCCAATCCAAGATTAAAATGGCGCGTGCGATAGTAAGTGGCGTTTCTGGGTGACAGTGGTGACCCTGTTTAAAAATAGCTGCGCCATAGCTGTTTTTCTCTATCCCTCTCTGGGGTTTTGCTCGAATATCGCAAGCAATTGTGTATCTTTTTTAGTGCTTCTGAGCGAACGCTCGTCTGTTTAAACTGCTTGATAGGGGCCTTCGATCGCACGGTCTTCGGTAGGAGCTGAGTCAGTGGTTCAGCACGATTCAACATAATGACCTCTATTTCTGCAAAATTAAGCCCCTGTTATTTCTGCCCATTTGTAGGCTATGTTTCGCAGCTGTTTGGTCATATTGAGACTTAGTACACACGACAGACTTCACAGCACTTCGAATATGTGCTTGCTAGGCAGACACTTTCTTAGTTAGGCCATCGTGTGTTTTTATTAAATGATTTGAACCTCGAAACCTTAAGACAGCCAAAGAACCAGCTATGTTAGCATCATCTTAACTAAAGCGAACAGACTACTGGATGTCGAAAAACAAAGAACAAAACCAAAGCAATCAAGGTGTGAACGAAGAAAAGAACGAATTAATTAAACAAAATATATTAGCGCTTCAGATTAAAATTGGGTCCCGTGTGCCATGCTTTAACATTGCCGTCGAATGCTATACAAAACGCGGTATGGTAAACACATCAATGCAGCCGCTATTCGCAAGGCTATGCCAAAGCACGCCCGCACGCATGCGAAGATGTTATACGTGGTAGAATAAAACCACATCACCGCATTTATCTCGCATTATTTTGCCTGTTTGAGTACGATGATGAATCAGTTTGCTAATCGCAATTTCTTCTATTGTGCGTGCGATGATTAGTGATGTGGAAGCTCAGTAAAATCAATAATTTTGAAGAATGAGAAATGAACTTTTTCTTTAGTTTCTGCCCCATGCAAGGCAGGCGGAAAAAAATCGGCGCTCCTTATTATTCGAATTTCTAATCTAGAGTGTGCGTAACTTTCCGAAACCAATAGTGAATATCGTCCCATTGACTACAAACATGCTGTAACGAGCACTGAAGCTCTCGACTCTTTTGAGCTTGAGAATCAATTGTTACGATTTAGAGATGCGTACATTGGAAGCTACTGAAGCATGTCCTTGAAACGAACCACTAAAATAAAACGACGTATTAAAAACACAAAACCAGGGAGTGACAAAGCCAAGTTTCATGCGGTTATCAAAAATAAATGTACGCGTGTTGGTATAGGCCAAAATAGGTATAATAATAACTTTAACTGCAAAATGAAGTAGTGGTGCACAAACGATAGAGTAGCTTTTTTTTTTAAATGTGTTCCAACTTCTAGGGGAAGATTAAGAGGTGTGCTGTACAGCGTGATCTGCGTCTGAGATTGTTTCTGAATATGATCTGGACGGCAGTTACTTTAGTGAATGAGATGTTGAATTTAGAAGAATGATGGTTCGGGCTAGTTGGCTTTCCATTTTAGATTGAGTGGTACAGCGCGAAGCAGGGACAAGGGACACAGAAAGCACTTGTCCTCGTTTTTCTTGCGTCTCTTGTCCCTGCTTCGCACCGTACCACACAATCTGAGATGTTGAAACGTTGCTTTATTTTCCAACGACTGCTGAAATTAGTGAATAAAAGTTTTTGATGCGCGAACATGATACACTATACTTAATAATAGCGGAAATAACTTGTTGCGGAATCTCAATTAATATTCCTAAACCCTGCAGTACACAAAGCAGGAAGCAAAGAAAATATCGCTGGATAATGTTACATACTTCAAAAAAAGAAAAAGAAATCGGCGTCATGAAGTTATTTGAAGCTCAACGACGAAGGAAGGAGGGTCAGTAGAATCAAGTGAAACAATACAAGCGCTTCTCTTGCTCTTCTCGCTTTAGTCGCTCATACCTTTTGTCGTGTTCTATGCGCTGCTACTCATTTTAGCTCTTTATGCCATTTATGGCTCGCAAAAATAAAGAATTCAACTCTAGAAGATTTGAAAAAAGAACTCTAATAAAAGTTGTATATTAATCTTTGAGTAGTTTCGTCAACATGAATAAAGTTGGGCCCTTTCGACTAAAAAAAAGGCTTAAAAAAAGCTGTGTTCTTTCTAGATAAAAATAAAAGAAAAAGAAATATGTTCATAAAAAGTGTTATGAAACGCATAAAAGACCAATACGGATATGACCTTTTTTTTTTCTTTTTTCGGCTCGAAGGCTCTCAACAGAACATCTTGTTTCTTCCCCTGCCAGTGACCTCTCGAGAAGTATAGGAAGCGTTAATAAAACTTGCTATCGGGTGTTATGTTTGTGCCTTGGGATTTGCCTTACGGGAGGCCAGTGCTGTGGTGTGTCGACCGTGGAGGCAGCGTTAATCCCCACATGGTGCCCGCTTCGGGCACGTGACGACTAAGTGCGCGGTGTGGGTGTCCTCGCGGCTGCACGGCGTCAACGACGGAAGCGGCCGTCGGCCCACCGACTGCTATTCGGCCCCTCCTCGTGCGGACAGCAGTGCACCCCACCCCTTCCTTCGTGCGGCGGCGCCAGGGGCAACCCTTTTACCGACCACCCAAGGACTATGTTTCGAAACCTTGCCTTGCAGGTCGTTCGTTCCCTTTGTCGTATGCCGGGCCATTGAACTTGCCCGGCGCCCCATACCGACCGACCGCCAGATTAGCCTGACGGCGCAGCGCGGTGCCCGGAGGCGCCGGCCACTGAAAGCGGCGTTGGGACCACGGAGGCTGCCCGGACCCTCTCTCTCTCGAACTTGTTCGTCCTTAGGGACTACCTGGGGAATCTGGGGACGGGGAAGTGTTATTTAAGCAGCTTGGAGCTGCTCGGTTGGTCTCTCCTGTTATCCACGCCAACTTGTACATACTGTATAAAGAATTCTTCGCCGAGAAAGTTCTCCTCGACTCTGACTCTGCGTGAAGTGGGGTCCTGACCTCCTGCCGGCCACGCATACCTCGGCACACGCAACAGCTGGATGGCGAGCGGTGGGATCGAGCCTGAAGTATGACGGACGACAGCACACCGAGATCACGGGGACGGACAGCTTAGGGCTGGTGAGTGTTGGCTTTGCTCTTTTGAGTGACCAGGCTGACGGGATAGAGGTGTAATCCTAGTCGCTGGTAGGGACCTGCCGCAGAAGCGTGTGTTTAGGTACTTCTGGGTAGAGGTCGAGGCATTGTCACACCAGTGTTCCGTGATGGATCTCAAACGGTTGCTTAGAACTCAGCTCATATCCCTTTGCGAGGAGCTAGGCGTTGAAGTTCAGCTTCAAATGACGAAAGCAAGTATCATTGAAGCGATTGAGAGCACGGATCTTGCGAAAGAGGTAATCGTAGAAATGTGGAACGAAATCCTAAGGCGCAAGGCAGACGAGCAGAAGCTAACAGAGCTTCAGATAGAGAAACTTCGACTTGAAGTCGAGTTGAGAAAGACAAGTGTGGTTCCGGAATCAGAGGGAGCAGGTAGACATGACCTTTATGATCTATCTAAACTTATGCAGCCCTTCAAGGTTGGGCAAGATATAGGCCTGTATCTGGTAAATTTCGAGAGAACTTGCGAAAAGTCAAAATTTGTTCGCAGCACTTGGGCGCGGCGCTTGCTTAGTTTGTTGCCCTGCTAGGCAGCAGATGTGCTTGCGAGGTTGCCTGCGGATGATTCTGACGACTATGATCAGGTAAAAGAGACCCTGTTGAAGCGGTTTCATTTGTCAGCAGAGGCATTCAGGCAGAGATTTCGAAGTCTGAACAAAAGGCAGGGCGCCACTTTTGCTGAGTTTGCTTATGAGTTAAAGGTAAATTTGGCCGAGTGGTTAAAGGGCGCCAAAGCTTTTGGCAGCTTCGAAAAGGCGTTGGAAGTGTTTGCCTTGGAGCAGTTTTATTCAAAAGTGCCGGAGGCAATGAAACTTTGGATCCAAGACAGGGATCGTGTCGAGTCGGTGCAGTCAGCCGCTGACCTGGCGGATCAGTATGCCTCACGCAGAGGAATTAAAGAGGAGGCTACGATCGCCAGTGCCAGGGAAAAGAGAGGCTGGGAGGGTACAGCTATGCCCAGTAATGGGAAAGATGCTGCGGAAGAAGTGGAGCCGAAGGTTCACGAGCAGCCGATAGGGGAACAAGAGAGAGAGATTCGCGAGAAGCGTTCACAGAAGAGCTTGTTCGGAGAACGGAGGCCGGTGACGTGCTTTAACTGCAACGAAACCGGTCACATAGCTGTCGGCTGCCGCAAACCAAGGGTTGTGTTTGCGTACGTTTCTGACTCGCAGACTAATGATGAGCTGCTCAAATCGCACCTGTCTAAACTGCAGGTGAATGGGAAAAGCTGCAACGTGTTGCGGGACAGTGGAGCAACCATTGACTTGGTGCACCCAGATTATGTGAAGCAGGAGCAGTACAATGGCAAATGCGCTTGGATAAAGCCTGTGTTAGAAGACACGACTGTCTGCCTTCCGGTCGCAGATGTGGTGCTCAGCGGGCCGTTCGGTGAAGTGTGTACTGAGGCGGCTGTTTCTAACAAGCTGCCGCCGCAGTACACTTACTTGTTCTCTAACCGCACCGATCGCCTACTGAGGGACCAGGGTAAAGATTGGGTAGAGGGTAGCGTTCCGGCTCTAACGACATCTAAAGCACGTGCCTTGGCTGCTAAGCTGGAAATGAAAGAACGGGATACCGACGTGGAAGTAAGCAATCCACTCGGCGATGAGTGCGAAATTGAGCCAGAGAACCCTTCAGTATCTGTGAGTAGTGAGGGAGAGACTGTTAAGCATGAGAGAGAGATTGCAGAAAATGCAGCGGTGAAGGCTCTTGGGCAATCAGGCGGACAAACCAAGTTCGAGAGCACATTGATGAAGGACGTCGAATGTGTCGACGGGTTGTTTGTCCTGCCGTGCTCTAGTTCACTAGATAGCATGCTCGCAAAAGTGACGAGAGAGGTTCTCATGAAGGAGCAAACAGTTAATTTGGCTCTCAACATGACGGAGGAAGTGGCGACAGAAATTCCGTGTCTAAGCGAAATGAAGGAAATTACGGGTGCGAAAGATGTGATGAGGGTCGCTGCGTCTCGGGAAGCTTTGACAGACCTGCGATTGGCTGATCCAAATAACTTGGTAGAAGAGAACATGGATTTGTTTTCTCAAAATCCAGGAAAGACGGAACTGATGGCTCACGACACCGAACTCGCATCCGAGACTCCAGTGAAGTCACGAGCTTACAGGACGGCACCGAGACAGCAGGAAATGTTAAAAAGAGAAATTGAGCGGATGCTGGAACTTAGAATAATCGAGCCTTGCGAGAGCTTCTATGCTTCTCCGCTCATTCTTGTAGAGGTCCCGGGTAAAGACCCACCGCCTAGCACTGAATATAGGAAGCTGAATGCGACAACCAAAGATCAGATGTGTCCCATTCCCCAATATTCAGAACAAGCGGCTCCACTGACCGATGCCCTAAGAAAATCGGCTCTTGAAAGAGTAATTTGGGATGACGCCAAGGGGGACGCGTTTCAGGGGCTAAAAGCAGCTCTCTCGGCTTCTCCCGTGCTGCGTGCACCGAACTACGACCGACCCTCCATTGTACAGTGCGATGCAGGCAATCGTGGGTTGGGGGTTGTGTTGTGTCAGGAGGGTGACAATGGTGAAGAGCACCCAGTGTTATGCGCCAGCCGAAAGCTCACGGTACGAGAGGAGGCCTATAGCTCATCGGAAAAAGAAGGTGCATGCCTTGTTTGGGCATCTCAAAACCTAGCCTGCTACCTTTACGGAACGACATTTGTCTTTGTGACCGATCATTGCCCGCTAAAGTGGCTGGCTCAAATGTCAGGCAAGAATCCCCGATTGTTAAGGTGGAGTCTAGCACTTCAGGAGCTGAATTTCGGCGTGCGCTATTGAAAGGGAGCAGCTAAGGCCAATGCTGATCGTTTAAGCCGCGCCTTTTAGTTTATCTTGCCGGCTTGTACTAGATTTCTTTTGACTGCAACTGTATAGTTTTGTTTATTTGCTTTGTGAAGAAGCGAGAACACTTGTGTGACTGCCAGAAGTTAACGAAGTACATGTATAGGAGTTTTCACTGTCAATGTCAGCTTGGTCGCTTGGGGAGTACGGCTTGCACTGCCGAGCCAGTGGTTTCGTTCTACGTGATTTAGGAGAAAATCAAGAGACAGGAGGCGAAGCAGATCTCTTCCGTCGAGCAGCTGAGACTTCTCACCGTACGAGATCTTCCCCGTTGGCGGAGGAGCTGTTATGTTTGTGCCTTGGGATTTGCCTTACGGGAGGCCAGTGCTGTGGTGTGTCGACCGTGGAGGCAGCGTTAATCCCCACATGGTGCCCGCTTCGGGCACGTGACGACTAAGTGCGCGGCGTGGGTGTCCTCGCGGCTGCACGGCGTCAACGACGGAAGCGGCCGTCGGCCCACCGACTGCTATTCGGCCCCTCCTCGTGCGGACAGCAGTGCACCCCACCCCTTCCTTCGTGCGGCGGCGCCAGGGGCAACCCTTTTACCGACCACCCAAGGACTATGTTTCGAAACCTTGCCTTGCAGGTCGTTCGTTCCCTTTGTCGTATGCCGGGCCATTGAACTTGCCCGGCGCCCAATACCGACCGACCGCCAGATTAGCCTGACGGCGCAGCGCGGTGCCCGGAGGCGCCGGCCACTGAAAGCGGCGTTGGGACCACGGAGGCTGCCCGGACCCTCTCTCTCTCGAACTTGTTCGTCCTTAGGCACTACCTGGGGAATCTGGGGACGGGGAAGTGTTATTTAAGCAGCTTGGAGCTGCTCGGTTGGTCTCTCCTGTTATCCACGCCAACTTGTACATACTGTATAAAGAATTCTTCGCCGAGAAAGTTCTACTCGACTCTGACTCTGCGTGAAGTGGGGTCCTGACCTCCTGCCGGCCACGCATACCTCGGCACACGCAACACGGGCTATTTGGTGTATGCTTCATACAGCGAAAAATACGCACAACACTAAGGAAAAGACAGGCGAAAGGAAACGGCGTCAGAACGGAGGTCAGGGCCCGCTATAGAAGAAATACAACTGACGCCTTTTCTTTTCACCGGTCTTTTCCTTGGTGTTGTGCGCCTTTTATGGTGCATGATGCATGTACGAGGTGTGCCGTCGAGCTCATGCTGTCTTCCGCGCTTCGCTATTTTTCTTTTGTTTTCATATTCCCGTTGCAAGTTAACGGCCACACGTGCCGAAGACGCTGTCGTGGGCATTGTCATCTTTCGCAGCTTTCACGCGAGCATGTCCTCCTACCGCTGGTTATGTTTATCTGACGATTTCCTTTCACACTACAAGCTCGTGTGAGGGTTTCTTCTCTTTAGTGTCTGTATCTTAATCGGTCTCTACATCCTTTCTCGTATATATATATATATATATATATATATATATATATATATATATATATATATATATATATATATACACAAGAGCAGTTGTAGAGACCGATATTAAGATACAGTTGACTGTGACAAAGGCTGGTCCACCAGCGGAAAAGTCAGTGAAATATACTGTGCTTATTGAACGTACGTCGTAGTCGTACCCTTTTTCTTCATTTTACTACCGGGACCAGCGTGATTTCCTCAGCCATTACTATATATATACATATATATATATATATATATATATATATATATATATATATATATATATATATATATATATATATATATATATATATATATATATATATATATATATATATACAGTGAAGTAGACGCACGTATGAAGCGGTTTATTGACGTTTCGGCCGGGGTCCGGCCTTCATCAGACTGATGAAGGCCGGACCCCGGCCGAAACGTCAATAAGCCGCTTCATACGCGTGTCTACTTCGCTGTGAATATTTACCCGGAGCCAGCACTGCTTGTTTTCTGGTATATATATATATATATATATATGACAGTGTTTATGTGCATACATGTACCTTAACGGCATGCTATCTGGTGCCTTTTACGTCACTGGCTGATCGATGATCTGTACCACACACACGTGTCTTCAGAAGCTGTTCTGGGGCAAGAAATTGTCCCTTGGGCAAGAAGAGCGTCGTACTGGACGAACTTATGAGGTGCTCCTCGAGCAATTTATGTCGCATCGCAGCATGTAGTACGTTCTCCGGCGCGGATGAAGAAACTGCTCTCCTTCCCGTCTGTGGTGTGCAGCGTGCCGTAAGATACGACCTTGCCTGGTGGAGTCAGGCATGAGAATCCTTTAAGCCGGCTTAGCAACTCTGGGTGTTCGCACGGCACGTTGACGAAAACGTGCTACCGGGTGCGTCGGCCCGCGTCTATCGATCCGGGGACGCTTTAGCGAAAGCAGACTCCAGTGTGCTTGCTCCAGAGGGCTTGGAGCAACCCGCCATTGGATCGAGTTTTGTTTAGGCCCATCTATTCTTTAGACTCGTTTCATACTCTCACCTTTCCTTGGTCCTATACCTTCCGTCATTCTACATTAGAAGAAAGGGGACGGGTTCGTCGTGTTCTCTTGTGAGTGGCAAGCGGAGATTTACATTAAAGGAGTGCTTACCTTTACGTTATACGCAATTAAAAACGCACAACAGACGTGTGCAAAATCTGTACATATAATGTCGGCTCATAGGTATGTCTAAAGCACGCAAACCTGTTACTGGAGCAGAATTGCGCGTAAAAATACGGAAAATATGTCGTTTTCGAAAAAGAAAAAGAAAAAAAAACATGGCAGAAACGGCCGTTAACATATGCAAATGCTCCTTGTTTTAAGTTTTGCGGATGCTTCACCCGTAGCAATACAGTGGCTGCACTGCTGTGCAAGAAACTGACTGAATTCCGCGTCTTTGTTACGCGAACATCCGTGTTTTTTGCAAGAGAAACTATACACCATGTCTGAATGAGCTGTACTCGCAGGATTTCAGCTAACAATATTGTATTTAACATGCAAACTGTATGCATTATGAAGATACCTATACAATGAGCGAGAGTTATAGCTTTCTGCCAAAAGCTGAAATAACAATCGTATATTTAAATATGTGTTTCTGCACCCTCTATTCCACCCTCTATTCCAGCCGAATTTCGCCGCGCACACGGGTCTTGTGGCGATGATCATATCCGCAAATACATCCGTGTACTTCCATTTTTTTTCACATTATTTGGTGTCAACGCATTCCAGTTTATATTACAACATAAGTGTTTAAGTGGGCAAGGAATGGTGCGCATACGCGCCCATGTAAACAAACTTGCGCCACTCAGGTACTGGTGCACACTGTCAATCGCGGATGAACTTTTCGAATATCAGAAACAACCCAAGAGTGAAAGGGGTTTACTGAACTGTACAGTATACTTGCACAAGATTTCAACCATCCCGTTATAGTTCAAAATATATAATCTCTGTCAATAACTGTCCCTTCATTTACACACCACGATTAAGCATAATCTGCACTGTTCATGTGCTGTCAATACTTCCGGTAAGTTGTTCTCGCAAACATTTGGCGCGCATCATCTTGACACAAGGCCGGCGAGCCCGCACGGTTTTGTACGGCACAATAATGTTCTCGAACATGCACCGACATGCACTGTATGCAGACTATGCGATGGCAACC
Source organism: Dermacentor albipictus (assembly GCF_038994185.2). NCBI lineage: Eukaryota > Metazoa > Arthropoda > Arachnida > Ixodida > Ixodidae > Dermacentor > Dermacentor albipictus. Next base: position 45,972,328 of record NC_091823.1, on the reverse strand, counting down.
AAAATTTAGTACCCACAGTACTAGGTACCTCAAGAAAAAGAAGTAGAAGAAGAAAGAAATGCCCAGTGCCGAGTTTGCGCAACAATTCAATCTTTATTTCTTTTTTCACCGAACATGCAGCACCGCTTATTCGATGAGCTTTATTCTACCCATTCTACTCAACTAATTGTGATTTGATAACTTTATTCGGAATCCGGCGATTGGGAGGCCCGGGCCTGGGGCCGCCTAGATGGCCACTGGGAGCTGCTGCTCCCGTGCGGCTTCCTTGGCTCGCTGGACGGCCCAAAGTTGGTCTTGGAGTTCTGAGCTGAGCAGCACGGCCGACCACCGCGCCCGTAGATTTTCTGGGGAGACTGCCATTTTATTTTGGTATATTTCGCATCCCCACAACATGTGTTGAAGGGTGGCTCTAACAGGCTTGCATAGCTTGCACATATCACTCTCGTATATATCGGGGTAGAAAGTTTTTAGTTGCACGGGACTCGTATAAGTTTCTGTTTGTAGTCTCCTCCAAGTAATGGACTCAGCTCTGTTCAGTTTAGTGTGAGGCGGTGGTAATACTCGCCTCCAATTTTGATAAAATTTGGTAATATCGCTAAATCATCTTAATATAGCCTTTTCTCTCCATATTTCCTCCTCCGCGTTCTCCTGACCGATGGAAGTCACTCTTTGCTCAGCTAGGCGAGTAAGACCTCGAGCTTCGCGGTGTGCTACCTCGTTGAGGTTGACAGCGGGAATGTCTGGAGTCGCATGCGCTGGCAAGCAATGCAATTGTCTGCCGTTCTTTTCTGCAGATTAGTCGTGGAAGCAGCCCACATTGAGCGAAAGGGCACGTGGTGCGTTCGACGCGCTTTCTCAGCAGGAATTAGCGTACCTACATAGCTCGATACGGTGACGGATGCCCTGTGTGCACGCGGCCTGGTTTTGCGTTCCTCGATTGACCATGTAATCGCTTGTGTCGCTTATACATTTGATGTATGTTTCAGTAAACGTAGTTGTCAGTCAGCGCTCGTCCTATGTCCTTTCGCTCCATCGTCGTCTTGTTCCCGCTGTTCCCATTATGAATGTATACCAACTCGTCCAACTTTCCACTTTAATAGAGACTGTGTTGGTCGTCCAGGTCTTCAAAGGAAAGCTTGGCCTCCCACGTTTCAGTTGTCGTGTGAATCTGCGGTGAGTTGGGGCGCTCTTGTTTTGCCTCTATGGGGCGGCCTTCTTTGGAGTCATCTTGTGGAGCTTGTGAGGTAGGGTCTGCGGATGTGTTACGCAGTGGGCAATCCTGGACCATGTTTTGCAGGGTGTCTGGGACGTCAGCAATGGAGGCATGTGTACAAGTACTGCGCAGAATACAGTCTGTGCGTGATTATTCCGTGTACGTAGGTGTTTGTCTGTAGGCGGCGCAGGATGACTTCCTCCTCTTGTGTGGTGAAGCGTACGTTCTTCTGTTGAGTCAGTGGCACTGCAGAAGCTCCGAGTAGCTTCTGTTTTCCGGTTCTCGTAGTATATTTTAGTTTTTTTATCATTTTTCTTTTGGCGCGCGAGTTCACGTCGCAAGAAGTGCCGGCAACACGCGCTGCTAGTATCGCGTTTCAATCGATGGGCGCTGTTCGTTGGCCACAAACCGCCATTATACCATTTTTTTCTTTCGTGGTAGGGTGGATTCAATCATTGATAAATTCGGTGCCGATCTGGCTCGATCACCGAAAATGCACCGTGCGACAACCGTATGATTCGCGTATAAGAAATGAGTCGTCCCAAACCCTTTCCCCTTGTTGAGTTCTTCTGTTCCTTTCCCGATAGGTCACGTGGTCCCATTTTTAGCGAAGTCCGAAAACGATGGAACAGGGTCCGAATGAACAGCTTTGCTGTAAAAACAAACTGCACTTGTGGGCTATCGCACCTGGTGAACCTTTATCACGGCGATCGCTAACGAAAGTGATGGGCATCCGGGAGTCCCCACGAAAATGAGGGCTCTCCCTCGCGTAACAGACGTTTTGCGAATCGTATTCTATATAAGTGTGGGAATTAACACTTCTGGAGGCAAATGTAGCGTTTCAATCCTTAAACTCGGCCACGGTATCAAGCTAGGTAGCACGTGTATCCTTCTACAATTTCGCGCGGCTTGGTTCAGAAAGTACACTGCGTAGCTTTTATTGTTCTCCGAGATCGCTGCGTGCTTTCAACGAAACGTTTCCTTAAAGCAATAAAGTATTTTTCGTTTACAGCTCATTCATTTTATCGCCTAATAACCGCCAAATTAGGAACTCCGAGATGATTAGCTAATGTGCGCCGCTGAATCTCGGTAAAAACTATTGAACGGAGAAATTTAATGGCTAGATAACACTTATAATGTCTAGACGGATTCTGTGGCGCCGAATTCATTAGGTCAGCGTATATCAGAAGCATCAGACACGCATACCCGTTTTGCCGTTATTTGCAGCCCAGATACGTGCTGACATGTGTTCGGAATTCCTGTTGGGTATCTTAAATGCAATGTAGCCCACAAACATTTGAAAAGCTTGTCATCTTATTTTATTTTATCTCTTTTTTTCCTGTCACATTTAATTATTGTTTAACCCCCTTGCCTAAGCATCTGCAGGGTCGCCAGATGATTTTGAAAATTGCTAATCTTTTGTCTTTCCTTCGCTTTTTCTTCCGTCTGCTCAGTGTTTCGCCCACACACTTCTTTTACTGACTGAGAATATTTCGGCGTGCTCGAAGAGTGCAGATCACGGCATCAGAGGTCTCCTTATTTTTTGCCCTTTACTCTAACTCCCATGGCTCTTACTATTTTTTTTCATAATTAGCTTCATTATTAGCAGAAATATAACGGACCTTGCATTAACTCTTCGAGAACTACGACCACGTTGCACATGTTTACGCGGGCAAGGCGTGACAGCAGCCTATGTTTAATTAGCTTTACACTAGAAGTACGCTTACTGGCTAGGACTACGGTCATCATTGATAAGAAGACTAGTGGTAATTCTCCTAGCTACAAAACTCATAAATGGGCGCGCTTTCACACACACGCACACACGCACACACGCACACACGTACACTCGCACATGCACACGCACGCACACGCACACGCCCGCACACATGTACTCCGTACTTTTCCTGTGACTAAACCTGAAACTTCCTTTGAATTATCTCCAGTGGGGGCATGTTTACTTTCCCCTGCTATCCCTGAACCCCGTGGCGTCAAGGAGGCTCCTGGAATCTAAATGGACAGCCGGGTGGATGTCTTCTCAGTATAATAAGATATGCTCCATCGTTTCCCCTAGCATTCTCACGGCGCGCGCGCACGTTTCTTCTTCCTTTGTGCCCCGCTTTATAGCTACTCGCTCTAAGGCATCCCGCCATCGTTTGGAAAAGTGGAGAGCTTCCCTTTGTGTTATCACAAAAGGTTTTTCTCCTCCAGCACTGCATTATTTAACTGCCATGCTGGCGCTACACGTGGGCGCAGGCACCGCGTTTCTTTCTGGTAAAGCCAGTATCAAAGGCAGTGCAGCGCTGCAGCGTTTCGCTTCTTACGACACACCTAACTCAATCGATGCCCGTCAGGGCGCCGAGTTATTTTCCCTCAGCGCAAGTGTGGAATGCGCAGTGCAAGGTAGAAAGCATTCCGTAAGCATTTACACAAGATTGGAGCGTTCAAAGCTCCCTGCTCATTTCCGCTTTTCATGAGCGTTGCCCTGGAGCCAAAAAGCTGCTGCACACAGATATAACGAGTGAAATCGAGAACGGAGGAAATACGAGGATAGAATTGGCAAAAACGATGTTCGTCAGTGCATGACGCCCGGAATGTGGCACGATTCAGTTCACGAGTTTCTCACAGCCATATGATGTGGAAGTATATATTTATTAATAGTTTACGTTATTTCTAATCATTATGCTAAAGCCGTAGTGTACGAACTGTTTACTTGTCGTTTCGTCTAAAGAATCTAGGAAGATTTAATAGTGGTCCTGCTTCCACAATTGCTTCAGAGTTAAATGCGATCCAGTAAGGCCAGATTTTCTTTATTTTTCTTTCCCTTTTTGGTGTATGGAGCGTTTGGTGTATGGAGTCACTCACAGCTTGTTTTACTTGGAGCATGTTCTTGAAGACAGTGTGCTTTGTTTGCCTAACTGATTCTTCTGGCTCGCAGCTTTCAGCCTTTAGCCGAGGAAAAAGTTGCACGCACCTGAAAGTTTTCTTTTATGCGAAGCATATTACGAGGGCTCAACCCAGCTCCTCAGGCGCGGCGGTGACCATGAAATCACGTGACACCGTGACGTCACGACAGAGGAGAAGTGGCTTTGGCTCAACTCTTGCAAGACGGGCTGGGTGGGAATCGAACCAGGGTCTCCGGAGTGTGGGACGGAGACGCTACCACTGAGCCACGAGTACAACGCTTCAAAGCGGTACAAAAGCGCCTCTAGTGAATGCGGTGTTGCCTTAGAAACGCGCTGTTTCTAAGGCGTGCGTCTCTTGCTCAGGCGCACATTTCGTTGCCGCGCCGAACGCTGCTTTGCTCGACGCTCACCGCGTCCAATGCGGGGCGCGTAGTCGCTGCCCTGTAGCCCATTGTCTTACACCCCTTGGCGGGTCGACGGGAACGCTGTCGCGTTCCACTCTTGAAGGCGAAGAAGTAATGCATGAGTTGTTTCTTCGTCTAGCCGAACCAAATATAGCCAAGCAACAGCAGTTCACCAGGCTAAACAGTGGTTCAACAACTAAAATAAAGGCTAGTATGCTTCGCATCCTGGGCTTAACCTTACCTAAGCCACAGCCATTTTTTCTATCGGTGGAAAGGCTTCATAATAAAAGACTTGGATATGTCGTTGCATTACAGTATCTGTCTATATATGTTTATGTATCCTTATTTTGCCTAACCATGGAGCACAACAGGGAAACACTGTGATCGAGTACGTGATCAAAGACAAATGGAAGTGCTTCTGAGACGTTTCCTATGCATGCGGCTATCGTTTTGAACCACCTCCTCTTTGGTGTCCTCTACATATTTAACTACAGTTTGGTGCGCGCAACGTAAGCTGAGGCTAATTTGAGCGGGAGCTGACAATGAACTGTATTTTGTGCTGGAGCCGGGCTTGTCTTGGCTCTATGTGTGTTTCGAGAGGGCGTTTCGTGTACGTATAGCGCTTCAGTGCGTGCAATGCTATTGAAGGCTTATACCATGTTTTGCTCCTCTGTATGCGCTGCGCTGCATACAAGTGTGGTCTTAAAATCTGCTCGAGATCTACGTGGCCTGAAGTGCCCTATGTTCTTGAACATCAAAGTATCGCTGCTACTGCGTCGTGCTCAATGATGTTTTTTTTAGCCTACCCCAGGGACACTGATTTGAACCACACAATCTGGATGCTCGTCGCACCGTATGTTACTCATGCATCTTATCTGTGTACTGCCTGTGTATGAATTAAGTCACTTCATGCACCGCCAATCTCCTTTGGAGTAGAATATGCTTGGCATGTGGCCCGACAAATACCTAAAACACTCATTTAAAAACCTCTCTCTCTCTCGTGGGTTCGATTTAACGCGAAATTACATTGAATGCTGAAAATATAATTAAGTTTGCTGCATGGTTTGTTTATTGAGGGTGCACTTTGTTTAACCCAAAGGTAGTAGCCACTCTTAATGGGAATCGCATGGTGGTTATCAAGCGCTTCTATGTAGTAGCAGCCACTGGCGTGGGCGTTTCCTCAGCGATAATGAATCTGTTTTTAAGTTCTCCTGATGGAGCTCACTCAGACACACCAATGCTTAAAAAAACACAAAAGAATCAAGGTACTTTAGTTAAAAATCAACGCTACAATACTGAAAGCCTGGCTAGCAAAAAGATCAATACATGTTATTGCACTATAGAGCACACTAACATACGCGAAGAAGCTTTTCAGCCTTTTAATTTTTTTTTCTGCGTGTGCACGTGCTTGCGGGTAGGTAATATACGGCTACTGGCATTTATCCTCCTTTTTAAGGCATGTATTGTGGTTGCATAAAAAGCCATTAGGTATTTCTTGTTGCAGTCGTTCGTATGTGACGTTTAAGTAGAGTACATCAGTCGGTTCTTGTTATCTCGTTTGATGCGCTGCAGAGCGCGTACATCATCGAAAAATAAACGTTGGCGCGGTCTATAGGCACGCTTTACCTACCAAGTGTGTTATATATGTTATACGTATATTGTAGCAGGATGTGGCCATCGCTAATGAATGTTTCGTGGCTGCGCGGTCGTTCACTCTTTCGCGCACATGAACGAGCCATTTGCGCGCGCATAAAGGCGTGCTACAGTAGGGGTCAATAACACCCCTTTCGCCATACACCATTTCGTGCTTAAGGGTCTACCGAACGCGATGGTTCGCGAACGATAACAACCTACTCTGAAAAGCTGCCTGAGTCGCTCCAGGTTCCCATTAGAACACCGGTCCCCAGCTAGCGTAAAACGTGGAACGGAAATAGAATGGCCGTCAGGTACGCTCGTGTCGAAACTGCAAGCGTTTGTACGTTTTCTGGGATGAACGATTTCGCTTCGTGGCTTCGCGGTACGGAGGAGACGCAGGTACATTAGGCAATGGCAGAAAGGGACTGGGATGAAGAAACAGCCCCCATGTCTCAACTGCGGCGAGCTGAAAGAAAACATTTTTTCACCACACTTTTCAGTACCTTTTCTTTTTTCCCCTGTGCAGAGTAGCAGACCAGAGCATGGTAGCTCAGGCCGACCTCTCTGCCTTTCTATTAAGTTATATCTCTATGTAATATATAAGAAAATATCGGCAACTCATTTTTTTAACATGTATGTGTAGTAACGACCCTCTTCTGTGCTGTTTACACTTAAGAACACGCGCAGAGAAGATCCCAGTGGCGTCGCAACGGTAATTGTGAGAATGTGTGTTCCAAGATGAAACCGTATAGCAATCTTGTAGCACGTTATGGGATAGACGGACGGACGGACGGACGGACGGACGGACGGACGGACGGACGGACGGACGGACCGACGGACAGACGGACAGACGGACGGATGGACGGACGGATGGACGGACGGACGGACGGACGGACAGACAGACAGACAGACATAAATACATACATACATACATACATACATACATACATACATACATACATACATACATACATACATACATACATACATACATACATACATACATACATACATACATACATACATACATACATACATACATACATACATATACAGACAAAGACGACTGGGCCATAGCGGACCGGACTGTACTGGACTGGAGAAGACTGGACTGGACCATAGCGGACCGGACTGTACCGTACTGAACTGGACAAGACTAGACTGGACCATAGCGAAATGGACCAGACTGTACTGAACTGGACAAGACTAGACCGGACTATAGCGGACTGGACCGGACTGTACTGGACTGGACCGGACTGTACCAGACTGGACCGGATCGGCTGGCTGCGCAAAACACAAGCAATAATATTATTGGGTGAATCGTTGCGCAGCAACCGTCAACGATTGTTGCCAAGTAAGCGAATAGCCGAACGCTTCTATAAAAAAAAATTGCGTCTTTAAAGGAACGAATGCACTTTTTTGGGTATAGTATAAATATCGTATAGTATATAGTCCTGGGTATAATCGATAGTCAATCCACTTTCTCTGGTATTGTCACTACTCAAGTCTGACTGCGCTGCCAGTGCTTCTATGGTATTCTTCAGGGACAAAGCAATTACAGGGCTCAGTGGTATATGTGCCTCCAGTGTCCTAAGTGCCAGTGATATCGGCCATGTAAACTAATGTGCCATGTTATCATATACTTTACTTCAGTGCTGCTTTAAACGCACCATAGGTAGGTTTCATTCATATGTTGCATGAGCTCACATCGCTAATCTCCATAAATACTTCGTTTAGCGCGAAACAACGAACACAAGAAAGGCGACAGGACAAAGCGCCGGGTCCTGTCGCCTTTCTTGTGTTCGTTGTTTTGCGCTAAACGAAGTGTTTATGGATCCGCACCAACTAGCTCGCCAACGCATTGTGCTGCTAATCTCCGTCTCGAAATGGGACACTGGTGAAGCCGTTAGCGCATAGAGCAAGTGAAACCACGTGAGTGTGTTAGAGCAGATAACCTCACGGCTTGCTGATGTCTCCTTTTTATCGCAAGAAACGACTCAAGGAAATCAAGGAGGAGTACGCTTCTTAACAGCCTGTCCTTCACGGCTTAGGGAACGTAACGCACAAACGGCTCCTTCCTACGGCATGATTGTTAGATCTCGTACTTCACCGCTATGCCACGGCAGCCGCAGTCCCACACTCAACTTCTTCCTCTAGTGGGCTTCTGTTTACATGCGTTCGGCATATGCACACATTTCGTTTCATACTACACTTTGTTGTCTCATAACATGCAATACACCTTAGTAGCAAAATATGTCGTTTACACGAGATGCGGTATATACGTTCGAAAACTGGTATAATGCGATTCAGTCGCAAGCATGCAACAGTAACTCTCATATGCCAGTTGAAGCAACAAGAGGCGTTATTTGCCTACAACTCAATACAGAAAACGTAGATTACATTTTTGACATGGAATAAAGGTTGTGGGCCTATTCTCGACTATAGTGACAACCATCACCTATGGGCTTGAGGCGAGATATGACAGCCAGCCTGCCAGAGTGTGATCATAAACATCACAACGGACGACTGATATAACACACAACAATCACGGCTGGCCGAGTGGTGGAAGCGCAGGAAACCGCGATTGCCATGGCCATGCACGCAGAAGCGAATACCGTCATCAGCGATAGCAAGCAGGCCATCGGCAATTTCGTCCGCGGTAGAATTTCCGAACAGGCATACCATGTCGTCACGCGGCGCCCTATAAGCGGCTGGAGAACCCTCGTGTGGACTCCCGCTCACGCGGCTGTGCCCGGCAACGCGTCGGCTTACAGTTTGGCTCGAGAACTCGCGCGTCGAGCCTCGTCCGTGGATGCGGCCGGCGTGAACGAGGCGGCGAGACACGAGAAAGCCTGGGAGACTTATCACGAAATAGCCCATAGGCATCGCTTGAGGCGTCGCGCACTCCGACCACCGGCCAAGCAACTCGATAAAACGCAAGCGGTCGCGTTTAGGCGACTCTAGACAAACACCTATCCACACCGAAAGTACATTAATAAAATCACAGGAGGCAAAGAAAGTGACCTATGTAGGCTTTCTTCAGAAAAAGGGAGACTGACACATATAATGTGGGAATGCACCTCGCTCCCGTTCTCTCAATCAGTCTCACAGCAGCGAGACTGACTGGACAGCCTGGCTCAAGTCCGTGGACGTCGACCGACAGCTTGAACTCGTGGACTGGGCGGAGAAGGCCAAGCAGGCCTAGGGCCTTACTTGAGCCCGATCCCTCAGGTACCTCCCCCTTTCCCCTTCCCGCTTTCAATAAAGTTTACCACCACCTACCAAAATAAAATGCGAATAGGATGCTCTCGGAAATAGTCCGAGCGCCCCAGGACCGTTAATGGTCAGCCGCCTGCGCTCCGTTCTCCATCATGAATAGGCGCGTCCTCATGTCGTCCGTCTTCGTCACGCGGTCGTCGTTATATCTTTGTGATCACTTAGACATTGTCATATCGTTATAGTTATGCGATCGTTGTCATACCGCCTTTGTCCTTACAGTGGCGTCATTTTTTCTTCATTATTACATCGTGCTCAGTGCGCCAGCGTTATCGAATTGTCGTCGTGCCGCCATGCTCATGGGCGACCTTGGCAAGCGAGCGCCGTATCAAAGAAGGACGATGCAGGAGCGTTTCACGTATAGTAGATGCAACGTAAATCTCAGAATGGCCACTACATATGTTAAACGTGGCTTCAGAAATCGGTACATTGCTCGAATATTAATCGTATTATCCTCGACAGTCATAGTTGGTTGGGTTAACTTTGTTAATTATTGGCCGGGATTACTTGCCATATCATATCCTACTTGTATAGCCCCTTCAGTCACGAATTATGGTAGACAAAGTAGACATAAACGTATGAAATTTACGTGATTTTATGCCAAAGTGCTTGACGTTTCTTGGAAAATAAGTCAAAGTGAAAGAATGCCGCTTTGTGCATTTTATGATGAGTCTTGCCTGACCTGGAGAGGCAAAGCAGAAGAGTGGGTCTAAAAATTAATCTTCAGAAAACTAAAGTAATGTTTAACAGTCTCGGAAGAGAACAGCAGTTTACAATAGGCAGCGAGGCACTGGAAGTCGTGAGGGAATACATCTACTTAGGGAAGGTAGTGACTGCCGATCCAGATCATGAGACAGAAATAATCAGAAGAATAAAAATGGGCTGGGGTGCGTTTGGCAGGCATTCTCAGATCATGAACAGCAGGTAACCATTATCCCTCAAGAGAAAAGTGTATAATAGCTGTGTCTTACCTGTGCTCACCTACGGGGCAGAAACCTGGAGGCTTACGAAAAGGGTTCTACTCAAATTGAGGACGACGCAACGAGCTATGGAAAGAATAATTGCAGAGATAATGAATATCAAATTATTGTACCATCTTTCACGCAATGGTTTTCTTTGATAAAGATAATTCAACCACCCGCTCGAACTACGTGTATTAGTTAATTATTTGCTGCAATCATTTCTAGTACAGGAAGGAAAATATTTCGCCTAACCTACCGAAACGCCACACGTCAAACATGTTGTGCATGCCGCAATCAATGTAGTCGTCTGTGGCCATAGATTTCAATGAAGCAGTAAGATTAATGTATTTAGCGTAAGCACAACGTTCGATTGAGCCTGAGCTTAATCTTCGTGGCACACTTCTTGCCACCACTGCACAGAAATTCCAAAGAAAAGTCATGCTCACAAATGTGTACGCATTGACTTAAGGGCATAGGATAACCGCCGTTATAAATAAACGTACCATTTTCCTGTCCTTTTTTTTCATGTATTCTCATATTGGCTCTTCAAATGAAGTAGCAGCAGTTGATTCCTGTTCAAAGGCAGTGCACGTGTCATTGTTGCTTTCTACGCTCGTGAATGAAAACGAAAGGAGGGCATCAATCAGTAAAATGACAGATAAACAACACGCTGACTGAGGTGCGTGTGTTGATATCGTACCTTGCAGGCCAGGCGTAGCCCGGCTGTTGTTTTCTTCGGTTTACAGCAGAATACTATCGCGTAATAACCGGCACTAGTGGAGATGGGGGCATTGCGGCGACTGTGGCCATCCTGAGTCACCAGAGAAAGCTGATAGGTGCGTCCGTGCTTTGGAGACGTGCGCTGCCTCAGGCCGTGTGCCTCAGTACCTCTTTTAAGAGAGAGCATACAGTTATGAAAGAACGCAGAACTGTGCAGGAACAATCGATGATGCCAATTTAAATGAATAGCCGAACTAAGCTGTACGCTTTGCTGAAGGAATGATGCCCGTCATGGCGTATATATTCTGCAGTGCACATGCTTAGTTAGCGTTTCGTGTTTCATTGCGTAATTCCATAGAGAACGATAGCTTTTACGTCCGTAGTGCTACATGTAACGCGCACTAAGAAATTGCACTACACATCGACTACGACGACCTGATGCCCGTATGCGAGTTACCCGGAGTACTCGAGACTTGGGAACGCCATAAATCGTGAAGGAAAGCGATTAGACTCTCGTGTAGACAGGCCAGAGAGCCGGCAAGCTGAACAACATTAGCTTATTTCTTAACTCAAGGTGGAAGTGCCTTAACTCAAGGTGGAAGTGAAAAGTGTGGATAGACGAATACGTAATGTTATCGAGCTGGACTAAAAAGACACTGACATTGACGTTTCATATCTTCAGCACAAGAAGTGATCAGAATGATTAAAACAAGCCTCCAGATGGAAGAATTAGGAAGAAGGCCATAGAATAACGGGAAAGTTTCAAGAAGTAATTTGTCGTGGCATTTTCTAGAATCCCATTACAAAGGGTACCGGTGTACAAGTACCTAGTCGGTGCAATTATTGGTGGGACTGTATACAAAAATCTGAAAAGAACTCACAGATGAGCTTTATTTGAATGATACTCATTTGAGCATTACAAGGACAGCACGAGCAGTAGCACGAGCTGCAAAGGCGTGCCGAAAGACACGGTGAATGAGAAGGTTTACTTGCTTTGAAGGATTACTTTGAAAGATGCTCTGAAGTGATAGGGACTACTGATGCGACTAACCAAGCCATTCAGGACACAATTAGTGGCTACCATCACAATGAAATCATGGAAAGAGTCGCCTGCGTGCATGAAGCGGAGATGCCTGATGCCGTGGAGCCCTCAGAGGACATATATTCTGGTCATCGGACATCAAGGGATTGCACAAGTCAACGTTTAAGCAAAGATGCGGTGAGCAAACGAAGTGACGAGGTGCTTAAACCAAAGAACATGGCTAATATGAAAGGCAAGCTTCTCCATCGTGTTGCGAAGAGCACACTGAAACGATCTACAAGCAGAAACGTACAGATTAAGAAATCGCAGAGCGCTGAAGTTCCACACTGCGTAGAAGAAAAACAGGCCACACGAAACCTTTCCGCGCTACTCTGGCAACTGACTTGATCTTGTGTACGGACTGGTGGAGTCTCATAAGCCTAGCGCTGAAACACAACTAATGTTTTCTTTTAGCACACGCCGTAGCACCAGTTCAAGCGCATGTGGAAAAGGAAATCATATACATGCCAGGCACCTGCCTTATGCATAGAAATATAAAGCTATACTAGAGACTCAAAGATCTTGACTGGGAGAGTGTGTTGTAATCAAAGTCATCGTAGTGTCTGTGCTACAATTCCTAAACGCAAAGCACCGTGACAAGAAGAAGACAAGTTCGCGAGGAGATGCGCAGTGTGGAATTTCTTGTCGTCCGACAAATTGGCTTTGCAAGGGTCACGGCATTAAAACGGGACCGTCTCGAGGCAACTCCAATGCCTACACTGCATAACGACGGGCGGGCACTCATCCAGCTCACGGAAAAGTGCACCTTGCAGTGTGCAATGTTGACACCTGCTTTTCATCTCCTGTCGTGAGTGGAAAGTTGTTACGAAAAAAAAAATTGCATATCTGGGCTATGAACATTGTTCTGATACAGAGTTTCATCAGAATATTAGGATCTGGACAGCCGCGGCGTTGATACCAGTTATTTACGTCATTTACCATACATAAATACGCTGTATAGCAGGGATATGTGCTTATTAATCATTTTTATACGTTATTACTATTTTCTTTTGTGGTGGCAAAGGAAAATAAATGTGCGCCGTCGGGGAAGTGCGAGAGCTCTCGGATATGAAGCTATACATTATGGGAGAGGTCGTTAAGTCCGCAGCAGTAGCTGCCGCCGCTCTCATTGCTCTTAGAGCGTCGTCGTAAATAAATCAGTGCCTCAAATCTTTTCCCTTTTTTTCCTCTTTGACCCGATGCGATAGCCTTCTGGCTGTGGCACTGCGCTGCTAAGCTCGAGGTCGCGGCTTCGATCCCCGCCGCAGCGGCCGCATTTCAGTGGAAGTGCAGTTCTAGCGCGCGTTAAAGAGCTATGGTTGTTCAAAATTATTCCGGAGTGCCCAACTGCGGCTTGGCTCATAATCAGATGGTGGTTCTGGCACATACATCCCCACATTTTAATAATGAAAATCCCGACACAATTCCACAATCTGAAAAAAATATAAATGAAATGTAAATTAGCCTGTTTACATAATACATTGGTCTCCACGAACTCCCAAATAAATCCAATACACTATGAATACTACTTCAGTCGAAGGTACGAATACTACTTCAGTCGAAGGCACCAATGGACGCTCTTCGGAAGCAAGGAACCGAGTTGAAAACTGTCGTGGAAGGGGGGGGGGGGGTGCAACCGGCGCAAAAATTGGGGCGTTCATGCTTCGATCGAAGACTTTTCTTCAATGACAGCGGCTTTTTCATAGACAGCGGCATTGTTGGCCGTTAATAACGCTTCTATTGTTCCTTTCATTTCAATGTGGCTGTGTACATGTATGTGTTCGTGGATTACGTTATGTTGACTGTTATGTTGTGACAATATGTGATAATGCGTCTACACGATCTATGTACCACCCGCTGACTAGAGACTGTTATTAGGCGCCAGGATCATTTCTATTTTTGAGATAGTTTTCTACATAACTGTGGGGACATTTAACTTGTATATTATATCTACCATGTGTTTCTTACGTCGTAGTATTACTGTGAAAACGTTGCGTGACAAGTCCCGGTGCTCGTGTGAAAAGGTTATTTTATATGTAATCTTGAACCCTGTATGTCGATATACAGAACCATTGAAGAGCTAAGGAGTATCCGGCGCCTTAAATTGTGCGTCAACATCTCCTTATATCATATCAATGAATAAAAAAACAACAACAGGCGCGGCATGCGCTACAGTGCTTTGGACTGGATCAGGCGTCGGATACATGCGCGTTGTGGTTTATACACAAAGGAAGAGCTGCAACGCGGGGAGCTAGCAGAAAGCGCATAAAATATAGTATGAACTACGAACATAGAAGTGCGATTTCTAATAGCAAATTTACTAAATTAAACCAGCTAAGTTTCTAAACGTTCGCTTCAACGTTCTCTAATAATAAGAAACAAATTAGTATGCGCAGAATTAACAAGGTAAGTTTTGTAACTTTTCGAGAATTCAATGCGACTACGTTTCTTGCAACTCTGCGAGATCAAGTTGATTTCAGGCGCGCGACCAAAACTTCAACATTTGTCAAAAGGATTTTCTTCGCTAATATATTTGTCCAGCGCTTTTTAATGGGATTAGCGTTCTTAGGACACCAAGCCAATTTCGGCGTACAGCTATATATGGAACCGCTATTGCAAGACAACTTGGGTCATTAAGTATGTGTCCATTCTTGGCCCTATATGCCCAGAATGGTATTGCGCCTGAATCGACGAAAAAGGCCATAGGCAAGAAGTGAAAAAGTCGGCGAAAGGAGCAGCTTAGTGTGGAAAAATAAGTAAAGGGGGGAAACTGGGACTTGAGCTTGCCTCTGGCAAGATTAGCTCATGATTCTCTCTTTTTTTTTTAATGCGAGGGTAAATGCCTCGGGGCATACAGGGGTATGGGATGGGGGTGAATAAGGATGATTAAATGAATGAAAAAAAGATTTCCTCATGATTCTTGTCTTCCTTGAACGTACACTGAGCAAGGAGCGTTGAGCTGTATACAGATATGTAATGATGCCGGCAACAGAAAATTCAAGAAGTCGTTTACCGAGAAGTGCGCGAAATGGCGTTCCGTTTGCGTCATATTGCACAAACCTTTCCCTAATTAGCTTTTCGCCTTCGCAGAATATTTACAGTTAACGTTTGCGCAAGCGTGAAAGAAAGCTTCGCTTACAACACCAATTCCCCCATATATGCGTGCAATTTTTAAAATATTTAACAAACCAGAAGCAATAGAAATATCAGAATGACCCACTACAGATTGCTAAAAAAAGGTTTCTTGAGCAGTGTGGTGTGTCGCTACGTTACCCGAACGCTAATCGCACTGACGTCGACATGCATGGATCGCGAGATGAGCTTTGCCGCTATTCTTTATTCGATAAAAACCTTCAAATGACTGGTTTTAGCCACTCAGCGAAGGGGGGAGGCAGCGCTTCTCATGAATGAGAATTTTTATGGTATGATTCCGTGGTATTTTTTTATAACTGTGTATCCGTCGTTGTTCGACCTCATATCTGCTTTCTACAGCCGAAGTGGTCGGTATATTGCAATATGCATAGCAATAAGAGCGCACATAACATTAGGCCATTTTTTTTAGTTCACCGGCATCGAATAGAGGGCTTCATAGCGATACATTATATGGTCGCTGGCAAATGCCCCTTTGATCTGGCGTAAGACTCCCAGTAGTTTCGGCTTGACGTAATAGAGCAGCTTGCAACACGAAGGCCTTTAATCTCTGTGTGTCCTGCTTAATCTCTCAAGGCGCTCGCTCATTGCTGTGTTGCGCATTTAAGATAAAACGTTCTAAAAGGCGAAAAGCTAAGAGAAGACCACAGGGAAAGACAACTGCAATAAAAGACATAACAGGCCATTCACACAGGACAGAACAGAAAACGCTGAAGTTCGACGCAGACATATTGAAGCGCTATATGTCGTTTCTGATTCCGATTACCCCCGCTAGACGAAGTATAGTTCAAGTGATTTCACCATAAAATGGACGCAGCATGCTTGCTCGCTTTTGGTTCATGCCTTAGTTTTATGAAGTCGGGAGTCTCACGAAATTGCGTTAAGTCGGGAAGTACCATGAGAAGAAAGCAAAGACAGACGCCGGTGAGGAAGGATGAATTATTGAAGACTTGGTGTTTCAGCCCCCACGGTGCACAAAGGGACCTTACCCAGACTTTAAAGAATTACGACAGAAGACAGAAAATAAAGCAGGTCCTGCCAACTGACACTTCGCGCACTGAAGTCAGTGCATAACACAGATGTACAGAAGCAACATACGTCGTTTTCCGCGCATGTATGGCTCGTGCGTACTGTTTGCTTCGATTCCCGTGCTGGGAAGCTAAGGAAGCCTGATAACCATCTCATGGTAAGTTTAGCTACACCAAATTTACGCACAGACATTTAGGCTGACGTAATCAAAATGCTACATCAGCTTCAAACAAGCTCTGTGATTTGAAGCTGTGTATTGATGATGTGCTGTCAATTACAAAAGTTTAAGGATTACGGAATCTCAGAGAACGTTAAATTTCCGAGCAGCCTGCAAGATCGTACGTCACAATGTTGTTCACATGTATTAGTAGAGGCTGGGAATGGGATTATGAGGCTGTGTTGTGAGGCTGCGGAGATATTAAGCTTTTTCTCAGGTCCTGTGGTCCATAAAATTTTTGTGGTCGACTATACAGTATATAAGTTCAGCGCATAAATAGATGATGCTGACCGAAACCAAGAAACACGTACGAGGCATAGATGTGTGGGGATCAATTGGACGTAGAAAGCACAGCTAAAATCTGTTCTCTTGATTCTCTTGCACAGTGCTGTTTCTCGAGTGGAAGATAACTCAGGCTTACTGCAGCATAAACAACAACGAGGAAGGCACTTGCCGAAAACGCCTACAGGATGTCCTGATTTCATATAAAGCCGTCATGGGTGATGCCCATTTGCAGGTTAATATTTGGCTGTAATTCACGGGACATTTGCGGAAAATCCCGTACCCGCATGCCTTGTTCAATACTACAGCGTTAGACTGTTCGACAGATATCCGTAGAACACCACTACACATGTTTATTATGATTGCCCACTGGATGTAAATTCACCTATACAAGGCAATCCATTTGATTTAGCATTTCATGTTTTACTCGAATGACAGTTTGCTCATTAACTTCGTAAAAAACTCAGTGCCCTTACACTGTGCGAAGAAGGATGAACAGCAAAGCTGTCAATGTGGGTGCCTTAATGGCGAACGGCACCTCCGCCGCGGGTCGGCCCGGCATCGCACTATCTTAGGGATCGCCCCACGTATCGGGAGCGCTTAACTCCTGCTTCACCTCCGCCGCTGGTCGAACCGGCATCGCCCTGTGCTCGGGATCGGCCCACGTATTGGGACTGCTTAACGCCAGCTTCCACCTGAGCCGCGGTTCGACCCGGCATTGCACTGTCTCCGGGATCGGCCCGCGTACGAAAAATTGTTGGTTGATGTCCACGGAGACGAGATCCGCCAGAACCGCCCATAAACAGTTTTGCTGTAATAAGTGCGGAGGGGGTCCGTGGACAGTGCCGATCATGGTGAACTTATCGGTCGCCAGAGTGTCTGCGTATATTGCTCATATCTTATGAGACAGCGCGATCTCTCCGGATGACATTTCCTATCCCTGGCTTCAATTTCTTCTGGAATCGCCTGTCCTAGACGTGGAAGGTCATGACAGGCCTGGTATTTTGTGCAAAGCCGCGCTTTGTGCGTTTCAGCGGTATTAAACCATGTTCTCTCGACCCTTGGCACGTGGCCGAATACCACTTGTCGGCAGCTATGAGAGCAACGCTAGTTCTCCGAGCCGTTCCATACAGAGAGACTGCCGTCCTACATTCCAGGCTGCCGCCTTAGTACATGGGCCTGTCAGCTCTTGCGAACATCTCCAGCGTGATCGTAAGTGGCTTATTGTCTACGATGTCAGCATTCCTGGCAGTGGTGACAAGCCTACACTGTATGATTCAGTCCAGATGATTCTGAAAAAAAAAAGAAGAGGGAACGACAGCGACCAACCAATTTCTTGTCTATGCAATTGTCTATGTATTCGCCCGAATACTCTTTACCGTCGTGAGCTAACGATATTTTTTTTTGTATGAGTGTTTCCAAACAAACTCCGTTTCTTCAATCGCAGCTAGAATGGAAGGATTTATCCCTCAGCACAATTTTTGTTTTTTCAGATGTCTCTCACGGAAAAAAAAAATAACGCAGTCTTTCCTGTTGTATTGCTCCATTCAAAAGGACAGACTGGTTGGCTAGTTGGTGTGGCATTATTTACACAGTCGCCCAGAAGCACAGGGACGATGAATGAGAAAGGCGGGTGCTGTGTCCCGTCTTTCTTTTTCGTCGTCCCCGTGAGCACTCGCTGCTGTGTAAACAAACAAAAGAAATGTTGCTTCATTCTTCGTTTTTTTCGCGTTTACTTTGTTCTGATACGGAGCCGCTTCGCTTCCGCAATTTGACAGCGAACATATAATAACGCTACGTGTATACAGTATCGATGCTTTTATGGACTCCTGCCTGTGAAAACCGTTCGGGCACAGATGCGCTAAGTGCTTGTCCCCGTGTGCGGCGTGCTGTGACAAAGAATTGACGTAGATAGAAGGCACATAAAAAATAGAACTGATGAAATAAGACTCGTTTCGATGACGCAAACTTCTAGCAAACTGAGAAACACGTTGAGCTTCCTTGATACCCTTTCACGAAAATGCGCATATATTCAGTATATCGGAAACTAACATTTATTTGCGCATCTGTGTGTCGAGATTACAGCATTGCAAGGAGACGTCGTATTGGAGCAACAAAGGGTAGCGCTTCGTTTCCGTCTGTGTCCGTCTGTGTCTTCACATATTCGTTTCCACTCGTACCAATAGAACCGGGTATTTTTCCGAGAGCGACACACGAAGTGCCTCGAGCGACCAGTCGCGCGGCAATTGTGCATTTATTCGCGGGCTTCTTTAACGCCTTGAAAAACACTTCTATATATCACGTATTGAATGGCAGAAAGTTGTATAGGGAGCTTTTCATGTTGCCATTTTGTAATGTACACTTTTGTAACTTGCACTTTTCATCTGATTACAACAGCTGAGAAATCTATTTACACTAAGACTAATTCTGTAGTTAGGCGGAAAGCGAGAATTAATCTGAGCGTCTCCAAGCGACGGCAAACAACATTACCTTGGTTCAGTCCAGGTACGTGGCATTTGCATATCTTTAAATCTTGGTGCATGATAGTAGGGACACCCTGTATATTATATCAAATTTGTCCGCTTGAGATGCTCTAACTGAGGCCGCTCACATAACTGTGATATTCGATTTTGGCGGAGTTACGGATTTGTAAACGTTGTAAAGCTTACCTCCCGCCGCGATGGTTAAGCGGCTATGGTGTTACGATGCTAACCCCGAGATCGCAGGATCAAATCCCGGCCGCGGTGGCCGCATTTCTGTGGGGGAGGAATGCCAACATGCCCGTGTCCCGTGCATTGGGGGCACGTTAAGTATCCCCCACGTGGTCGAAATTCCCGGAGTCCCCGGCGTGCCTCATAATCATATCGTGGTTTTTGGCACGTAAGACTTCAGAATTTATTTTTTTACTGCTTGCCGATTTTCGCAAAATTTCAGTCGCTAGAATTTACTTTTTTCTCTAAAATGCCCAAAATTTCGTTCAAATTTGTCAGGCGATTGTTTCAAAAGAGCATTTTTGCGTTTGACATTTATTTGAATAAGCCGTATCGGAATTGGCCTCCAGCTAAAGCTTTCATGGCCGAGGATAAATGCAGCGGAACCTATTTGAAAGGCTGAAAAACGAGTTTGATGACACCAGCCGCCACTATGTTTTAAGCAGGTGCTCATAAAATTCATATATCTTATTCATCCATCGTAGTTGCTGGACTTGAACTTCATTATCACCTTCCTCATCTTAAAGTTTCTCGCGACTTCGTTGTGCTCCATTTTTCCACGTCTGCTTGAATGACTATTCTAATACTTCTAACCTACTGTCTCCTTCCTTTTCTATTTCCCTTTCTGTGGAAAAGCTGATTGGACAGTCGGCTTGCTGACTGCTGTCAAACGACAATGAGAAAAAAAAGTAAACAAGATCGTCTCCAAATCTAGCTAGTATAGTGCCAACTTCAATATTCGTTAGGTTACTATTGGTCAGATTTGTCGTGGCTCAACCCGAAGAACAGCTTAATTTTTTGGCGTACTGCGTAAGAATGTGAGAAACATTGCTGTGAAGATGAAAATTCGCTGGCGTCGCACATGTGGTGCACCATGAAACAGCACAGAGCTCCTGTCAAAAACACTCCTCTCCCTTGGCCTTGCAGTACTCACTTTGTTGCTACTGCCAATGCTGGAAATTATGTATAGGATTCGTAAATACGCGGTTATTTAACAAGGGTCATTAAGTCATACGAACAATGCTGGTCATATACGAGTAATATAGGTCATAGGTCATATGTATGGGGTGTCCCAACGAACTTTAACCAAGCTGTTATAAGAAAAAAACAATAGATAAATACATGGTACAAAATACTTATAAAATAGCTATGGTGTTCGGTCGTCAAACTTGTGTCGATCGTTGTGTTTAGGATTTATATAAGACATGTGGGATACACGTTATTAGGGGCTATGTGGTTCATATGGTTGACATAGGTGATGCAATTCTATTTGTATAAGAATACGGGTGATGGGTTATCTTAGATATAGGGGTTATACAGAATGGGTCCTATTCTTATGTAACTGACAGATACAACAGACTGTGTAGAAGTATACAGAGAGCGTTGGACGAAACGTAAGCAAAAAATACGAAGCCTAATTTTCACCTCCTCGAACATACCATATATTTGGATCATTGAGCATCTCCACAATGGACTTATTTATCTTTCGCAGCGTATCTGCCGTTGGAACTGATTGGCATGGCTCTTGTTCAATGTGCATTTAACTGGCCAAGACCTCAGCCTGCTGTATAAATGACTACCACTCCTCTAGGTTCGGTTCTTTGCTTTGTGTATGCTTATGCTACAATCGCTCGGCATATTGACCGAGTCCAGTATGTCTCGCAATTTCATCCAAGAACCGAGTCCACAAGGAGGCCACGCAGTCTTCTTCCATTGCAGTCGACCTCGACTTCCATTCGGCCGAGAGTGATGGCACCGCTTCAGTACACGTAAGGGGCCGACGCACAGAAAACGCTTAATTGTCGAATCCCTTTCGCAAAGTCTATGTCCGGGATTTATGAAGACTAACTGCTACCGTTAGGGCTAAGCAACGAGCATCTAAAGCAAGCTGCGTACATCTCGTTTACAGCTAAGTACATCCTAAGTACCCTACCAATGAGTATAAATTCTACGTGTTGCAGCAACATAGCCTGAATTGAAATAAAACGAATTAGGTAAGAGAAGCCGGCCTAATGTACGCGCACCTACATAGTGACATGGTTACTATTGCGGTGGCGGCAGATCGGGTTACCGGTAAACTGGCTTCTTAAATTACGCCGAGATTTAGAAACCACAATATTTATTCAAAGATATGTCGAAGTTTTTTTTTCTTTGGGAAATATTACCCAAAGTGAGCTATCGACCTATATTCATGAACAAAGTAGCAAAAGTACTGAGCTAGTGAGGTTTCTCCGTCGCGCCTCCGTAAAGCCAGTCAGGACTGGCGTCAACGCATCTTATGGCAACCGAGGACGGCGTCGTTCGGGGTGCGGATGACGCCTGCGAAGCATCCGACGAGGGCGACTTCTCTGGCAGTTCCGACGTGGATGCAGCTTGGGGCAACAACAACCGAGATTTAGCAGCTGAGTTTCCGTTGTTGAAAGGTGAGTCAAATTCAAAGTTTTTTTTTTTCGTTTTTCTAAAATTATGTGGGTCGACCTATATACGAATTATATGTTGTTGTTTTTCTTGTTTATCGGCAAGTTCGATATAGGTGTCAACTTATGTTCTTGTTTGACTTATCTTCGAGCAAATACGAAACGCTAATCACAGTTTTCTTTCTCTCATCCGTGAAAAATTTCTCTCCGGCCAGCACCGCACTTCTAGAAGAGCGGCACTTGTATTAATACGTATATGCGAAAAGGAAGCTTGCCTATGTTTCTGAGTAAGAATTCGGCCTTTTCATGTTGAGGCTGCATTTTGCTTGGACGAGGGTTGTCTTACAATGTACGCTTTTGTCGGATTTGTCCATTTTATTGGTAGAACGAGATAAGGGAAAGCCAGCGTAGGTTAATCAGAAGGAAGTCCGGTTTCCTAGCCCACACGAGACTGCTGGAAAATGAATCTAAAAGACAGGAAGAGAACAAGGTGTATAGATAAACGTAAATATATGCGTGGAAAAATACAGGCGGCACTCATCCCTCCTTGAAGTTGTATTCACAGAGGGGTCTAAAATAGAAAAAGTAAATGCTGTTACAAGTGATGGTGGGGTCACAGCATACCATCTCGAGCTGACGTCCACGCCTGTCTTTAATTTCAAGCTTTAATTCAATGATACCCTAAAAGAGGCGAATCGGACAAATGCACAGCGGGAGAATTCATGCTATAGATCGCAGTTTAACTTTTGATGGCCTTCACTGAACATTTGCGTATCAGTTTAAATCTGCATGCACTGTGTGCATTGGAGATTCGGACTCACCCGCTCACCTTTCCTTTTCTTTTTCTTTTTTTGCGTAAGAAGAGCATTACCCGTACCGTACAAAACCATTACTGGATGTCTATTCTTATTTATGCAGCACTCTTAATTAATCCAGCATTACGGGGAGCGTAACGAACCCACATCGATCCTTCGTCATAGCAGTATTAGCATGAACGAAGCAGGAGTGTAGCGGAAAATCGGCTTTTACTAAGCATATAAGATCCGTTGCGCAAACCGCGGGCGCTGAATATTCCTTCGGGTCGTCGGCTTTCACGCGATGACAGCAAATTATCGTTATTAGTGAAGCACTGTGCGTATAAACACAGTGTCTTCTTTTTCCTTTTTTTTTACCCATGACATCCTTTTTTTTTTCGGCAACGTGCCAAGTTTACAGCACTTCTGACTCGGCTACCATGCGCTCGTTGCGCAAGTATGTGCATCGGGTGAATGCCCCCGATCGCCGTCAGGGCATCGTGGCTAAGTTGGGCGATGACGACACGCGTCAACCATCGCAAGCTCAACAAACTCTCGTGGGCTGTCATTATGGAGACTCCACCATTTTGTCTAACAACGACTCAACAGAGTGTGATTAACGACGCAGCATAAACGAGAAAAAAGCTGCAATTGTTAGAAATGCAGGAAGGCGCAGTATAGAGTGCGCTGGAGGCCGATTAGTTAGCATGTTGCGCTGCGCTACCATTTCTTAAACAACGTCGCACTCAAGATGTTGCTCATGTAGACTCAGCTAAAATTTTTGCCATGACCTTATACTTATACTGAGGCAATGTGCTCTGCCTTGACATCAAAGGCAAACACACGCACGCACGCAGAAAAGACAAGCGCTGTCCCGGTCGCGTGTGTATATACAAACATGCAATGTTCGCACAGACGCGCGATGTCTTTTTTTTTCCCTCATTCGTGTCCATTCTCCTATTACAGTATAACCATAAAAAATCTAACGACCTGTCATTATAACTGCATGACATTTCCCTTGCCTAAGTATCTTCTAATAACCTAGCGAATTTTACTGGACGACTTCGCTTGCACACCGCATGCATCTTAACCGAAGCTTGCTTATTCTTCTGCTGCTTCAGGACGATGGGTTTTTCGGCAGCAGTGCATGCATATCATCCTCCTTTATACGAGTGCGACCGTCGTGCTTCACTCCATCCCTCGGACCCATATTATCATTATAAAAAGACACCGGGCTAGTTCAATGTCCCGCAGTAGGGTGCATATGAAGAACGCACCTAGACTAAAAGTGCACCTATTCATGCAAATCACGAGCACATTGCATCAGAAAGCCAGAGAGAAAGCGGGGTGAATCTAATGGGATCTGTGTCACTTACTGTCGACTACTGCTGCCTCGAAACATTCTTGGCAAGTTTGAGTCGAAAGCATGTTTAATATATGCACGGCTACCGTCACACCGCCATTATTGCGCTATTTATGCCCATGTAAATTTTAGCTCATAGCACTTTAATAATGCTTACGTAAATGCAACGAGATAATGTCAGCTAGAATATGTGCTGACGGGCTGATTTAGTGTAACATACTGCCATTTTTCAGGGCGCAAAAAAGGTAGAAAAAGAAGAAAAAAAGCACGCGTGGCTCTGTTATCGGAAACACCAGAGACGAGTGGAGCTGGGGGAGGGCCAGTAAAGTAGTGCCACGAGTGTCGACACACGAGTGCCGACAACGCGTCCCTACGGCGTCCGCCAAAGGCGTCTACTACGGCGTCCTCGATTCGCGTGGCCAACGCCGTAGTAGACGCCGCGGTTGTCTCCCTTTTGCACGGAGCGGCGGGCGAGGAGGACATCGAGGCACCCTAGCAGCCACCGGAGAAGAGCGCCCCTCCTCCTTCGCCTGACCCCGCTGCCTCGCGCGCCACAGGAGAGGGCACGCATCCGGGCCACATTCCTAGCTCGCGTGCTGATACTGTTCGCAGATGCTGTTCTGCAAGGGCAGTCATTTACAGCTTGCTTTCTGCTTATTTTGAGATAAGATTGAACCATTCCACCTAAACAAGACTGGGCCTGATGTGTTTGTTGTATCTGAAACACAGCGTAATCACACGCCTGCGAATAATGAAGGTCGCACCACAATCGTTCGTAATAAACGAATGTTCGTAGGAAGTGAACATTTATCTGCAGGATCAATGCTATAGGCACCTAGTACTTGATAATAGATGCACTTAGGGAATTTCGCACTGTAATAGAAACCATCGTAGACAAAGATTGCACATTCACGCCCTTTATTACGATATGCAACACCGGTGCTGTGGAGCACTAAGAAACGCCACCTATTTATTTATTTATTTGAAATAACCCCAAGTGCCGAGGAATTGTGCGAGAGTGGGTTACATCATATAAAAAGAACAATAGCGGAACGAAGCATGGAACGTTATACAATATTAGTGGCATATCATAAATACAAAAGAAACATCCAACTGACTACAGACGTTGTAACTAAAAAAAAAACAGTTAACCCCTACGCGGTGGTTGCACCAAACCACCATGTGGTGATCAGGTCCAGATAAAGAACGAAAAAAGAGGGGATGGTCAGGCATAGATACAATATGCATGGCAAGGTAGCTCCTACCGTTAGATGTGTGCGGCATGAAGACAGTAAAAAAATAATGTTCGTTTTGCAGAAAGTGCACCTAACTTTGTGTTGATGAGAAATCTGAGATGAGGGATAAGAGGGAAGCATGATAAGTTCAGCATGCAATTACACTTCCCAAAGAAAACAAAACAAAACACAAAGGCAGTTAAGAAGTTGACAATCTGATCGCGTTTTCCCAAGAAAATTGGAAACCCGAGCGTATCTTTTCACTTCGGTTCCGCGCTCGGTCAGTATATATAGCTGGAGAGTTGATGAATTCACCAAATCCTGTTCCTGAGTGTCCCTGCAGCCTCGTGGATGGCAAGAATCATCCTTTCTTGTGGTCCCGTGTACACTGACTCCCTGTCTCCACCAGAGGTATACGACGTGACGTAAATCTACAGCTTACTGTTTTTCCGCGGCGTGTTTAATCTCCTATGGCAGACCACCATGCAGTGATCAGGTCTAGATAAAGAACGAAAAAAGACGAGATGGTCAGGTATAGATATAGTATGCATGGCAAGGTAGCTCCTACCGTTAGACGTGTGCGGTATGAAGACAGTAAAAAAATAATGTTCATTTTGCAGAAAGTGCACCTAACTTTGTGTTGATGAGAAATCTGAGATGATGGATAAGAGGGAAGCATGATAAGTTCAGCATGCAATTACACTTCCCAAAGAAAACAAAACAAAACAAAAAGCCAGTTAAGAAGTTGACAATCTGATTGCGCTTTCCCAAGAAAATTGGAAATCCGAGCGTATCTTTTCACTTCGGTTCCGCGCTCGGTCAGTATTTATAGCTGGAGAGTTGATGAATTCACCAAATCTTGTTCCTGAGTGTCACTGCTGCCTCGTGGATGGCAAGAATCATCCTTTCTTGTGGTCCCGTGTACACTGACTCCCTGTCTCCACCAGAGGTCTACGACGTGACGTAAATCTACAGCTTACTGTCTTTCCGCGGCGTGTTTAATCTCCTATGGCAGAACGAGAAAACCAACAAAGAAGACGCCAGGTGCACTGCTTGAGTCCTTGGCGTATGTGGCGCTGCCGTCGCAGGGAAATTCACGACCAATCACAGGCACACGCACGAGGCAGTCAGGCGCGGAAAGGTCGAACACACCCGGCAACATTGACCTCGCGGCAATTCGCTAAAAATACCACATCTCAAAGGCGTTATCCGTCTTGTTTAGCTAGAAAGAGATGAAAGCACGCACTAGCAGAAATAGCTGGACAAAGAATCAACAGTATGATATGCAAGAGGCTGACGAAATTTAAACGCACTTGAATACCCGCTTGGCGAAGCTCGAACGTGCAGCCATGGCGCATCCTTGGGAAACGCATTTATGCCGTGCCGCATTGAGTACCAACCTCCTCAAGTGCTTGCGCAAGTACACTAACTCTGTAGTTAGTGTACCGCGTGCTGTCGTCGTGTCAGGTAGCACAGGCCAACGAACTCGAAAGAGTTCAATGCTGTTTCTTTGCCGCGTTGTTAATTGCCTCTGCTGCGAACCGTGTAAGGACAAAGTGAAGTTCAGGCTTTATTTTTTTCTGCTTCCCCCCCATCTCTTACTGATGTAACCTTTGTTGCTTTCGTTGGCATGTGGTTTATCGCTTGTATTTTATCAGTGTGAATCGACATTCTCAACTCATTAATAAGAGAAAGAGCGAAGGTCATTGACTTCGCCATTATTTGAAGCAAAGAAAAAGAAAACAGGAAAGAGAAGCGAAAAAAAAAAAAAACAATGGTTATGCGAATCCAAAGCAAATATCGTGTTCTATGTGAAGCGGAGCTTTTGTGATGCATGTAATTAAATGCCACAGAGGTGCGTGCACTTGCGTTTATTCACATCTTGCGGAACGTCTAATCACATGCACAGTTTATCCGCCACAAAAATCGAGACTTTATTCTCATCAAATTTTTATGTTTATGCTCACAAGCTATGCCGAAACGCAAACACCAAATCACGTTGATGCAGTGTGACACGTCTACGGAGCAATGTTCCGAAGGGGAAGGCGACGTATGATGCTATTCAAGGGAACTCTTGCCGATCTCTCCGCTTTTGATTTCATTAAGCCTTCTCTTTTTGTCGAGCCAAGATAGATGGTGACAGCTGTGTGCACAGAGGACTGCGACAAGTATCTGGCTACATTTAAGAGATTCTGCGTACCTCTTATGTCACGGTGGCACATATACCCATTCTGAAGAATAGGCCAAGAATGGGAACACGCAGCCTGTGGCGAACACCGAATGGCAAAATGAAAGAAAATCGGAGTAAATAAGAGAACTCGTTCGATATGATGCGATATTACATTAAGAAGTTGGTGCGCTTTAGAAGTACACAGGGGGCGACCATTTTCAAGTTTTATTTATTTTTAAGGATTTCTTGGGGCCGATGGCATAATTCTTGTCCTTGAGCCGGATGCGAAGAGGAGGACATTACCAGCCGAGAAATCGAAACAAATTTTCAGATAATTAACAACAATTTACTAGTTAACTTCTTAATTAATTGCTTTATGACAGATATCGTAATTAGTGAATTTTAGCCGGTTAGTTCGCAAGACGTATCCACTTGAATTTCTACGATGAAACCAGTTTGAAGAAGTTCTTTCCCAAAGTGTTCGACAATATGCATGGGCGTTCCAGTTGCTTTTGTGCTTGAATGCATAAAAGCGCGTTGTTTTTAAAGAGTAAGTGGAACAACGGTGCAATTTTACGGCGACTATAATGGCGCATATCTTCAAACTGATGTCATTCTGGCCTTTCACACCAACTGGATACGTCTTGCAAACAAACCGCCTATAATTCGTAAAGTGCAATGTATATAACGTAACGCAAATAAAAAAGAAATTAATTCGTGAAATTGCGTTAATTACTTGAATGGTTATTATAGTTAGTTTAAGGTCAAGAATATCGTTATTTGCAACAGACAATTCCGTAAAAGTGAAAAGTGATCATCCCATATAAGCCTACTTTATATGTCCAGGTATTATGAAAGAAAGAATTTTTGTTATTACGCGGAACAGAGGTGCGCTTTTTAAGTTACTACGTAGGTCAGCATACAGGGCTTACGTAAGCCATTCGGTGGTAGTTGTATTCGGCACATCTATAGTTTTCGTGTTCACAAGGGTTGTTCAGTAAAGACTGAAGTTGATACTCTGAAATATTTATTTTTTAAAAGAATTTCTTTCAGCTCCCCAGCATGAGAACTGTACGCCTTCCACCTTTTATAACAAGTCCAGATATCATGAGTGAAACCAGCTTTTGCCCCTTTCCTAAATATCGCCTCCAGTGCCTTAACTGCCCATGAATAACTATCAGAACTAAAGACGTCAGTGGATCATTTTCAATTTTATTGATCACCCCTCATACGTCCACAAATATATCCGCCAAGATATCGACCAATCCAGCAGCAGACGGCCGCCGCGTTGAACCCGGGAATGTAGGCAAAGAGAGTTTTGCTTAAACGAGCAGACATAAGTCACGTATCCGCACTCGACCTGCGTCGAATGCTCGTTCCTATGCAGCCGTGTGTTCTCATATTCATTTTTTTTTTCATTTCCGACTTCGCTACGGTTCCTTACTTTCTTCTTCAAGTCCACATATGTCATCCGTCCTTGTTATAGTCAGGGTGTCTACCAACCGGAAAAACCGGGAAAACCGGGAATTCTCAGGGATATTGAGTAGTCTGGAAAAACTCAGGGAAAACTCAAGGAATTTGTGCTTCTATCAGGGAAAATTGGCTGTAATTTTATTGAAAGGGAACGAAAGTCGCGGTAATGCTGGCTCGAGTAACAGGAATCGTAACGAATCGTCTTTTATGCCCCATCATCGGCTGGAGGAGTTGCCAGTGTGCAGTAAACGACCGACTTTTCGGACGGCTTCGTGGTACCACCACGTACCCTCCAGAGTCAATGTATCAGAACGTCTGAAATTTCGGACGCAAGAACCCTTCGCCGTAAGATTTTCCCGAGTTTCCTGCCGGAACCGCCAGTCCGAAACGGCATTAATCAAAGCCACCACCGCGGCCGTTTTGATTACCTCGCAGCCTCGAACCGGCGCTCTCGCATGCAAATCCTGCGGCAACGCTAGGCCTAGCTGCTTCGACGTTCGCTAAGAAGCTTCTTGCTGTTGCGTGCAGTGTTTTTCATTGAATGAATTCGCCGCTATCAGCAATGGCACCGACTCCGCATTTGTGGTTTTCACGATTGGCTTCGAAGCTCGGAAGAAACGATGCGTTGCATAAAGCCAGTTTTTGAAAGTCAGTTTCGCCTCTGTACAGAAATGTTACTTCGTGAAGCATACGCAAAAGAACTGCGGGGAAGCTCAACAAGCGTGTGAAGGGGCTATTGCCACGGGACACAGTATGTATTCCTTAATTATACACGCGTGCACCCGTTATCTCCTGTCACAGTCTGAGCACCGATATGACTAATACATGTACTGACAGGCCTTCAGAGCTTTTTCTAATGTGTCCGTGGCGGTTCGAGTCCTTTAAGGGCAGTAGAAGACATGCATTTTTTTCCAACTGGCCGATTTTTCGGACGTTTTGACGGCCCCTGAGGAGTTCGAAAAATCGGACGTTGACTGTACAACTGACCAAAAAGATCCTTTAAACGGTCCGTGGGTCAAACAAGCGGCAGAAGGAGAACGAGAACAGAAAGGACTTATGCATTGAAGAATGAACAGGAAAGGAAGCGTGCTGCCACCGTTTTGAAGGATCTTCAGCTCAAAAAACAAAGTGTTGGCTGATGCACACCAAAATAAACTATTTAAAGCAGTGAAACACAACACTGGGGTATCGTGCGCGGGCTGAGAGTATGTCAGGACAGTTGAGGTTGACTTGCAAGCTGTTGAGAAAGAATCTCAATTGTGACAAAGTTCGGGCCTCATACCACTAAGCTTGCTATCAACTAGTTGATCGAAATAGCTCATATTCGAAAATATTTGCTTCTTTATGCATTTTCTTTTTTTATTCATATTTGAGAGTGTCCGACTCAATTTGCAATTTTTTTCGGAAACATTTTATTTGCTGTGCATTTTACTAACCCCTCCCTTCTGTTCTCTTTTTGAATAAAATAAACACTACTCCTTTGTATTAACCCTTTCAGATACTGTGCACACAATTGTGTAAAGCAAGATAGTGCGCCAACATCAAAAGCACTGATGAAAGTAGTGATATCAAAATGTGTTGCATACATCTTGAAACATATATGAATGAAATTGTGCTGCAATTTTGAATAACAAGCAGAATGTTTTAGCAAATGATTCCTTTCTTCGTACAGCTATCTACTAATTTGCTATCGCAATCTGTGCTTTGCCTTTCGGGCGGAACTGCGAATGTTTTTTATCTGTGTTTCTCTAACCACTAGTACGAATATGGCAAGCTTTAGCCGGAAAAATCACCGTGGCAACTCGATTCTTTTCTTCTCCGGATCTTCCAGATATTAAGTTGCTTTTTTTTCCCTGTCACATTGCTTAATGTCCACGAGACGTCTTTTATCGTTGAACGCAACTGAGCGAGTGTGCGTCGTCTTGTCAATAACCTATCATGTTACAGACAACTTGATACTAGCGCCCAAGGTACGGCGGGGATTTCAATTAGCCGCAGGAAATCACTAGCGTCTTCTTTCTTTCTTGTCTTTCTTTTTTTATCGAGCGCATGAGCAGGAAGCTTTGTGGAAGGCAAAGTGGAGAGGTCAGCCGTAGGGCTGTAGGCAGGTAATTCTTAATGAAGAGTACAAAAAAAAAAACACTACGTCAGCTTGCGAACGCGACCAAACACTATTTCCAGTGTTTCCAAACACTTTTTCGCAAGAGACGGAGGAATACGATAATATATAGTATATAATGAACAAAATACTCACATGAACTAGCGTCTCGAGAAGATTGAAACGCTACGTTCGCAAAACCATGAACGCCGTCAAGACGTGCGTATACAACTTTATCGACTACCAAATGCACCCTTGGCGATCGGCCCTGATCACGTTATAGGTTTAGAGAAATCTTAGAGTTACAGTTTCGAATTTCGGTTTTTACGCTGCAGGCCTCCGGTTTAGTGGTCTTTTAAGACAACACATTAGGGATGAGTCGTGATAAGGCGCTTTGTCGATGGGAAAAAGTTCAACGAATAGAGCAAGTTGACGCCGCCAGGAAAAGCGTCAGGCAGCAGGCCTCCGACACGAGCAAAAAACGTTGTCGCACCACTATAGCCAGGCAGGCTGAGGCTATCGCCAACGACGTACTGCTTGCCTATCTTGTGATTGCTTTCGTTCTTCTCGCAGCATTCCCTAGCTTCAGCTTTAGCAGCTACACCGTTCAGTTCGAAAATCATATAATCCTAACTTTTCATAGAAAATGAGAGTCAGCGTTGCTAGGGTGTACTGTGAAAAAAGAAATCAAGAACTACGGGAGTCTGAAATAAATAAATAAATAAAAAGTATTAAGATGCAATGTGGACGATGGCTTGGGCATAGACGCTGACTGGGGAAATAATGGCATGTCGGGTCATTTACACCCGAAGCTGCCCGCTCGGTTAACAGTTTGTAAAAGCAGGCGCTTACAAGTAGAAAACGCACGTAATATTAGCAAAGGGTGATTTACCGATGAAAAAACTGTAAAGAAAAATCGCATTAATTTGCTACTTGAGTCTTTTTGGACTATCGGACCATTAGGAGTGAGAGCAACAGAGGCATGTTCACGTTGTGACGCATCCTCAAAAGCACTCTAGATGTCAAGAACTATCATAGCATAACCTTAATCGAGCAAGCTGACTAATAAACGCGCCGATTCGTAAAGGTGAATGGACACGCTGTGTCTGCATTCATTTTATATTTATCACGTCATTCATATTCTTGCATGTTTCACTTTTTATTAAAGCAGCTACAGAGATTGGCACAATTCGCAAAACATCAAGGCGAAATACGAAATTCTCGATAGTCGTGACGACACAGCCATATGACGAAAGAAAAGCGGGAACACGTTATTAGGTTGGAAAAGCTTTACCAGGAATACACTCAGCTCGTTGTGTTAGAGGTCGGCAATACCATAGAAGCTTGTGCCCATCAGCTGCTTATGTTGGAGACCTATAGGTCCGTATGCAACTCACGTTCCAAACAGCCGGATGTTTATTTTGGATATAGAACAACACATGCGTCTTCACAACGCGCTCCCAACGTGACGCCTTCGTAACGCTGTCGCCTTGCTCGCGACAGGACGCACAACCAACTCCGTGACGGGAGGACTGATTGCAACCTAAGTTAGATTCCCCTTCTCCCTTCGTGCCTTGTGTTGTTTGCCTAGGGCCTCAGTCATCCCCTTGATATATAACCATCCGGAGAAAGTGTCGCCCGCGAGCGATAAATACGCTGTCAAGGTAATCACGTCAACACGACAAGTAAAGGCCGTTCGGTAAAATTGATTAAAATCTGAGTTGCAACGAGCTGCGAAGTCGTTAAAGCTGTTAATGTACGTATTTTCGCATGTCAGCAAAGGCGAGGTTTTTTTGAAGTGGGAAGCCCCGTACTGTAATGCTTGAACTTAGGTGCGGGTTTAGGAGAATGGGCTAAAAATAAGGCTCGGTCATGTTAACCCGACTATGGCAACTCATTATCTAAACCAGAAACTTTATTCACGGACCGCTTGCACGAAGGGCGTTAGGCGTGGATAATTTTAAGCCGGTTTTAAAAATTTCGCGGCAAGGACATTAAGCTGTCGAGTGATACAGCGAAGTGTCTATTGCGACGCCTACTTTCCACGATTGTGAATGGCCTCTGGGCGCTTTCTTTCTATTGCGCTAACAATTATATGGACACTACAGGCTCATTTCCGCCATCGTCGTAGCAGTCGGCGTCGCCTTGATGTTTCGTATAAAGTCCAAGTGCGATAACATGGTCGCTGCGCGCCGTATGATTCATGTGCGAGTGAAAGCACCCCAGGGTGAGCCGGCGACGTGTAACCATGAAATCCAAAGCAACCAAATGTACGTATAGCTTACCACATAAACTAAACAATCTAAATCAAGTATTGAAATTTAAAAATTATTTTCGCTGTACAGTGTATGTTAGCACTGCACTGAAAATTTAAAAAAAAAAAGGTCAGTTTAGTAAGTTGAAGCAAGATGCCTTTCATTTTCTTCATTTTTGGAAAGAAGCTGGTTAGAAGACTTGTCAACCCTTAGAAACTGTGCGCATGGAGTGCCTTGGTCTCAAGCAGGATTCCAAAAACCAACGCGTGCATACCGCTCGCCAAAGTCAAACCATTACAGCATTCAGTATCACCTAGGAAACTCACATCAGCAGATTAATTTCAAGGATTGAGAGCGCCAATGCCCACAATAAATAACACAAGGATTAGCAACGGCTGCGGAATCTTGTTTCTGTATGGCTGACGGAACAAATATAAACTTTTACATGGGCCTATATGTTGCACGGCTACTGTTGTATAATTGTTCTCTGTTGTATAATTTTTTTCGCATAAGACGTTATGTGAGAGCTTGTCTATTTCGGATACATACATATTCCCATTGTCTGATGAGAGAAGTGCGCATTAAAGCTTGAAAAACTATAATCTTTTCCGTTTCGTTATTTTCATGCATACGCCATGATTGGAACTTCCTTCCATGAATTGTTGCCACGATTTAAAGTGTTTTGCTGCTTCATTCTGCTATAGATATGTTTGATATACAAATGAAGTAGCATTTATTTAACATTATCTTGTTCCTTTGAATGTTATTTTAATATAAAGCTCTTTTATATACTAAAATGTTTTATGCTTATTTTCATAACAGCGCAAAAAAGTGTGATTGAGAAAAACACAGAAATAGGAGCAACATCAGGCCAATTATCAACAGGCGCACTTCTCTTGCCGCCCATTTTGATAGCTGACATGCTACTTCATAGCGCATGTTCGTAGCCAAACACAAATGAACAATGCAGGGGAATATAGGAAAGGAAATAAGTCACACCAGTAAGAAACACCCCTTCACACATTTATCCTCACTCTAGTAGTGTCATTTTGTAATCAATCAGAGTAATGGAGGCTGGCTGATACATCTTGCCTGGTTTTTTTTTTTCATTTTCTGATGAATGCTACCATGATTTCTTGCGATAACTGGTCGCGGTGCGGTAAAGTACACGCATCATCTCCAGCTACATGAGTGCATTGTCAAATGCGAGCGCTCTGCCGCCTTACTGGTCTATGGGAATTCATTGCGGCACTTGTTATAACATGCCTTCGCATCCGCCCAGTGTCGATACACTTGCAGAAGAAAGGAATTTCACTGACAAAATCGCATGTGCATCTAAAATACATGGTGGCCTGGCTTGTTGTGCAATGTTTTTGTGAGATGCTTCAGTTGTGAATGCACTTATTAAGCTCTGCACAAATGCAACATAATTTGTTTTTGATAAAAAACATCAAATCCCTTCCGTAACTTGGCATGACTATTCTAAAATAATTAGAGAGGCCATCCATGAATGCATGACACTGTTGCCTCATTTTTACACCTGGAAAACATAGTCTTGGTATGCGCACTAGCACATAAGCACTTTCAACTGTTCTAACAGCATCTCCAAACTTGTACTTATTAGCCCTTATGAATATCTGTATTCCTTAGGTTTAGTGATCTGCTCCATTACACTGAATTCCATAAGGTGGACATGAGATATTATCAAAGCTACTGCTATTCATGGCTCTGTAATGTGACTTTTCATTAGCTTAGTGTGTGCTGTGCAGTAATTCTGGAGTTCCCTCTTGGTGTTTCTTGTTCCTTCTGAGTCATAGAGTTTGTGCACTGTAAGCCCCCGACCCATAAGGCCCCGCCCCTAGCTACCCCCTGGTGCTGGCATGATGTGATGTGTTAGGAATATGCGGGTTCAGCTTGGCGATTTAGGCCGGCACTTGCATGATGTCTTTGCCATCAAAGCTTAGAATCGAATGCATTCCATTGTTCTGCGGCAGTTTATTTCTCTTCGCAGCTCAGCTGTACTTAAGAGGAAGCTTTAGCTCGGGTGCTCCTATCTAAATGCATGTAAAAGGAGAATTCGTTTTTTCTCGGCAACCACTGCACCAAATTTGACGATGTTTGTTGCATTTAAAAGAAAAACATAAAATCTAGTGACTCTTGTTTTCGAATTTTTTAGTTAGATTTCATTTTTTTATTAAAAATTGGCAAAAATAAAAAAATGTTCAAAATACGACGCTATCAAGTTATCAAGTTAACTATCAAACTCTGTAACTCAAAAACAAAAGATAATACAAATCTGTGAATTGCATCTAATAGTACGTCTAAAGCAGACAAAATTTATATGCTACACATGAATATAAAAAAATTAGCAATATGGAAATACAGCTTTTGCCTAACCCTTGTAAACAACGTAACAAATTCCCGTGAGATGTAATATGACATATCGAATTTGTCCGCTTTGAATAATCTAATGGATGCCGTTTACAGAACTGCGATATCTGTTCTTGATGCAGGCTATGAATTTGGAAACTTCGTGCTTCTCTCTTTTTCAACTGGTCGAATATTTGAAAATCTTTTTAACCAAATGCAAGCCCTAAATCGAACTTCCGCTTCCAACAGTCGCTTGAATTTAACTTTATCTCTCAAATGCAACAAATTTCAATAAAATTGGCCCAGGGGTTATCTCAAAAAAAAAACGTTTTTGCCTTTTACATGTGTTTGAATAGGCCGCGTCGGAGTTGGGCTGGAAGCTAAAGCTTCCTCTTAAAAAAAAAAAAACTGGCTGTGGCTTAGCTAAGGTTAAGCCCAGGATGCGAAGCATACCAGCCTTTATTTTAACGCGACAGCGTTAAGGAGCTCGTGTCGCAGAAAAGCCGGTGTCGTCGGCGTCGGCTCAGGCGTGCGGCGCTTGCTCAGGCGCACATTTCGTTGTCGCGCCGAACGCTGCGTTGCTCGACGCTCACCGCGTCCGATGCGGGGCGCGTAGTCGCTGCGCCGTAGCAAAGCCACCTAGAAACAGTCTCTGTAGCACGCCGCAACCTTCGCTTCTCATTCCAACGAGCAGCTCTGTCTCCAGGAGGCATCTCACCTCGTGAGTGTCTAGCAGAGGCAAGCGCAGCTGCTTATATACCGCCGCGACGCCGCGAGCGACGATGCGTATTGGAGCCCCGTTTCTCCTCTGTCGTGACGTCACGGTGTCACGTGGTCAGCCTTGAAGGCGACGCCGCGAGCGACGGCGCGAGTTGGAGCCCCGTTTCTCCTCTGTCGTGACGTCACGGTGTCACGTGGTATTGAAGGCGACACCGCCGCACCTGAGGAGCTGGGTTGAGCTCTAGTAATATGCTTCGCATAAAAAAAAAAAACGATGCGGAGAGTAGCTTGCATGAAATGTACGTTTTTTTTCTCTTAGAGAAATCCTACATTTAGAC
Source organism: Dermacentor albipictus (assembly GCF_038994185.2). NCBI lineage: Eukaryota > Metazoa > Arthropoda > Arachnida > Ixodida > Ixodidae > Dermacentor > Dermacentor albipictus. The sequence goes on along the minus strand of NC_091823.1, from coordinate 45,935,512 downwards.
AGCTAAGGAAACGCGACCATAGTAGAGTCTATACTTGCAGCTTGGCGCACCTATTTAACGTGCTTGTTATCGCTGCTTACATTTAATAGTATGTGGGATGCGCGATAAGAAACGAGCTGTAATGCTCACATAAAGACACGCGCCTAACTCAATATCTGCGTCTGTTGATTTGGTACGAATTACCACGTCAAACAAGCAGCAACTGTGACTAGACCAGCGCCCTTTGGTGTAGTGTCTCAATACGTCCGAGATAGGAAGCCGCATCCCAGTTTATCTGTTTAAGACAGAAGACGAATCCTTTTATTAGACACGTCAAGCGGATTCTCAGGACAAACCTTATAATTAGACGGCCGACAGCTGCCTCGGTCAGTCCTCCTTGACATGATGGAGAATCGCAATGCAGGACAACAAATTTGTAAGACTTCTTGTTGAACTAATAAGTTCATTGATTTGACTCTGACAACTACGTGACAACTTCAAGGTACATTTTTGGCACTTGCAGCAAGCAAGAGGAGAACGAAAGTTTTTGTCTGGGTCAGATGAACAAGTGTAAGACTCGGCGGGAAGGATTTATTGCATTGCTGTTAAGTCTTCAAGAAGCTGCGAGTTTAACAAAGTGCTGCTCTAATGCTGAGTCCCAGAAAAAAACGATAACACTATCAGCCCCACTTAACAGTGGCTACCGACGTAGGTCAGCAGACTGGGCGGACACTCACTAACCAAAATTTCTGCAGACGCTCCACTCACTCCAACTCACCTTTGTATACTCCCAGTCGTCGGTGCTCACTCATCACGTTCCTACTCACGGCCACTTATATTCACCAAAACTCACTAGCGCTCGTAAACGTTTCCATTAACAATTATCTGCACGCACTGACATACGTGCCCGCGCCTACTCAAACTCGCCGACAGCAATTCACGCTCATATACTCACGGCGACGTAATATCACTGTCGTTGATTCTCGTTCGTACTAACGTTAAGTGGCAATCACTTCTGCTCGTACTCACTCTCGTTTCTATCGACGCCTTTCCTCACTCGCTGACGCTCCATCTCATGTCTGTGAAATGAGCATAGAGTGAGTATGAGTCAGGGGAAGGGGGTGGTGGTTGCTCGTGAGTGAGTATGCCGACCAATGGCTACAAAAGACCGCCGCTTCAATGCCACGCTCCTTATGTAGAGAAATGTGCCACACGAAACATTTTTTATCTTCACGACGTTACTTAAATAAGCGAGTTCCTTTTTATACACAGGGCGCCCCAGCTAACGTTGTCGAAGGTGGTTAAAGAAAAAAAAAACGATTTAAGAACATGGTGCAAGATACTGTTTTAAGACCGACGGTGTTTTGTCCAATGACCTCGGACGATGGAACACTACAGGTGATATAATCGTGTCTTGCACAGTGATTTTATCATTTTTCTTTTCTTGAATAGTTTGGATAACGTTAGTTGGGACACACGGAATACTGGAGGATCGCCACAGCGCTAACAGTGTCAGTAGCAATCTGAGGTTGAGTGCAGTCGCGACCAGATAATCGTACGAAATGCTTCAGCTGGCGAAACTCCGCCTCACAACTAAGATGAAATGACTTGGCTAACGGGTGCGTAAATACGACAGCATGATTGGTCAGGTCACAGCTGTTCATCTTACGCACTCCGCACTAATTCTGTGGCGTGGACGACTGGCACTGACTGGCTCACTATCGCAATAACTGGACATGATAAAAAGGACGAAATCGATGTAAGGCGTTATCAGGAGCAGAAAGTAGAAAAAAAATTAAACCATTTCTTGTTTTCTTTTTCAGCAATCTTCAGATCAAGAAAGAAATATCCGGCGTGGTTTGGAGAGAGGCGGCGTGTGGCGTCCTCGTGTTCCCATGTCTCGGTATCAGCTCTCTTAAGCACGAAGCAACTTCTGGCATCGTTAGCGTGCAACTCTGATTTTCCAATCTCTGGTTCGTGCCTCTTCACATGCTAGCCTGCTGTGATAACTTGTTTTCCCTTGTAAACTTTGTTATTCTCATCCTGCTTTCCTTCGACCTCTGCACGCTGGTAATTAGGGAATGCGTCGGGGTTTATTGGAATATCATACTTGTATTTACAAAGCAGTTATGCAAAGTGCAAACGTACACAGGGACGAAAACGAAAACAGCAGAGACGAGGTGCATTTGTCTGTGCAAGAAAAGGCATCAACAACAACAACAACTGCACGCTGTGTTTCGCTACACTATTACTGCAAGTCACGCCAGAAACCAGCAGCACTCGGCTCCTCTCTGGGCCTCTTTCCTGAGAGCACGCAAGCTACAAATCTTCTAGTGGATCGATTAGAGTGCATGGTCTCTGCATAACCCACCCAAGATAGGGGGCAAATGGAGGCTATATACAAAATTCAGAAGGTGGAAGCAAACTAACGGGGGCAACAACATTTGCCGTTCTTGTTCCTGCTCTTGCTTCTCTTCACTCGCATATTATTTCTATGGAATCATGATGTGGACATTTATGGATATAAGGACAATATTGATGTTGTGTGCCTGACTAGGAATTCAAAAAGCGTGTCATAGACGGTAGAGTGGTAGTGAGAACTATTCAACAGTGTTCGTTGATACCTCCAAGGTCGCAGTATTAGGCGCAGAGCAACTATTTTAGGGCTTTTCCAAATACGGCTGGCTATTCACGACGCTGTAATACGTCTTGTGTCAAATGAGATAGGTCACACTTTCGACCGATACAAGAACAACGCCGACGACAAAGGCGACAACGACAGCAGATTAGATTTCCGGGTTCGCCTCCATCTAATTTCGGCAATATATTCGGAAATATAAAAGCCCTTGGTCCAAAAAACTCCCCTAGAAGGAAAAGTGAAAATCACGGGCAAACCTTCCTAGTACATTTTTGTTTACTTTAGTGTTCGCAAAGTTCGAATAACTGCCTGTTTCAAGCTGAGAATGCGGTGTAGTAGATAAAATACGCTGGACATTACACAGCCGAAGTTGTTTATCCGAGAAGGTGAGCTATCCCACACGTATCAAAAATAAACTGCAGGTATAACTAAATTTGAAGAAAAAATATTAAAGGTAACAACAACACAAGCCGAAAGAAAAACACCATGAGTGGACAATTCAAATTTCACTAAAGTCAACCATAGCCGGCCATGCTGTATACGGATAGTCAGGGTATATGATATACCGGAAGCATGTGAAAGTCCAATCACAGCGCATATCACGAGTTCGTTTGTTCATTCAGTACGTGTAAGGCTTTGTCAGTAAACAAGAATCAACACATAAAAGTAAATAAGACTGCCTTTCGCGATAACGGTACTCTAGTATGCAATGGCTATCTGTCCTCGCATAGCCGAAAAACTTTGGCCGGTTCTAGACGCTAACCCACATATATCATTCGCGTGACACGACATCATGCGCGTCGCTACGACATTTTACGGGTTACAGCCACACCAGCGTCACCACGCAACAACCAAAGACTATCGCCATCGCATTGTCCACATGGACAATCCGGATGGTGACAACCGCGGCATGCCTAAGACTGCCAGTCGCGTGATTTGTGAGTGAGTGAGTGAGTGAGTGAGTGAGTGAGTGAGTGAGTGAGTGAGTGAGTGAGTGAGTGAGTGAGTGAGTGAGTGAGTGAGTGAGTGAGTGAGTGAGTGAGTGAGTGAGTGAGTGAGTGAGTGAGTGAGTGAGTGAGTGAGTGAGTGAGTGAGTGAGTGAGTGAGTGAGTGAGTGAGTGAGTGAGTGAGTGAGTGAGTGAGTGAGTGAGTGAGTGAGTGAGTGAGTGAGTGAGTGAGTGAGTGAGTGAGTGAATAAACTTTCATTGGGTCCAGCAAAACGCGATAAAACGCGCAACCGGCTAATCCCACAACGGGACTGAAAGGTCTAGCCTGCCGGCCCGATCTCAGGCACGCTGGACGGCCAGGATTTGCCCCTCAAAGACGGGACTTTGCAGGAGGGGGTCCGCCTCTTCCTTGGTGAACTTCGGGCCCAGCGATACGCACTCCCAGAGCCTATGAGGCAAAAGGGCAACCTCATCACAGGCCACGCAGGAACAAATCGGATAAATCTCGGGATATATGCAGTTACGGGACGCCGTATTTGGGTAGGAGTTCGTTTGCAAGAGTCTGAGCGTGACTGCCTGCGGCCTGCTTAGCTTGGAGGGAGGCGGCGGGAAAACCCTTCTCTCTAAGTAAAAGAACTTAGTAAGCATGCCGGCTGTACTTGCGAGGGAGACAACCAACGGCTCTAAGTTTGGCACGCCTTTTCAACCAGTAACTTTCTGAAAATGTTTTAGACCGATGAGAAAAATAGTACTCTTTGTGTCGCGCCATCAAGATCCTTGTGGCCTTTCTGAGCAAGTGCGAACCGGAAATGCGACTGTAGTAGCTGTTTCACGTTATCATTTTTCATGCGCATGCGCTTTTATCCAATCATCTACACGTTCTCTCCCTTCTTCGTTTTCTTTCCGTAACGCTTTCCTTTTCCGTAACGCTGAATAGCAGGCTAGAACGCCGTAGCTCAGGCCGACCTCTCAGCTTTCCTTTTATAACAAATGTATCTTTCTCCCTATTTGCCTCGTACTGAGTAATTCGTACATCATCATCAACAAAGATCCTAGGTGTATCTATCTGCACATGCGAATGAACGGTGACGAGCAGCACGCTGAAGTGGGACCCACAACAGCACAAAAAAGAAGAAAACTACACTAGCGTTGTACTTCCAAATGGAGTGTGGCTGAGAAATCCAAGAATAAGGGAGAACCACATCGCCCTTGATATTTACCGTAAAGCAAGCAACTAAATAAAAAGAAAACATACGCATGACTACTGAGAGAAAGAAAGCGTGGTGTATAGCTGGTATCTGTTCTGCTATATAAGTTGGCAATGTCAGAAATCATCAGATGTCTATTTTTGCGTATTTTTTTTCTCTCTCTCTCTACACACACACACACACACACACACACACACACACATATATATATATATATATATATATATATATATATATATATATATATATATATATATATATATATATATATATATATATATATATATATATATATATATATATATATATATATATATGGCGATAATCATCACACAACATCTTCAGGTGCTGACTCTTGTCTTGACCAGGATGACTGGTGAGGCCCACGGGCTAGTAGAAGGCTCGATTATGTTCTTCAGTACCTACGCGACTTCACTTTGAATGACGCTGCGCTGTGCAGCAGACACGCGGTAAGGGCGGCGATGGACGGGGCTTGCATTGCTGATGTGAATCCGATGAGTGACTACGGCTGTCTGGCCGAGCGGGTGGTCATCGAGATCAAAATTATCGTGGTAACTGAACAGTATGCGCCTAAGCTCTTCAGTTTGAGCTGGAGAGAGATAGGTAGCGCACATTTTATCGAAGTCGCGTTAGGGTGACCAAGCCGAACGGGAACACGTGACGATAGGGCTGACAGAGGCAGAAATGCTGGGCGCGAGCGGATATATCTCGTACTCGTGCACAGGTGTCAAACGGGCCACTGTCATTTTACAGGGAAGAGCATGTGCAACAGATCCAAAGTTGAGAATGGGAAGCGAAGTAGAATTATCGACGATTGTGACAACGGTACTTCAGAGAGTGACGCCATGCAATAGAATTACGTCCACAGGCGGAGAGAGGATGTCGTCGCCATCGGGAACATACGGTCGCGCGGCAAAAAGGCACAGTAGTAGCGGCTTGAGGCGGCAACCGGGAAAATTCGGCTGAACACACAGACGGTTGAAGTGTATCAGAAACAAAGCAGCTGTCGGAAGGAAGGTACAGCTGCAGGACACATGTAGCGCACTCTATTAGGGCAGAATGGGTCGAAAGAAAGTCAAGCCCCAAAATCGGGTCACGCGGACGGTGCTCTAACACAATAAATAAGACGGTGGTGTGATGGCCGGCAATCGTTATTCGCGCTGTACACATGCCGACAACCGGTGGCGTACTGCTGTCGGCAACGCGTACTGCGCACGGTACGCCAGGCGCGAGGACCTTTCTGAGCGTTTTGCGAAGGGCGGCACTCAATACAAACATCTGCGCATTGGTGTCGACGAGGGACTTGACTGGGACTCCATTCACTTAACGTCTAATGTAGTTCTAAGGGTAGGCAATGTGATCACAGGCTTTGCAGGCCTGGTCGTAGATGCAGCGTCACCTCCGGGAGCTGCACCGAGTTTTCCTGTGGCGCGATTTCGAGGAAGAAGACCGGTGGGCCTGCGGCGAACTAGACCGGCGACTTAGGGGCGATTGCGATCGGCTGCTTCGGAAGGTCCTAGGTACGTTCTCGGTATTCGTAGATGGACTCACAGAGAGAAACGGGGAGTACCTCCATCAGGACGCTCGGACGGGAAGCTCCACCTAGGGGGCGGTGACCAACGATTGCGGCAATGACGAGCGAAGTGTCCAACATGCGATCAATTGAAACAACTCGGCCTATCGTTGTTCTTCAGTCGGCCGGGTTACGACGGCGAGTTGGCATTGCTGAAAACGGGGAAGCAGTGGTTGGGCAGGGCCTATCCTGGCTGACAGTGTCATCACGAATGGGGCAGACAGACGGAAAGCCTAAATATACCATCGCTTGTCTGACAACGGCCTTTATAAGCGATACAGAACATGCTTTGTCTGGGAGTGCTGACGAGGAACGGCGGAAGACATCGCTTCGATCTCGCGACGAATTAATCGCGTAAAATTTTTTTGTCGAGACAGAGGAGGTCTACGTGACCGCTCTTCACACGAATCCTGTTGAACTGCTGCGTAATGCGGCGACTCTATATCAGTTCAACATTGCTGCACTCTCTGATGATCGCGTCCACCGAGTCATAGTTCTTGCAGATAAGCAGTGCGTCATCTGCTATGCCCTTCAGGATGTAGTCAACCTTGTTGGTCTCGTTCATGTCTTTGTCAGCTTTACGACAGAGCGCGAGGACATCTTGAATATATGCCACGTAAGATTTTGTTGACGTTTGAGCACGGGTCAATAGCTTCTTCTTCGTCGCCAACTGACGGCCAAAGGGCTTTCCAAAGAGGTCTTGAAGCTTCTGCTTGCAGACGCCCCAACTTGTTATATCGTGTTCGTGGATCTCGTACCATGCTAACGCTGTGTCTCGGAGGTTGAATATCTCACTCGCTAGCATTAGCGTTGGGTCCCACCAATTATTTTCGCTTACACGCTCATACGAGGAAATCCAGTCGTCAACGTCTGTACCATCGAAGCCTGGGTCTCGCGGCTAGGACAACACGATGGAGGTCAGAGTCTGTGGTACCGTAGGTGGGTGGTCGGTCATTGTGGTGCTTTGGCTGTTGATCATCGTGTCAGGGCTGACGCGGCGACCGCTGAGAAGCCCCGTGTTGGTACCCATCACCTCCACCAAAATATTGCAAGGCGGAGACAAGCACGAGTGTTGGTTACGCAAAGCTAATGCTGAACGCACCAACTGACGCCAGAACATGGCGGCCGAACCGAAGCGCCCCAGTAATAACACTTCTTCGTCATCGTCTCCTCTCTGCCCGTCCTGTGCTGCATCGCGACAAATATATATATATATATATATATATATATATATATATATATATATATATATATATATATATATATATATATATATATATATATATATTGGAGTTGAAGGCCCGAGAACTAAGGGAGAGCGGTGAAAATAACCCGTTTTTATTATTCCTTTGTAATTACTATAGCCGTGTACTGCCTCTCGGTGGCCGCTGCCACTAGCTAAGCGGAGTCTTTTACTGACCTGAAAGCTGAATCTCAGCAGCAACGAATCCAGCCCGCTTAAACATGGCCCGCGAGCGATGGCCAAGTAAATCACAATTTCGCCATGCAAAGTCCCTCAATCCGATTATCGTAGACTTGCCTGATCTCCCAAATCGGCCAGACGCCCACAAAATGTTTCTGCAGTCGAGCGCTATTGCAATATCCACGGGCCGATTCCTGACAAACTGGAGCGTAAAGAGTCGTTCTGAATAAGGTCTTTCGTTGTTCATGGGTGCGTTGCTAGGCAGAGGTTAGTGGAAACGGTGCATTGCCCTTCTCTGGGTCGTTGCGAAGAGCTTAAACTGTTGAGGTACATCAATATGTCGCTATTTCCTCATAATCTCTCTCGCCCCTCTGAACCTGCTTTTCTAAGCAACATGGCCGGTCCTCACGTACGCCTAATGCCTCGTTAATAATGCATAATTTTTATGGGGTCATGGCGACATGTGTGATGCCAGCTACACCTTTTCACGCAGAAATACGCTCAAAGGTAGGCCCCAGGAATGGAAAAATTACGCAAAACATACTCAAACAGAAAGTCAACAAATATAATTAGCACAAAGAGCTAGATCGTAACGTTTTCACATAAACAAGGAAAGTGTACTCGATTCTAAAGTAAAGTTACGTAATTATCCTGTAGAACGCTTGCACAAAGTGTCACACGATAAATACTTACACGCAAAGTCCAGTCACATAAATACATTACAGGGAAAGCGCAAACGAAATGATGGGGTAATGTAAAAGGAAGGCACATAGGACTTCACCGGTATAGAAGCTAAATCTAGCTGGTTCGGCATTGGGAATGATAAACGAGCTCAGAAAAACTGATCAATAAAAGACGCAAGAAACATACAGGTGCTGCTGTATGTGGATTATGCCTTCCAATTCATGTCTTTCACCCTGCTTCAACATTACTAGCACGAAGCACAGAATGCAACAAATTCAGTTCAAATTGTGCCGTGTTGTTGTCGTCAAACATAAATTATGTCAGATGCAGAAAAAAAGCACTATACAGACCGTACAACATTCATGCTCATGGTATTCCACTTGCGAAACAGATTTCGTTCTCTATACTTCCATAATTAGGCCTAAAGCATAAACGGAAAGACCCGTTACAACCTCCGTCTAAGCATCACGCTTCTCGATGTACACGGCGAGTATTATCAATGTAGGCCGGTAGCTCCTTTGCTGTGTTTAATGTGTATTAGACCACGCACCGCGCCGCCAACTACGGCCTGCACTATTTTGTTAGAAAAAAATGGTTGTGGCTTAGGTAAGGTTAAGCCCAGGATGCGAAGCATACTAGCCTTTATTTTAGTTGTTGAACCACTGTTTAGCCTGGTGAACTGCTGTTGCTTGGCTATATTTGGTTCAGCTAGACGAAGAAACAACTCATGCATTACTTCTTCGCCTTCAAGAGTGGAACGCGACAGCGTTCCCGTCGACCCGCCAAGGGGTGTAAGACAATGGGCTACAGGGCAGCGACTACGCGCCCCGCATTGGACGCGGTGAGCGTCGAGCAAAGCAGCGTTCGGCGCGGCAACGAAATGTGCGCCTGAGCAAGAGACGCACGCCTTAGAAACAGCGCGTTTCTAAGGCAACACCGCATTCACTAGAGGCGCTTTTGTACCGCTTTGAAGCGTTGTACTCGTGGCTCAGTGGCACTCCGCGTTCGGCTTTCGAGGAGGAAGGACGCGTGATGGCTCGCTCCGTGCGAGGTTCTTTGGCGGCCGCCGTTGGCCGCGGTGACAGGTTTTCTTCTGCACCCTCGGATTATAGGATGTTGCTGCCTACATTGCCTTCAGGCGAGAGCATGCAGCAGTGCGTTTTTTTGCACGGGGACCTGGCAAGAAGACCATATCGGCTGGAAGATTTTCGCGAGCCATTGGAGGACGCTGGTATCATCAAGAACATCACGGGTATTGGAGCCTACCAGATGAATCACGTCTGGCTAGTCAAGTTGCGCAGCAAGGCGGACAAGGATGCCCTGGTGAAAACGGGTGGACTTCAGGTCAAGGGCGGCTTCTGCGCTGTCATTGACCCCGTCCAGCAAGACGTCACCGTGAAAGTGCACTGGGTCGACTTTGCTGTCCAAAGTGAGAGCTTTCGGCAAGCGTTGAGCAGCTTTGGTGACGTCCTTGACGTGTCGAACGACAACTGGTCCGTCGCCGGTTTTGAACATGCGACATCCACGACGAGAGTGGTGCGAATGAGACTTAAGGAAGGTGTTGAGCTTGATGACCTGCCTCATCTTTTCAAGTTGGGAAGTGGCACCGTCCTTCTTGTGGCCCCGGGCCGGTCCCCGCTATGTTTGAGGTGCCGCAGGCAAGGACACATTCGACGGGACTGCCAGACGCCACGATGTGGTGTGTGCCGGGCGTTCGGACACGAAAGTAATGATTGTGCAAGGAGCTACGCCAGAGTAACTAAAACGGCTCTCCCAACAGAAGAAGTACAAGAGAACATAATGGACGCGGAGGAGGCTGAAAAGTCTGCCCCGAACAGCAACACCAAGGAATGCGAAGACAAGGCCCGGGAGACTGACGCCGAGAAAACTGGAGGGACGACACCTGACAGTCGGGACTTGACGAAGGCAACTGAGGAACGTGCCGAAATAGGCTGCACGCAAGAGTCACTGCCCTTAAGTCAAGCAAGTGAAGAGGAAGACATGAGCGACAGCACCGAGATCACTACGGCCGAATATCAAGCAGACGCTACGGGAGCGACCGCGGGACGCGGGAAGCGTCCCAGAACAGGCATTCCGACGTTGACGGAGGACAACACCGAACGCAAGGTTAAACGCCTGGAGCGTCAGTGGCACCGCGTTGCTGGCGCCAAGGGTAAAAAATATGTCCCCGAAGTCCGGTCGGCGTCATCGTCGCCGGTTCGGGGTCAGGGACGCGATAAGTAATACCCTGGTATTCCCACTGCAAGGTCGAGCCACGGTTAGCGTTGTACTGGTGGCTCGCGCTTACAATCACCATGATTAGTATACCTGCACCATTACGCGTCGGTACGCTCAATGTACGGGGTCTAGGGGCTAGTCGCAAACAATATCAGGTCAAACGCATAATGCAAGAAAGAGACCTAGATTTGCTTGCGGTCCAGGAGACGAAGGTTAGCAGAGAGGAGGCGACCGAAGGCTTGGTAGCAAAATTTTCTTTGAGGTACAATGTATGCGTGAGCCATGCGGTGGTATCATCAGCCGGGTGTATGTTGTTTGTTAAAAATTCAATTGGCATTGTCGTTGAAACGCTTACAAGTTGCTTGCAAGGACGCTTTGTTTTGTGCGATCTTTCTTACGGGGAAGCGAAATTTAGAGTTATTTGTGTCTATGCACCTACAAAGCCGCATGAAAGATGTTTGTTCTTTCGCGAATTGAGTATGTATTTTGATTGTGAGAGGTGTTTGATTGTGTTGGGTGACTACAATTGTGTCCTTAATCAGCAAGACCGTTCAACCACTGCTCGTGTAAATGATGAAAGTGTTGCGTATCTTAAAGAATGCGTGAGCAAATTCTCTTTAAATGATGTGGCACAGTTCGCAAGAGGTGGAAGTCGCCAGCATTTCACACACTTTCAAGGCACCAGCCATGCACGACTAGATCGAGTGTATGTGTGTTCGGAGATTGCGCCTTTGTGTCAGAACTACGATGTTGATGCTGTTTCTTTCAGTGATCATTGTTTAGTGACCTTCGAGATTGGCCAAAAGCAAAAAAGGAAGCTTGAATGGGAAAGATGGAAATTGAATGCCAAGCTTCTCAAGGATGACGTGTTCATAGATGAAACAAAAAAAGAAATACAACAATTTTTTAATGACACACTACGCAGTGCCGCAGAGAAATGGGAGTTATTTAAACAAAGGGTAAAATTGACCGCAATAGAAAGAGGTGGGCATTTGAAGTATCAGGCTCAAAAACATGAACAGATGTTGCGGCAGGAGCTCGAAGACTTGGTGCGAATCGAAACAGCTAATCCGGGTTTGGTGACGCAAGAACTGCAAGTCATTAAAAGAAAACTAGAAAGCTTAGAGGAGGATAAATACAGAGGTGCAATTATACGAGCACGAGCCGAAAAATACCTAGCGGGGGAAGTACCTACAAAGCGAGCTTTGTCGGATGAAAAGGCGTACGCCCGAGGAAATGAAATATTGGAAATAGAATATAATGGTAGGATATTCAGAGAACAGAAAGTTATCATGACGGCATTTGAAAGTTACTATAGAGATTTGTTTGCTTGTCGTGAGCCAAAGGCGCCGGGCTACGAGGATGACTTTCTGGCAGAAATGCCGACGCTAGGCAAAGAGGAAACGAATTTATTAGAAATGAATATTAGTATGGAAGAGATTGAGAGGGCTATCGGGGAACTAAGCTCGGGCAAATCTCCTGGTCCGGATGGGATTACCGCGGCATTTTACAAGGCGTTCAAGACGGACATGGCAACAGCATTGCATGAAGTATTTTCAGAGGCACTCGAGCGGGGGACTTTACCACCATCGTTCAATCGTGCGCACACAGTACTTATCCCAAAAGGCAAAGAAAAAAATATACTACGTAATGTAACGGGATACAGGCCAATTACGTTGACTAATGTTGACTACAAGGTTTTCATGAAAGTTCTTGCAGCAAGGCTGCAGGGAGTTATACGGAAGTTAGTTGGGCCGCATCAGACATGCGGCATCAGAGGTAGGAAAATATTTACAAATATTCATACAGCTAGAAGCATTTTAGAATATTGCGATAGCGCTCTCCTCAAAGTAGCGATGCTGCAAATAGACCTAGCTAAGGCTTTTGATATGGTACCACATAGTGTTCTCTTTTTATTAATTAATTATGTAGGGCTTGGTTCCGTCATGTGTAAAGGCATCAAAATGGCATATCAAAGCTCATGTACCAATTTAATTGTTAATGGTGAACTATCACAACGCATACAAGTACTTTCTTCCGTTCGACAGGGTTGCCCGTTAAGTCCTTTACTTTTTGCTTTATTTTTGGAGCCGCTTTGTAGAAAAATAGTTAATAGTACAGAAATCAGGGGGTTTAAGATACAGTCCTGTGAAGTACGTGTTCTAGCTTATGCAGATGACGTTGCCCTATTCGCTGCAGATAGGGAGAGTGTTAGCTCATTATTAAGAATTACTGAAAGGTTTTGCGAGAAAAGCGGCAGTGAAATCAATAAGCAAAAGAGTATTGGTCTCTGGCATGGCCATTGGACTGCCACGCCCGGTGTTTTTGAAAATATTCGGTGGCTCACGACACCTAGCACTTACCTGGGGGTACCTTTGGATGGGTATCGTGAGAACGAGTCACTTTGGCTCGAAAAAACGGATGAAATGCGTGCGATGGCCGAAGCATTGGGTGGCCGTGAGTTGTCGATTTTTGCACGTGCCACTATTTGTAACGTTTTTCTCGTTGCGAAAATTATGTATCTTCTGCAGGCACTGTATTGTACACGTAAGCACATTCAAAAATTTCACCGAATATTTGCCACGTTTATCTGGTGTTCTACGTGGGAGCGAACATCAAGGACAAATTTGTTTCATCGAGTAAAGAAAGGTGGTCTGTCGGTGTGCCACTTGTTTCTTCAGCAAGTTGTATCACGTTTCATATTGATAAGGGACGAAAGAGACCCGTTTCTGTGTTGTTTTTTTCAAACCATGTTAACAGTTTCTATGCCTGAATTTTTTGTTTCTTCAGCCATTGACCCTCACTACACAATTTCAAGGTTCTTGCGTGAAGTTGTAACGTCCTATCGCTTCCTTAGGGCGAGATTTTCCCTTGAGTACCTCTCCAATGTAAAAAGAAAGCGTCTTATGAAGGATCTCATTGAAAGTGTGTTCCCTGTTCCATTATATCGGTTAAATTTTCAACAAGGGCATGGGCAAGACGTACTTAAAAGGGTTAAAAATATGTGTATACCGGCGAACGTTAAAACATTCTTCTTCAAGCTTCACACGGGAACCTTGCCTGTTAAAACGTGGCTAGAGGAAAGAGGGATTTATGTGCCATGGGGAAGCAGATGCTTTCTGTGCAACAAAGCTGAAACGATTGAACATGTTTTCATTGATTGTAATAATGCCATATTCTTTTGGGATATATTACAGAGAACGTTAAAGATAGACCTACCCCTCAATCCACATGGCATTCGTTTTTTACCCCCTGAACGCGATTTTGAACAGATGGATGTTATCTTTTTACTTGGACTGCACGCAGTATGGCGTAGTCTGTTGGCATATAGACATTGCGATGTTAAAGGCCGAACTGTGTATGAATATTTTGTGGAAATGGTTGTGAAGGTGCGTGACGTGTACAAGATGAATGACTGCGATGAAGCTGTGTTGTCAATGCTTGATACGTTGACACACATAAAACGAGTGTGATCTATGATCACAAACACTTTTGAGGCTTGTAGCCAAGCTGGAAATAAAGAAAAAAAAAACTCGTGGCTCAGTGGTAGCGTCTCCGTCCCACACTCCGGAGACCCTGGTTCGATTCCCACCCAGCCCGTCTTGCAAGAGTTGAGCCAAAGCCACTTCTCCTCTGTCGTGACGTCACGGTGTCACGTGATTTCATGGTCACCGCCGCGCCTGAGGAGCTGGGTTGAGCCCTCGTAATATGCTTCGCATAAAACTGCAAAAACCACCACGGTTTCATTTGGGAGTCTACGGCGTCTTGGGGCCGAGAGCAATAGCGCGGGATCAATTTCCGGCGCCTAGGGCCTCATTGCGACGGGGATAAGGGGGGATAAGGGGGGATAAGGGGGGATGCGCGTGTGCTTATGTTTATGGCGGCGTCCATAAACCAATGATGGCGCAAACTATTCCGTAACCTCCCACTCCCGCGGCGCCTAATGCCCATGGCTGAGCTTCCTGATAGTTTCTCACTCTGGGACCTGTTGATGCTGTATATATTATGTAATCCCATTTTTTTGTACATGCAATAACAAACAGCAAACTCGAACTTAAGACTGTTACACGTCATCACACATTTATTTCATTCCGGCATAATTGTATTAGTCTATGTTTTTATTTATATACAGATGGGAAATGAAGATCGTTTTCACGGACCTTTGCATCGTGGTCGCTGTATTAGGCGAATTAACGTCAGTGAAATCCCTTTGCCAATGGCCTTGCACATAAGCTAACGTTCTTTGACAGGAACTCGCAGGAGCATAAGTTTTGGGCAGGTCGTCACCATTGGCACTTCACGTTGTTATAGTAAGATAGGTCGTATTATTCTAGATTTTGTCATGACTAATTTTATTCTCACGTGGTATTACGGCACGAAACAATTTAGGAGTTTCAGCCGTTAGTTTTCTTTGTCCTCGTGTAAAGAAGGAATTAAAGTATTGTTTCTGGCCATATTATACGCGGTAGAAATGCGTTTCTTTAGAGCACAGATCGTGGGCGCCCGTTCATTCGGCGAGCGTCGGTGTCGGTGTAACCGAGCGAACGGATGCATCGAAGCATAAAAGAGCGAACGCGGAGCGCAGCGTAGCATCAAAAACGCGAGAAGGAACGCGGAGGAGGAGAGTACAGCTGAACCATAAGGCGGAAAGCGGAGGAGGAGGGTGTGTCGAAAGTTTGAGAAGAGAAGCGTAGTGCGGCGACGATCGCTGCGAGATGGCGCCACAGTAGCGCGCGTCATCCTGGAAGTTCGTCGGCGGCGGCTGCTGTTAATCGCGGCCACGCGTCACCCGCGCGCCGGCTTTCGCAATCTCCAGATTAGCGATGCAGTCGCGCCACACTTCGCTCCGTTTGCAACGTGGCGCGCGGGAGAGATCATCCGCACCAGCCAAGATATCGCGAAATGAAAACACGCCTAGAGCTTCGTTCATCAAGTTACGAATGAGGAAGTATCGTAATCATTGGGGAATTTTTCATCCCTTCGCGTCCCCCAAATTGCCCCACACTTAATTTTCCAGTTAGTATAACACACAGGCCTCTGAAATAACTGCAAGGGACCACACGCTCAACACAGGTAGCAATTCCCGGGCCCGTCCCAAGGAGAGCGCAGACAAATCGCTGTCCTTTCTTGCATAAGTCTTCTCGCTGTCAACCATGTTTAGAAGCTGGTATTTAGGGGTTTTTGCATGGGCGTAGCATGCCTGCAGAAAAGCCGATAGGGAGGAAAAGAAGGGCGCAGTCCTGGGCGTACACTAACTGGACTATGCCTATGCTCTTAAATCATTATATATTTGCATTATGCAGAACCCCTCACAAGTTCGTTCGTACTGTTTGTCAAAAAAATCTGACTGAACAAAACCAACTGTATTTTACCGTCGTCACTTAGTGTATAATAGGGCTGAAATAAGCGGACTTCTTCTGCCAGACCTCTGCTCTACTATACTCCGATTTCTAATCAGCGGGGTGAGCCAACGAATTCAATTTTCTAACCGTGCTCTAACGGTGGAAAGACTTCCATTCTTCTGATTTCTTTTCTGATGGGCGTAAAAAGCGTTATGCTGTTCTTGCACGTAGACATTTTTAGGGCGAAAGCCTTAGACGGCTCATGGGACGTAAATTTGACCGGCCGGCGTTATATATATATATATATATATATATATATATATATATATATATATATATATATATATATATATATATATATATATATATATATATATATATATATATATATATATATTGACCTACAGCACAAAGAGCTGATGTGCCAAAAGAAATGTCTGCACCTGAGTGTTTACTTAGAACAGTTCCGAATTTACTGGTTTCTTCATATTTTTTATAGCTAAATACCACAGAGAAAGCCACAGAAAAGTACTTGCATTCTGACTGGCAGGTCACAACACACGTATTTGTGTTGTGTCATTCTTATCCATTCATGTGATCTTGTACTATAAATTTAAAATGTCACAATAGCAGAACTGAGCATCAACCATTACATTTGAAAGGCTTTTTTGAGTGTTAGGCAGTTATGCCTATAAGCATATTCTAACAAAAAAATGTGCACCCCCTTCATTTGGCGTTTATTTTTCATCTGAAATGGACTAAGCGGGTTGAAAATGCAACCGTGAGAGTTTGCAAAATGCAGAATTTTGTCAAACGTAACTACATGGATAGTGGCACCCAAAATTAGAATGCTACATTACTAATGTAAGATTCATATTAGAGTACGTCTGTGTGGTCTGGGACCCACAAACTAAAATACTTTATAATAAGATTGAACTCGTACAAAACCATGTTGCTCGGTTTGTTGCTCATAATTTTCACAATTATAACTTTACTTCTATTGTTATTACACTGAAGGATGGGCTGGCATGGGAATTAGTGAGCCGGTGCAGAACATGCGATTAGAGACACTTTTCAAAATTTATTGTAGCGTGCTTAAAGTAGACAGGGAAACATACCATTGGCCCCCTCGTTTTACATCTCAAAGACGCGATCATCAATAGAAAATAAGAAAAATTAATTGTAGAACAAATGCTTTCGTGGGTAATTGCTTTCGGTACACCATCATTCAATGGAATCAATTGCTACAATAAATTACTTAATGCCGAAATGAAGTGTCATCTTGAATGTCGTTTTGGATGTATAATGGCATGCATGCTAGTTTTGCTCCACACTGGCCTCATGTGCATTCTTACACCCCTGCAATAATGATTTCAGGCACTGCAGGTACTTTTTTTTTTGGGGGGGGGGGGGAAGAAGAAGAAGAAGTCCCTCCGAGTGGCCGCTGCTTCTTCGGTGAGATATTATTTTCTGTTTTCTTCGAAGAATCAGTGCTGTGTTGAGACTTCACTGTTGTCCAGGGAGAACAGACATCCCGTGGGATTCCTGTGTGCTACAGATCACGCACAATATCGCGTGGTTTGGCTGCGCTCCGCAGCGCATCTACGCCTACCACGGCGGTAGGCAGCAAAGAACACCGGCACGAGCCATATGTCCGACAGCGCGTTCCTAGGCGCATGAGTGCCGCAGAATCGACGCCGCATTCGGAAGTGCCACAACAAGCGCCCAATGTCATCAAGCCGGCGACGCTGGTTTTCAACGCCACCCTACCTACCAGCGCACCTTCAGTGAATATGGCTGAGACCAGCGAAAGTGAAGCCAAGAAACCACGGGTTGACGACGACAGAACATCTACCTATGATCTAAGTGACGATGAAGATATTGACTGCGATGAAACGCCGTTCTCCTTGGTAACGTATAAAAAGAAGCGGCCTGAGGGAATTCCAGTTGTTTTTCGACCATCACAGGAAGGACGCAACTTCTGGCAAGTGAATCCAAACCGCGCTGCGTCGGAAATTGTCTCTGCGGCAAAAGAAAAAGTGCAGTCTTTCCGCGTGAATAGAGATCGAAGTTTCTCTGTCAACGTCGCTTCAGTCTCATCTGCAAGACATCTACTGTCGATGAGCGAAGTTGCTGGTTTGGAAGTCAAGCCATTCATTCCGGCGTCTTATACCAAGAATGTTGGCAAGATACGCCATGTGCCAATTGAGT
Organism: Dermacentor albipictus; assembly: GCF_038994185.2. Lineage (NCBI taxonomy): Eukaryota > Metazoa > Arthropoda > Arachnida > Ixodida > Ixodidae > Dermacentor > Dermacentor albipictus. The sequence goes on along the minus strand of NC_091823.1, from coordinate 45,917,248 downwards.
ATACGGAAGAACAACTGGTTGACTTCCTGAAGGATTTTGGAGTGACATCTGCCCGTCGTCAGGCGCGCTACAATCGCCAAGAAGACGGAGCGGTAGAATCACGCCCTCTGAGAACCGTCATCCTCCATTTCAGAGAAGACAAACCAATGCCGCAACGAGTGCATTTAGGTTTCACGAGCCACCCCGTAGAAGAATATCATGGCCCTGCTCTAAGATGCTACAACTGCCAGAGATTTGGACATCTATCGAAGAACTGCCGCAGTCAGCGTCGCTGCAAGATATGCTCAGAAGACCACAACTATTCAGAGTGCAAGTCTGTGTGTCAGCCAAAGTGTGCCAACTGTGGCGGAAACCATACAGCTTCCTACTCCGGGTGCCCTCAGAGCAGAGCTGCCTCAAGGTTACGCAGACATGAGTTAAAATATGGAAGGCTGCCTCCTCGTAATGCGCCCCCACCCAACCTTGATGCTGTAAGATGTGCGCCTCCAACTCCTAACAAAGAAAAAGAGCAAGGGGTCCATATGAGCTATTCTGCAGCCCTAAAGCACTCAGGTCGACAACGTTCTGACAGCGAGCGGCATGATCCACCTTCAGAGAATGCTACTCACCTTGCCCAGGCTTCGAGTGAAATTCGCCGACCTTCTCAGCAACGCCCTCAGCCATCGACACAGCAACCTCAGTTAACATCTGAGCGACTACGTCAGCATTCGCCTCAACCACAACAGTCATCCCAGCGACCATCTCAATCAATTCTTCAGCGACCTGCTTCGAGCTCGCATGGAGCTTCAGCGTCGTTTGGTGATTACGCGTCTTTACCCGTAGCCCAGATGATCCTGCCCATGCTATTCACAGCTCTGCGTGCAATTCTAAGTGCCATTCCACAAGCAAACAACCTACCAGAGGTAAAAGCACTGCTTTCTATGGAATCGTTGGTGCTTCCACAACCACCAACAGCCCCACGGCAGGCATACGATGAATAATCGTTACAACAATGTTTTCGTATTTCAGTGGAATGCTAATAGCCTTCGAAACAAGTCAGCTGATTTTCGCAAACTACTAGCTCAACATAACTTTCCTGTTTTATGTATACAGGAGGCAGGCGTAAGAGATGACTTTCGTCTTTCAAACTATGTTATATATAAATCATCGCGCATCGCTGGAAATAGTAGAGCGATGTTATGTGTGAGAAAGGACCTGCCGTCCTATTTAATACAGTCGAGCGATTTAAACATACCGGAGTTCGTAGCATGCAATATATCTTTCAGAAATACAAGTGTCACAGTGATCAGTCTTTATCTACAATGTGCTAGCAAAATATCAGTAGACAGCTTGGTGAATGTGTTTGGTATCGCAAACTCACATGCGCTGGTTTGTGGGGACTTCAACGCACATAACGTCATCTGGGGCAGTGAATATAACGATTCCCGTGGAAGCATAATAGAGTCTGCCGCAGAAAAAAGTAATCTTATCGTGTTAAATGACAACTCTCCAACGTTCTTGCGGGGGTTTCGTTACTCAAGCTGTATAGACGTCACGCTCTGCTCACAAGACCTTCTTGATGGCGTTGAATGGTCAACGGACATAGAAACGCACGGTAGTGATCATTTTCCGATCCTGGTAAAACATCGCCTCATACGGATGGAGGGGACCCGGCGCTACTCAAAACATACTAATTGGCAAAGTTTTCGTCACCACTTGAGTAATTCATTGGGCGAAAATCCAAGCTTTCAAAGTTTTGCAAATATCTTGTGTGAGTCTTACGAGATCTGCACAAAGCAAGTCACTGTTCCAAATGAATACGCTGCAGTCGACGGGGAATATGAATATCTAAGAGCAATTAGAAGACGAGCCGAACGGGCTTACCGCCGCAGTGGAAAGCTGGATGACTACAAGATGGCGCAGAAAGTTCGGTCAGCTTCACGCAAACGCTTACAAAAATTAGGTACGAGAAGGTGGCGAGAATACTGCGCGTCGTTGTCTCCCTTTACTCCAGTTCCCAGAATATGGTCAGTTGTCCGATCTTTTACTGCTCCAGTTACCCAGAGCCATCCCTTCCGAGCCCTTGCCGTAGCTCGAAGCACTCCGGAAACATCTGTTGCTGACGAATTCTGCCAACTTATATCGAGACCAGGAATACCGTTCACTTGCCTACAATTTACAAGTTCGATAACACTAGCAGAACAGAAAGTTCATGCGTGCTTTATGTCACAACATCCTCAACTTGACTGTGAGTTTAGTCTAAATGAATTGACATGTGCCCTTTCGTCATGCCGTACAAAGACAACCGCAGGCCCAGATGGCGTCACGTATACGATGTTAAAGAACCTAGGTCCTGTAGGAAGAATGGCTCTTTTGGAGATATTTAATGACATCTGGATAAGAGAGACTCTGCCAGATTCATGGAAATTAGCCCGGGTAACTCCAGTACTAAAACCAGGAAAGACTCCCCTTAGTCTTGACTCCTACCGACCCGTCAGCCTCACAAGCTGTTTTTCCAAACTAATGGAGAAGATGATAGACTGTCGACTGCAGTGGTGGTGTGAACACACAAATATGTTTTCCAATTACATGGCCGGTTTTCGACAAAACCGGTGTACAATGGATTCAGTATTAGACATTGCCACATGCGTCGAACATGAACGAAGTTGCGGAAATGTGACAGTAGCAGTATTTTTAGACATTCAAAGAGCATTCGACACTGTAAGTCACATACACATCCTTGCTGGTATGTTAGAGCTTGGCCTACACGGTCGAGCACTACGATGGGTATCAAATTTCTTGAAAGACAGAAAAATATTTATGGAAACAATCGAAGGCGCGAGTAATTATCACAGCATCACACAGGGCGTTCCGCAGGGCAGTGTTCTCAGTCCGTTTTTATTCAACTGCGTCATGGCAGCCTTGCCACTAAAGCTCCCGTCTGGTCTACAGTATTCGCTGTACGCAGATGACATCTGCATATGGGCCTCTGGATCTCATATACAAGACATTCAAACAACGCTGCAAGAGGGACTTGACATTATCGACACCTTTTTAAAAGAAAGAGGCATGAGTCTTTCATACGCAAAGACAGCCGTACTTCCTTTTACTAGACGACAGCTGAATAATTTCCAACTTACGCTTAATGGACAAACTTTGATGTGCGTGAAAGAGCATAAATTTCTTGGAATTATTCTTGACCGCCAGCTAACATGGGCTTCACACATCCGCGCAATTGAAAAGCAGACCAATGCAGTAATAAACGTACTTCGGCGACTCGCAGGTACAACGTGGGGGGGATCAGTCTCTTCGCTACTACAAGTTCATAACGCACTCATAAAACAAAAAATTGCTTACTCGGCTCCTATTCTCCACGGTTTATCGCAATCTTCTGAGGAACGCCTTCAACGTTTACTGGCAAGAGGGCTGCGAGTGTGTCTTGGGGTTCCGCAGGCTACCTCGAGTTCTTTAGTAATTGCTGAAGCTCGTCACCCACCATTTCCAGTCATACGAACGGTTGAAACATGCCGACATATTTATCGCATCTTAACCCAACACGAGAATCATCCATTAAACCTCGCGCTTACCGAAAGAAACAAAAGCAAAATTCACGATGTTATTCGAGAACATAAAGCATTATTACCAAGGTTTGAAATATGCAAAGTGGATGTTTGTTACCCTCCCTGGATGTTAACATGTCCTAAAATAGAATTATCGGTTGACGGGATTATATCTAAGAGAGACATGTTCATAGTAGCCGCCCAACAACTGGCACTCTTCCAAATTTACTCCTTATATCCCAGTACATACACGTTTATACAGATGGTTCGTGTCATAAAAACTCCTCGACTTCAGCATTCGTCATTCCACATTTAGCGCTAGAACAAACATTTAAATTATCCCGAGAGACATCTTCCACCGTGGCAGAACTGTTTGCAATCCTGTGTGCTTTGCGGTTCATAACATCAAAAGAACATTCGCAAAAATGGGTTATCTTTAGCGATTCGCAAGCCGCTCTCACATTACTACAGAGCAATAAGAAAAATTCTTTGAACACTTTGCTATTGTATGAGACACTCAAAGAACTTACAAAAGCAAGCGCACTGAACCACGTAATTGCATTCCAGTGGATACCTGGGCACTGCAATATTCCTGGAAATACTGCAGCGGACGCAGCTGCGAATCGGGCGCACAATAACGTGGAGACAACCAATCTTCCTCTATTGCGTAGTGAAGTCCGTCTGCTCCTGAGACAGATTTCTTGTCGCCTCAGCAAAACTACCTGGTTCGATCAGCAAACTAAAAACTCTGAGTTATACTTTATAGACCCATGTATAAACTTAACAATGCCGGGAAATCTAAGAGACAACAGAAAATTTGAAACATTGGTACACCGCCTGCGTCTTGGTACTGCATTCACTAAACACTTCCTGTACAGGATAAAACGTGTCTCTAGTCCACAGTGTTCTTGTGGCCATACAGACGAAGATGTGCATCATCTTCTCCTCGAGTGCACTAAATACAATCCACAAAGAAGGGTACTGCAAGCAAATTTGTTGATATTAGACAGAAGACCTTTCACTCTAAAAAAAATACTTGGCCCATGGCCAACTGCGGGCCTTCAAAAAAGAGCGCTTCTTGCTCTGAAAAAGTTTTTAGAGGATGCCAACATTTTGGGAAAATATTAGGCATCAGCTGATCCGAATGCGCTAAATGAGCAACATAAACGTTGTTCGTGATTCATAATTGGTTTATGAGGCGATCGCAACTTTTATGCAATATGTATAATTCTGTTCTGTACTTGCAGTGCATTACATGAGTTGAGTGTTCTGACTGTTCTAAATATCTGACTTTATATATGCGTACGTGGACTGCACTTATGCACAGAACTTTGCGACTCATATACTGTTGGACCGTATATTTTTTATTCATCCAGTGTTCTACTGAGTGTTCTACTGAGTGCCATCTTTCGTGTCGCTATTCTCCTTTTTTACGCAAACTTGTTTTCCTTTGCCAAGTGACAAGGAGTAGCCGGTGCCACTATAAAGGCGCCAACCTCTCCTAAAATTTCATCTCAATAAAAAAAAAAGAGAGGAGCCAAACCCAAAGAGCTATCCGTCGGTTTGTTATGAAAATAAAAAATGGCAACAAATGTTTCCACACCTTTATTTGGCGGCCCTGTCTCGCGCCATATAAGCCTTCATTTCATTGTAATGTGCATGTTAAAGCAGCTACTAATTAAGACAGACCCACAAAACCGCTTACTACATCAACTTTTTCTCAGAATTTGAGATCACAAAACTCGCTGCGAAGCTTAGTCACTTGATAACCTTAGTTTGCTTTCAGGTACTCGCCTATGCATTTTTCCAAGTCTTAAAAGGTGGCTGTGCATTAGTCAGCTAGTTTGTCACTAAGTAACACACAGCCCATGCCCAACTCGCTCAAATAACCCGAAGAGAGCTTAAAATAGTCAGGTCATTATGTGCATCCCGTGCAAGCTTATTTTTTATATAGGGACAAAGAATAAACATAGGACGTGCATGTATGACGCTGATAGCATCAAAAGGTCTTAAGTCGATCATCCTTGTTTGCCGTCATGGCTGGGAGAGGGAGCATGCCTGTCATGGTACTAATTAATGCTTTGTGCACTCAGGTAATGTGTTGTACATTGTTTAAATGCTGAATAAGGTTTGTCCAATTAGTAAAGGTGTAACAGATTAGCCACCCAAAACAGCTAGAAAGAATGTAATCATTTGCTTTCAGTCTAAATAAGGTATCTTATCAGCAATATAAATTATTTGCTTTCGTATAAACATTCTCCTTTATAAGTCTGATGAGGATATATCTGCATAAGGTGACCATTATACATACATATTGATTTTAATGAATGATACACCTGCTGCTTAACCTTCACTTACTTGCTGCATCAAGTTAACCGCTTACACACAACATATTTACATACGGTAAGAACTTCACTCATGACTGAGCACATTCTTTATTTTTTCTACTTCAGTTAAGATGTCTTTTTTTTGCAAAGTTTACAAGCAGCAAGAATTTCTAAAAGGCATGTTTTAAGAGTTGCTTCGTGTTTGGTGATTTTATAAGTGTCAAAAAAGGAAAAGGCATTTCGTGCGTCAAAGTGTTTTAGGCACACTTTTAAAATTGGTAGAGTAAAAAAGCAAAGCATGAACAAGCAAATGCAAGCAAATCTGAAAGCAGTACTCGAAGCCCCACACGCGTGCTCGGTGGTTAAGATGGGTGATTTGTCGACCTACGCAGTTGCTGTTCTGCGACATTTGAGCGTGTTGCGTGTTGTTGCAAGATGTCGCTAGCACCACTACAGAAACAGTGCCATCGCGCCGAACACAACCGAGAAAAGTTAGGGATGTATGGGTATTCTCGGACGAACCACTGTCGCGTGACGTAGAACGCGGCGCGTTGGACGATTCGATAGGTATTTCTCAACAAGCGAGTGCAGCGCGCTCTGTAAGCGATTGCCCGAGAACACGTCCCGTGTTGGGACACGATGCGATTGCAATGCATTTTTAAAAAGTGGCGCAGATTTTTGAGACACGTTCCACCCTGCAGGCGTCCGCCCGATACGCACGCAAGCGGACGCGTGCGGGACGGACGGCCGTATTGAGCGTGTCTTGGTCATAAGAGCAGATTGGAGGTTTGGCGTCGGAAAAGCGGGAAGACCAGAAACGACGGAGACGTACAAAAACAAAGTTCCCAGTAGTGGTTCAGAAAGCTTGATGATGGGAATTTCTTGCGTATTTTTTTTTATTTCCTTCTCATCTTTGTTCATCGAGAAGCGCCGGTCGTAACTATAGTGTAGGAAAAAGAAACATTCCGTGCCAGAACTAGCAGACAGGGCGATGCAATAAGGAATGCCGCGGAGTGCACGCAAGCGAGCTCGGCTGCTATACTGGTGATGCTATGCTATGTCAATGCTGCTACGTGTATCAGTGTAGACAACACGCAGAGTAGTGTGTATATTTGCGCTAAAGCTAAAGACAATCTTTATGAAGTTCTAAAATTAAACGAAGTCCTTGTGAAGTAAAAGCAACTGTTTTGTTAGCGCAACATTTTGCAAAACGGGCTGGCTAAATCCGGAGCCTTAAGAAGGGAGTGCCTGGCCACATTGCGCCATGCTTGAACCACGAGGAGGGAAGATAACCGATGGTCATTAAGGGTTACGAACTGGATTCCAAGGGAAGGGAGGCGTAGCAGGGGACGGCAGAAAGTTAGGTGGACGGATGAGATTAAGAAGTTTGCAGGGACAACATGGGTACAATTAGTACATGACCGGGGTAGGTGGAGAAGTATGGGAGAGGCCTTTGTCCTGCAGTGGGCGTAACTACGATGATGATGATGATGATGAACCACGTCTGTCGGTGTGGGTTCGCCGAGGTATCTCGCAGTGCAAGCCGCAGCAGGTCCAGCGCCGGGAATGTGACATCATCACTTGGTCACGTGGTTTTCGATACCATCGGAGGTTAACACCGGACGCCGGATTTACCACTTCATGGGGCACACAGTGCTTTCGCGATAATAACACGCTCCAAAATACTCGTGCTGCTTTCTTATGCCTTCTGCAATGGAATTCGGCATTTTTCCTCTGCTCGCCTTGGATGCGACGCTCTCTTTTCTTGACTCACGATGATCTATGTTATTGCGGCTCCAATGAACTCCTTACTTTGCACTAAACTTTTTACAAAACGTTATTTTTAACTGTAACGCATTGTTATTTCTAAATCTACGCTTCAAACAACAAACCTGCGTTGTTCCTGCTGATTCCCCAATTATCAGTGGCATAAATCGCAAAGACAATTTTCATTCTCGTGTAGCAGCGCGTCGCCAAAGTGACACTCATGCGCTCAAGTGCACTTCCTCGAAGTGGCACTAAATTTCCTTGTGGGTTACTGGTATAACAGACACACGTCATCGGCGTATGTGTACTGATGGCGCACTGTTTGGCGATTATTTTGGCAATGCTAAAGCGGGCAGCGTTCCTGCCGGCACCCAAATTTCTAAGTACATCAAAGACAGCTTCTATAATCATCATTATCATCATCGCACCACCACTACCCTCTGCCTATGTTTAGGTCTACTACACGACGAAGGCCTCTCTCCGCGATCTCCAATTAATAGAATAATAGAATAAATAGAATAGTTAATCGAATAAAAGTATTTAGAAAAGTCTATGAAGGTGCGCATACCATAACATATTGCTCTAGAAATTGCTTAGGAATAATTCTTTTTGCTTTGGCAGAGCAATCTCTGTAGATATTCCATGCCGGATGCCAAAGTACATATCTGAAAAGACAGTATACGCGTCACAAAATGACGTAATTCTCTTTCTACGTCCTGCGCCAGGAAAGCCAGGGATAGGCCGCGTTACTCCAACCTCACCGAAGAAGAGAAGCAAGAACGTTGAGTTCGCAAACACGCAAATAAGGAGCGACTATATAATGCTTCGCAGTACGATAACTCACCGTAAGGGAGTTTCGGCCGCATTTCTTAAACATTTGAAGCCAACATGCAGTAACTACCATAGGCGACGGCTGCGGGGGTGCTCCGGGGCCTGAGCCCCTTCCGAAGTTTTCCGGGGAGGGGGCAGAGCCCGCCTCCCCCCTCCCCTTCTTGACGATGCCGAAGTCTACTCCCAACCCCACCTAAAGTGCCATTACCAGTTTTGTCACCCATATCAACAGAGGTTTCTTTTGATTTGCCTCTACATCTTCACTTAAAATTTTATTGCGGCTGATAGCGTACTGCATCTTTGTTGGCGGGCACCTGCACGGCTTTTAATTTATACTCTCGCTTTATTTCTACAATTTCTGACAATACGAGAAAGCGCATTAGAAGCACCAGCGGCTGCTTCCTCATACGCATTTTCTCACTTCAACATTGTTCTAAATTTCTACTTTAAACACCTTGTACATACGGAATATATTTAAATATATAGGCAGGACAAAGCTTATTATATATTAGAAAGAGAAGAAGGTATCCATTTAACAATTATTTCGAAAGGTATGGATAGCCTATGCCTAGAGAATGAATACTGTAGCAAAGTGACGCAGCTGTTAGTGTTCTGAAGCATCAGCTGACCATGGAGACGAAGTTGAAGGGGGATGAGCTCCGTCAGGGGTAAGTGCAGATCCGCAGGTACGAAGACGACGAGAGGTATCTAATAAACAACTAGGTTTAATAACGTGGCATTTACTTTAGATTTACACATACCAAATACAAAACGCTGTGATACCCATCGTCGACGGGCTGCCTGACCGACCTGATATCCCGTGTCGAAGTGGCACCGTGGGCTGCTGTCTCTTTGCTCACTGCAAAACCACTCAAATCCCTTCCTTAAATTAGTTTTCACAGCATCCAAGGGACCCCGCATCAGCGGAAAGCGCCGGCTTCTCCGCCAATTGCCTACTCCGACCAATCAGGCAATCCGACAGGATTCAATAGGGGCCAGTAGTTTAAGCGACCAAAACTGGTCGCGAAACCACCCCGCGCACCCCAAAAAATTGCCCATGACTATATTTGCTCCCCGATACAGCCGAGCGTGAGACGAGCGCGCGACACATGCTCGACTGTCAGGTACGGTGGCGTCGACCAGGCGAGAGCACATGTCGGAGGCACTGCCATGGTCATTCCCGCACAAGGGCTCTCCCGCATCGACAAACACACAACAGGCAAGGAAGGAAGGGGCCCGCGGTGTACTCTTTTCGCGACAATATGTTGCTGTATGTTCAACTCACTTGAAATTGCTTTGCGCGTTTTATGACCATGGAAAAAAAAAAACTGCAGACTTCAGTGAGCCATTCGGCAGTCTTTTATAAACAACGGCGTGTGAAATCCACGTGAACGATACATGTCTCGATCAGTATTGCTTTCCTTGATAACGACTAACCATAAAAAGAAGGGGGGGGGGGAAAGTCGCAGTTTACCCGAAAGGCAACGCATAGATTGCGAGAGCAAATTAGTAGACAGCTATACGAAGTAAGGACAGTTGTTTTATCGGTCGCACAAACTAGGAAACATTCGCATGCCAAGTGTATTAACTATCATGGTGTCAGCGCTCACATGCAAACATGAACGCATCGTATTCGACGAGCGCAGACACTCGCTGTCAGGACGCTGGTGTGAGCAAGCGGGGCAGCAGCAGCGAGCGAAGTGACTTTCGTGCGGTCTTTTCCTTCAACGCGAGAGCGGCGAGAACACAGCGCTCGCGTAGATGTGAGCCAGTAGACAGTTTTAGTTACACGTACGTAAAGGCTTCACGTACGCAAACGTGAAAAGCCTACGTACCTTACGTGCACGCCATCTGAAACACTTTTAGCTACACGCATGCGACGCACGCCAAGAGGGACCCCGTAGCTCCATCTATAGGGAAATGTGAAGACGGCGGTAGCCAATTCAATCCTGTCGCCGTGTTTCAATCCTGTCGCCGTGTGTAGCCGCCCGGTATCGCTTGTTCGTGATCTTGTGGAACTCCCGTGCGAAGCTGTCTACGTGCGCAAGAAACGCACGCAAAGAATTGAATCTCACGTACGTCCGTGAGACGCGCGCGCGCCCGCTACGTTCTGCGCATGCGCACTGCCCACACGTAGAAGCTCTACGTACGCAAAGCCTCTACGCACGTGTAACTAAAACTGTCTAGTATGGGCCGTCTGCAGATCCGTTTCAAGATACGGCCCATGCGACCGCGGGCGGCCGTGAAAAGTACGCACATGTTGGCGGAGTCGAAGCCGCTCCACTCCCTGCCGCGCTGCCCGCCCGCTTTTCTCCATACATGGCGAGCGAGGTTGAACCGCGATCGCCACTTCCCCTTGCGCCCTGTCGCGAAGCGCACAGTTGCTGCTGGAGCCGAACGCCCCCTCCCCCTCTCCCTCCCATCCCCCCACGGCCTTTCGCGACAGAGGCGCGTTTGCTGAGCTTCTTTTTCCTTCGCCCGCGCTAACTGAGCCTGGATCGTCGGCTTCCCTCGCGTTCTTTCACTCACACATGCAGCATACAACGTGCGGCGACGATGGTATCGCCCTTGGACTTTATATGGAACATCACGGCGATGCCGATGCCGACGGCGAATGCGAGGGATAAATTGCGCCTGCAGTGTCCGTATAATTGCTATCGCAATAATAAAAAAATGACCTACTAATTTACAACATTTGTTGGGGATGGAAACATCATTACTTGCATGCAAACCTTATAAATATATGCAGGACATCCCTAGCTATCACGCAACAAGATTTAAAAAAGATATTGCGTTACTCGAAGACGACCTCGTGCGTATTGCTTCCAGTTCAGTGAAGTAGCCGCCAGTAAATTTTTCGTTAGTGAGATTTAACTAGGTAATTGTCTTTAATTATATATATTAGTGGTATATATTAGTTCACTGAACGCACGCTTGGGACCATATACGATACCATAGACGACACTTGAGATGATACGATTGCGCAAGCGCTCTGTCACGTGGCTTTCTTCATATTTCGCGGGCTTTCTTTGCAACCCGAAAAAAAGGATTATGTGAGACGTATCGTGTAGGAACAACTCGATCAGTAGTTTGTAAAGGTGTTTTGCAAATGTGCCTATTCTACTTGGGGTCCTCAGCCAATAATTAAGAAGGTTGGGTAATTAAACTTAATGATTGAGTTATGCGGAAAAAAATCCCTGAGTTACTAGAGGGCAGAGTGAATGGTATGCTTTCTGTTTGATTCACCTCCGACGCGCCTTTCATTTTTAATGTTTTGGCTGAAGTTACGTGGGACACCTCGTATACCATGCTATATTATACAGGGAGTCTCAGCTAACTTAGGCCAAAAGTTAAAGGATATATATTGGCGCTGCCCGTGTCAAATTGCCGCAGTATTGTTCTCAGCCATATGGAGCACGTCATGATATTTTTTTCAATCCGCCAAGCTCGATAATTACCAAAGATTGGCTAATAAACTTTTTTTACTATTAACTCTATCGAAATATCTTCAATGCAAGATTTGCAGCGCGTGTTCAGAAACACAGGATTATTTCATCGGTGCTAAAATAAGTGGCCTGTTTAATTTATTTCCAGCTTTTTGTAATATGTGTGAAATTTAAGAAATACCACGTGACTGCCGGCTCACGCGCCGCGTTTTTAGTGCCCTGAAATGTAAGTTTAAAAAATTTGCAGGGGCTGCTCCGCCACTGGGATCGACTGAGCAGGCTCTCGGTGACAGCCACACACACACACACACACACACACACACACACACACACACACACACACACACACACACACACACACACATATATATATATATATATATATGCAGATAAACACCAGTGCGGATACCAAAAGGGCTGTTCCACCACTGACCATCTCGTGCGACTAGAGCATGAAATACGTGACGCGTTTCTTCACAAGCAATACTGCCTCGCGGTTTTCTTTGATTTTGAAAAGGCATATGATACCACATGGCGATACGGAATTTTGAGAGACCTGGCTGACATGGACGTCTCGGCACAATACTCTCGCGCACATTCACACAAGAAAATGGCGTCCCTCAAGGTTGCATTCTTAGCACGACGCTCTTCATAGTCAAAATGAACTCTGTAAATAAAGTCATCCCACCATCAGTTATGCACTCAATATATGTCGACGATTTGCAAATAGCTTGCCGCGCCTCAAACCTACCCACATGCGAACGACAACTACAAATAACAATAAATAATCTTACACAATGGGCTGATAAAAATGGTTTCCGGTTCTCAACACAGAAAACTGTCACAGTTCTCTTTTCGCAGAAGCGAGGGTTACACTGCACTCCAGGTCTCACTTTACATGGTACAACGCTGCCCGTCAAAGAGCACTATAAATTTCTAGGCGTAACGTTTGACACTGAACTGAACTTCCTGTCCCACATTAACGCAACTAAAATTAAAGCAAATAAAGCGCTAAATATCCTTAAGGTCTTATCACATAAGCACTGGGGATCTGACCGAACATGTCTATTACGTATATACCGGTCCCTTGTACGTAGCATCCTTGACTACGGTAGTGTAGTTTATGGAGCAGCTAGGCAGTCCTACATTAAGCGACTTGATCCGGTTCACAATCTTGGCCTACGACTGGCGAGCGGTGCCTACAGGACATCGCCTGTACAAAGTTTATACGTTGACGCTAATGAGCCTTCATTACAGCACCGCAGAGCACAACTTACACTTTGCTATGTACTAAGAATTCGGTCATCACCACAACATATATGCTACAACATCGTAACACAGTGCCAATCACGAACACACTACACAAATAAACCAAACATGATTCGGCCACTCATCTTAAGACACGAACAATATTGTCAGACCTATGATGTTCCTCCAGAAGCCCTGCAGGTTGCCGAAAGGCCAGCAAGATTGCCCCCGTGGTGCAATTTTACACAGCTGTGTGACTGGACGTTAACACATATAAAGAAAAAAGGCATTCCACAAGAGCATATAATACAAAAGTTCCGAGCTATCCAAGAAAAATACAAAAATTACACAGAATTTTACACTGACGGCTCTAAAACACAAGAATACGTAGGTGTCGGGATCGTAACAAAAAATTGGGAAAATAGCATTCGCATAAATAATTTTTCTTCAGTCTTTACCGCCGAAGTTTATGCTATATGGATGGCAGTTAAGAAAATTACTTCCGACAAGCAGAAGAATGCTATCATTTATACCGACTCGTTAAGTGCCCTAAGAGCCCTTAACTTAAACTCCGCGTCTGAACCCCTGCTTGGCGATATCCTAAACATAGTGTTTAACAAGAAATACGAAGGAACCATACGATTCTGCTGGGTCCCAAGCCATGTTGGGATAGCAGGGAATGAAGCTGCAGATAGAAGCGCATCCATGGCAGCGCACAAAAGCATCACACACATAACACTTCCATACAAAGACAGCATCAGAGCGGTTCGTAAGGCCCTTGCATCAAAATGGCAGCAAGACTGGAACTCATCCGTAAATAACAAGTTACATATAACTAAACCCCTGCTTCGCGAGTGGAAATCATGCACACACCAAGAACGGTTCTATGAGGTAATGTTATGTCGACTTCGAATTGGACACACGCATCTAATACACAATTTTTTACTTCGAAACGAAAGTCCACCAACATGCGAGAAATGTCACGAAACACTCACAGTAACCCACATCATTATATCATGCCCACACACTGAAACACAGAGACCGAAACATTTCAAAAATTTGTATCACTTACATATACCTCTGCACCCTGCTTTAATATTAGGCGATGACCCACTAGTGCCATTCACCAACCTGTTCCAGTTTTTAGGTGAAACCAATTATCTACATCGACTTTAAGGTAACACAGCTATAACTACCTTAACATTAGATCTTATACTGTCCTGTGACTGGCGCAGCATGGCCTTAGTCGCCTTTGCGCCAATAAACCCGAATTAACTAACTAACATATATATATATATATATATATATATATATATATATATATATATATATATATATATATATATATATATATATATATATATATATATATCATGCGGTTCGGAAACCTGGTCGGGCCCCAGCCTTCCCCAGAAAAAGGGAAACTTTCCGCCTATGGCAGCTGTATTGGACTGGATGAATTCGGGAAGCATGCCTATGGTTTTCTGTACTGTGCTGTTACTTCCTGCAATCTTAGACTGCGCCAAAATAACCTTGTTTTATATCTGAGTTCTTCGTGGATATGCCCTTGGAGCACCAACCAAATTGCGTTTCCACCGGTTCGCTCACATCGAAACGTCTTTTTGTTCTTCTTCTCATCTTCTCTTTGGCGACGTGTTCCTCGGTAAAAGTTGGAATCAGGGAATGCTTCTAAAGACAAACATGTTTACCTTCGCGAGCACGATATTTTACCGCCTTTTTTCTTTTCTCGTGTGCACAGCACATAGGGCCTGACAGCTGTATTTTTCCTCTACAAAAGAAAAAGAAAAACTATGGTGCACCAGTGCACCCCAAGTGCTTCCCTAACACACAAACATGGGCGGCAAGCGCATGAAGACAAGAAAGAAAAAAATGTACCCTGTAAGTAAAACGGGTCCAGTCATAAATAAATGCCATAGGTCGCAAAAAAAGAAAGAAAGAAAGAAAACGAAAAAGAAAAAGAAGGTCTGCGTTGGTCCTGTTCGGGAGCAAAGGCAATTTTCTGCTCCACAGCGACCGCAACTTGGGACGTGCTGAACACAATTCATTTATACATATATTCCGAAAAATGTTCACGTCCTTACGTTTATCCTTTTAAATCTTTTTTCTTTTCGTTGTGTTCGGTTGATCGAATGCAATAGTTCGCTTCTCAGGTCGATCCTTCTAACGCTTTTCCTCGATAACATGTTTAGATAGCGGCAAAAACTGGAATGCGTTGCTTTACAACCCCAAACAGAACATCTGTTTCGCGAAGTTTACAGTAGTGTGAAGGTCACGATGGGATATTTTTCAGCTTCTAGCTGCATGCATGCGAGATGCGTTTCTTACAGGCGGCGGTGCGATACCCTGCCTAACTGAGCTCGCCCTCTCGCTTCTTAACTCACCAACGTGCTAAAGGGACATTGTTACACAGGTTCAAATTTTCGGTTTTGAGTCGAAATGTAATTAAAGCGGTGTAAGATCCACAGTGGATCTTCTTTTGTGTGTCTTTTTCTTAATATATGTTCGGGTATGCCAGGATAAACGTCTTCGCTTTGACCGAGAAAGAGGCTTTTTATCACATAGAAAAGAAATGTTTCATAAGCTTTCTACATTGCCCCGAAGAGGCGCAGCTCTTTTTATGCATACTGTGGTTTGGCGTGGCGTTCGTAAACGCCTACGCCTTTCGCATAGCAACGACCGACACCACTGCTTGGGACCACTGTGGCGAAGAGGAAATTACCAGCCATTTTCTGTTTTGTGCACACAGAGCCTCACTTGCTGCTGCGCTGAAAGAGTTCGACGACCAACCTGTGTCGAAAGAGACCATCCTTCAGCATAGACGCGACTCTCTATCCTACCAGAAGACTGTTAAAGCGTTGTGCTTTTTGCGATATACCGGACTCAGTGGACGTCTATACAACTTACTGTGTTTGTGCTTTTATCTCTCTATCCTTCTCCCCTTTTTCGAACCCTTTTACCGCAACCCACTTGCAGGGTAGCAAGCCGGTGACTTGCTTCTGATTCACCTGCCTACCTTTCCACTCACTGTGTCTTTCTTTTCTCCAACATTATATAAGCGAACAGAGATGTTAAATGGCCCCGTATACTACCAGTCGCAGGCAAATGCTTTTATTTAAAGGGGCCATGACAGGGTCGTCCAACAGTTCTCAGTTTATAAGTGTAACTGAGAGTAGATGGCCCAATATGATTACGCACATGAAGAAAATGAGCTCTCAGTGCACATTTCAAACATAAATCTTAGTTTGAAACCTCTTGACTTCCCTCCTGCCACCGCTCCTCCACTCCCACTACTCCCTCCACTCCTTCCACCTACAGCGACCTCCATTTTGGCAAAGCTATGCGACGTCAGGAACTGAGGGGCCACTTCTGTGTCGTCTGCTTTGAAACACTTCGAGACCTCATTGGACGTGTTTCTCACCACGTTATAGCACCCAACGGTGTAGAAATGGCGTGGTCGCTTAATTGTGCCCACAATTCTTTCAGTTCCGCTATAAAAAGCTGCATCAAATCATAGAGATACGCTGAAACACACACGCAAAATAGAAACAACGCATGGCGTTCATGACACGTTTTCAGCTCCTGCAATAACTTCCAGTGTTTGCAGTACGCAAAAAGCATGGCCTTCGAGACTGGCTGATCTTACCCGAGGTAGCCGTTTCCGGGGGTGCCCATTCATTTCGTCACCCCTCAATGTCACCAAAATGAAATTACGGTTCAACTGCTACGTGAAAAAATTCAAATACAAATGTTCGACTTCATCGAATGCACTCAAATTTTATCATCTTTCTGTGAAACGTGTAAGGTTTAACATGCGATGCATAACTCGAAAATTTGGTGTCATGGCCCCTTTAAGTATTTAAGGTCGAAAATTTGGTGTCATGGCCCCGCCCCTTTTAGTATTCAACTCAAAATATCACGTCATTTTTATCTGTACTTTTTTGTCTTTTCTACGGTGACTTGTTCGGCCTGTTGGTTATCCATCACGAGCAGTAGCCGTAGGGCGCTGTGGAGAACTGACGAGTCAATTTTTAGCAATGAATTTTTGTCTTACCTTAGCAGGACGCTGACCGTTGAAATGGCTAATACAAAGAGTTTCGAGGTTTTTCGTAAACGATGGCTTTTTGTTTCTTTTAGAGGGTAGCTCACTTTACCTTGAACTAGAGTTCTCACATGCCAGCTGTCGCTAAAAGGTGTCTGTCGACACTATTACTTACGAACTGTTTGACCAAGGAAGATTTGTACTATCATCCCTGCACATCCTTCATTTTATGTGTAGGAACGTAGAGGAACGTAAGAGAATGAATATTCTGCCTGCACCGGTTGACCAGGTGTCTTTCAGGTGTGAACGTTGTTCTAAGAGCATTTGCTCTCAGGAAATCAAATATCTTAACTTAAACTTGGCCACGACAGGCACCAGAATTATCCTATAGTGTTGTGTGCTGAGCTACAGCGACAGATTGCACCGTGAAAAAGTAAACTATTTATGCCTATGTGAAAGTTAACTCCTTTTGCATTTTGCAGAGCACGCGGTAGTGGGAAACATCGAACAGTGAAAGAAACTGGCACATAAGCCCACTTACCTACATAATTCACCTAACTGGCCACGTATGTACACCCGTGAGCAAAAGTATACGGACCAGGGATTGCCCTATAAAGCCGATTTTTTCCTCTGTCGGTGAATCCAACTTGAAATTGAACACTGCATTCCAATGTATACCAAACTTGGCATTGTGAACGTTCCAGCTGTACTCGTCAATTTAATTTTATGCGTGGCAATTAAAAAGAAATCTAGTTTTCTCGGTGACCCTGTGGTCCTTATACTTTTGTACACGGCTGTACATAATACGCATTCATAGTCATCAATTGTCATAGCATTTTTCTTGTGTGAAAATTGCGCAAGAAAAAGTCGTTCCCGAATTTTCTCAAGGTATCGGGATACGTAGTGAACCAGGAGAAACGTGACGGCTTTCTTTCATTAATATAATGTTTCTCCGCACCGTTGAGAGAGTGGGGTCCAACTTCGCCGCTTCAGTTTTTGTGTGGGCGTGTTTTGCTGTGCTTGTTTCTTTTCGTGATTGCGTCTGCACGTGCATCACCAGGATCGCTCATTTCGCTGGATGATCACCTACTTTTTACGGCCGGTAACTAAGCCCACCGGCGTGAGCAAGTAGATGCCTTGCCTATGCCTTCGCTTAATTTGGTCGTGCCACGCGAAAGAGCCTACCGCATTGATTTATGTTGTGTAAGAACTTTATTAACCCCGACAGACACATGCTGGGAAGGGGCTTGATGGGGCACAGCAGCATGTGATTCGAACATATGGCGCAACATTAACGGCTCTCTATGCGGCTGGAAGTTTGGAAGCGAAGTGTATGCTCCAAGCTCAAAATCAGATTGATTTATGTTGTGTACAAACTTTATTAACCCCGACAGACACAGGCTGGGGGCCCGATGTGGCCCAGCAGCACGCAATTCGAGCACATGATGCAACGTTGATGGTTCTCTATGCGGCTGGCACTGTGGAAGCGAAGTCCATGCTCCATACGCAGAATCAACCTATCTCTCTTGAAGAAACGCTACGCCGTTAATGCCGCAAGTGTCCTTTTAGAAATCCTAGTTATTCCCTACTTAATCCTTATTTCCGCTTTTTGAGTGTTCTTTATTCATTCCTTGGTGCGTCATACTGTTTAGGTACGATATCACGGTTATATTGTTGCATTCTTGCTATTGTATAGTACTTAATATATATTCCTGTTGTCCATTAATGGTGCCCGGTTAGCACCCGTTTCCGATTGCATTTCGCACACAAGCAAACGAAGACGACCTAGTCGAAATGTGGGAGGCCAAACTCGCCCTCGGGGACCTGGAAGAGCAACGACAACTCGTCGCCAGGGCAAAGACGGCAGTCGAAGCGAGAGGGTTTTTGGACTAGGGAGCCTTCCCACCTCAGGGTGATACCGGGCCTAGCTCGGGACTCTGTTTCGATCAATACACGTTTCTTTCTTTCTTTCTTTCTTTCTTTCTTTCTTTCTTTCTTTCTTTCTTTCTTTCTTTCTTTCTTTCTTTCTTTCTTTCTTTCTTTCTTTCTTTCTTTCTTTCTTTCTTTCTTTCTTTCTTTCTTTCTTTCTCTCTTTTTTCTTTCTCTCTTTCTCTCTCTCTCTCCGTTAATCGTGCTCTATAATTGAGCATTTTATTTTAGGAGGTCCTCCTGCAGAGCTTTCCTCGGCAACTACTCTTGTAAACTTTGAGATCATGTATACTGTACTGTATCGATTACTTCAAATCCTCCTCAAATTATAGTCACAGCTGTAGCTGCTGCTTCACGTACGTGCCACTGTGATATGTTACGCACATTCGTGGCTTTTTTGGCAAGAAAACACCTTTAACGATACGTTAGATAAAGTAAACGGCCAAATGAGAGAGAGAGAGAGAGAGAGAAGAGAAGAGAAGAAAGAGAGAGAGACTATGCGTAGAAAAACAGCAAGGTTAACCAGAGGTAGTTCTAATTGGCTACCCTGCAGAGGGGGAAGGAGGCCAAATAAAAGATTATGATTATTGTAGTGGCCCAAAATTCATCCTGAAGTGTCAATATTCCTAGCAGCGTAGATTGACATGCCAACAAATCAAAGAGATGGAGAATGGTTTCTTCGAACCTCCACATTGGTGAGAGACAAGGAGACAAGGTCATAGCGACCCAGACGATAAGGGTAGCTAGTTGTTTTTTAGCCGTTTTCGTGGTGTAGCCGGATCACTTCGCAGTATTTTGTTTTTCTAATTCACGGTAATGTCTTTTCTACTGCTTCATAATAATGATCAAATCGAGATTCTTTTTTTCTTCTTTTTTTGTCTTAGACATTCGAAAAGGATTTGTGACAACACAGCCACGAAATTTTTCGTGTTTTACAGTATAGCTCTAGTGGGTTCTTGTATGTACTAATGCACTAACGTTGCCATTCGTCATCGTCCGCGCCAGCTCTATGATAGGTTGTCACAGCTAGTTCTCCCTCAGGAATCACAACTGTGAAAGCTGAGTGTATTGCCTCGAAGGCCAGGTTATCTACTATTCGGTGCTGTTCCACGACTCGCTCTCTTTAATGCGCTGGTGATTCACGCTGGGTTCTTGAGGGGCCAGCGAAGCACTCAGTGATTATCTGTTTCACCTGTGTGAAATGTTGGCGCACGTCATAAACACACTTGGTTCCCACTAACGTAAATGATATAAACCGGCAGTATTCAAATTGAAATCGAACTCAATTTTATGGACCATACGTGCTTTCCTATGTACTTCGAAGAATCTACGAATAACCATCTGGGGTCGAATTCCCAAAGGTTTTCCGTCACGAACGGACTTTGTGATTCACCATCCTTCGTCGTTAAGGATATACTTGACGTAAGGAATGTCTTTCATGTGCAAATGCGAAGAATTCTAGCGTAACAATTCTTTGTGATACGGTCCCTGACATTCACCTGGCTCTTTAAACATGCGCAGAAGACGTCAGATTCTTCGCATCTGGCGTCTTGCTCGTTTTCAAACATTCTACTCCTCTCTGCTCCTCTCTACTCCTCTCTGACAAAGGGAATGCGTATTCCCTTTGTCAACCCAGCGAAGATTACCCCATGTCTTTAGCTTTCGTTCAGTTGTGTCGCTCTGTATTTCTCCCACTTCCCAGAGAAGTTGGATATCTGCTGCCCTTTCCGTCTTTCTATTTTCCGTTAGCACTCCAACAGCGTATAAGGTAGCGAATTGGATGTTTATCTTCGGGTAAAATCAGTTCCTTTCTCAAGTCATCTCTTTCGCTTTCTAGATCGATAGATGGAGGAGTGCACCTCAAGCCGACAGACACTTTTTTATTATTATATTTTATTACGTTTTAGTGAACTGCTGACCGAAGAACTCTCTTAGCGACCTTCTGTTATTCCTGTTCTGCATCACCCCAATCAATGCTGTGCTCCCAAATTTTATATTCTTACCGTTTCACCCAGTAGACAGCAATAGTGTAGCGCACGCAACTATAGCGTACGCTGTGAGCTGTAGTACAGCGTACACTAACTAGTGCACGGTTATTACAGTTTTAGTTCGCCTGCGAGATATTCCGATCTCAGAGGCCATATGCCGTCGTCGCGGCTATCTTCCGGTGGCACTGACATATCGAAGGTTTCTCTCGTTAGGCTTCGATTCGTTCGAAATAAGAAGCGATCTCGAAAGCTCCGCAAGGTTATCTAGAATACCCTGTCGTCGAAGCGGCCTGAGACTAAGCGAAAGCTGTTTACGCAGTCATTTGCTACAAACGAAGTGAATGGTACAAAATCAATTTCAATTTAAAGCGGGCAGCCGAACCGCCGCCATGTTTTACGTAAACTGCGGAAACCACGCAAAGAGGGTAACGCTAAATATGAGAACTAGCGTGCATGCGCTACACGTTACAGATCATTTAGCGTTCTGCACATGCGCAATGACGACCCGCTATATTATAGCCTACGCAGTGGTATAGCGTACGTTAAACTAAAACATTCTAATGATCTGGTGCCGATTAATGAGTTTCCTTACCCTTGCCGCCCATAGGGTTATTTCAACAGACCACGTGCTCTGCGCATTTCGCGACAGTTTACAATTCATAGGAAAGTTTTATCGCTATACCTCCCGCTCTTGTCTTTTATCTTCTATGGAGAAAAATAATAAACCACGAAGTTGAATCCTCAAAGGCCTCCTTTCCTGCTTCATAGCTCGAGTGCACGAAAAGTGCACTCGAGTGCACGACGAGTGCACGAACGACAACGGCAAGAACACAGCAACGTAAAAAATTACGATACGCACAGCAGGATACTTTCGGCAAGGCCGGATTCTTACATTGGCAACCCCTATTATTACGAAAGATTGTGGGTTCAGGCCACTCTGAAGAATTATAACACATTGCTGTACGCGCAAGAGCACAGTTTTTGGATGAACCTGGATTATCAAAAAAGTTACTAATCTTTGTTATGGTTCCTTTCATGTAGTTTATCTTATACTTGTTGTAATCGCCCTTTCTGTTTCGGAATCGCAACTTTACTTTTACAAGTTTTCTTGCTTCTTCGCGTTTCTGTTGTTTTCGTGTCAGCATTCGCGAGCGTTACGCTCGAAACGGGGCATTCAAGAGGGAACCTCATTGTCACTTGCCCAAGATCACATATATTTTATGTACATAAACTTTATAAATGATCTAACCATATTTTTTTCTAATTGTTTATTCTGCTGTGAGCATCATTTTCAGCACAATTATCACGTCAGAGAAGAGGAACAGTCGGCATCACCCATGGGCACCAACATTTTCCCGAACACAGGGAATAAAAAGAGAACATAAATGAAATTGTTGGGTATTAACATGCCAGAACTAGGATCTGTTTATGAGTCGCCTCATAGCGTGCAGCTCCGGAATAATTTTTACGACTCTGGGTTCGTTAATGTGCACCTCAATCTAAGTACACGAGCGTTTCTCTTTTTCCTTATCCTTTTTTTTGCATTCGTTCCCCATCGAAATGCCACTAAGCCACTGCAGCAAGAAAAAGGAAAGGAAAGAAAGGAACATAGTATAGAGTTAGGTGCAATCTCCACGAAACTTCCTCACACAAGTAAACAACCAAACAGAGGCCCTCGAGGAAACTCTCTTTATGCACTCTCGATTCAGCGAGCCGTGACTTAAACTAAATATTGAGTTTCTCGGGCAAACATCCGGAGAAAGCATCCTAGGTTGGTTTCCTTCTAAAAAAAAGTGCTAGCTATATATAACGCGTCCTTCTGAACAGCTTAAGGAAAAAATAAAACGGGAAAAATAATAAGAGGAATTAAAAATAATAAAACATCCGCTTTTTACTGCCGAGTGCAGAACGAACTAAATTTGTCATGTCATGTGTAAATAAGCTTGAAGGATATGCACCATCATTTGTTCGTTGTTTGTGCCAAGTACTTTTATTTTTTTACGTCGAGATTATGAGTGTTCTAGCCATCCGGCGCTTGTTGTAGGCATATTCAAGAATTAAAAAAAAGAAAACGTTACTAGGATTAGTCACTACTATACCATGTCGGCCTCTCGATAGTATTTTTATCGAGACTTACTTTTCTTAATTACCTGGCCTCTCACACTTTATTACCGGCAACAGGCTATTTATTGTTGATGATATGAACGCATCAATACCAACGCCTATAAAGTATCGTCACTATCATCATCATTAGCATATTATCGCGCTACCTATATTGCAATGTGAGATGCGCGCCGCGTTACGTCTATAGATGCACCCTTTGCATTGCCGTTGCATATTATTACAACAAGTACCACGCCATGTAGCAGTCGCATAGGTAGTGGTACAAGGTAGTGGTACAAGATATATAGAGAAGTCTTGAGGAAGAAAAAGAAGATCATGGGGATGTACAGATATTGCTGTAATAAAAAAAAACATGTATGGCATACCTGAATAATTCAAGCAGGCTAGGTGCCGTTTCAATATGCCATTTCAAAGGGAATGCCATTAAGCTATCATCGTCATCATTGGTATCGTATCGTGCCGTTTTACACGACAGATGACATGCGCGCCGCGTAGCGTCGGCACGTAAAAACTTTGCATTGTTGTTCCATTATATTCCACCAGGTTTCGCGAGATGCAGCAGTTGCATACAGCAGTTGCATGCTGCATGTAGTTGGACCTGGTCAATTCAAGCAGGCTAGGTGGCTATTTGACACCATGACGTCTGGACGGGGATGCCCACAAACCATCATCAACATGAACGTACCATGCCACGGGTCAAGGGATGAGGGATGGGCGCCCCGTAGTCTGGATACCTGTGTTCACTCTTCGGTACACGTTACGGTGCGTCCTCGTAAATTATAAATTGCTGCTGAAGAAGCGAATCGTATATAGCTACGCGCGCGGCTGCAACCAGGCAACATCGGGCTCAGCGTACCGCTGTGCAGAGAGCAGCACAAGACGCAGCTCGGCGTCCACACGGGGCGCACAGTTCCGATCGTTTTCCAGAGTTAGCGGAATGCCTAAGCGCTGATATGAAGTGTTTCAGGAAAGAAGTCGAAATTATACTATTCGGTGACATGAATGTCCGCATGCAGGATCTAGATGGCTGCACCGACAACAAAGGGAAGTCAGTGCTAGATCTTTGTGAGCGACATAGTCTCGTTATCGTGAATAAAGCGCGTAAGTGTAGTAGGCAGACCACGTGGGAAGTGGGAAACTGGCAGTCCACCAGTGATTAGGGTCTGATGGCAGAAGGAATGTACGGTAAGTTTAGGGAAATGGTGTTTGATGAGGAAGGGTATAGCAGCATAGGGAGTGACCATAAACGCATCATTTTGAAACTGGCACATGTAGTTGGGAAAGAGAGGCAAGCAGCGAAGAATGGCCAGCCCAAATGTAAACACTGAACAAATAACAAATATAGTCCCAAGAGTCGAGGAAGAACTTGTCAAATGGCCAAGCAAAGAGTAGAAATATATAGTGAGCGTCTAAGCGTAATTACGACAAAAATACGAAAAGAGAAGCGACATGGTCGTTGAAAAGGAAAAAAAGAAACCGAAATGCTAGTGGAACAGAGAAATACGAGGAGCGAACGCCGAACCACAAGAAGCATCACAAGAGCACAGACAGGCAAAAGAAAAAGCGTATATGCCGCAGGAAGAATTACCCAGAAAATGGGAAATATACTGGGAGAATAAATTTATGGTTCTAATTCTTGTTCAAACAAAGATAAAAGGTGAAAGTGAACGTTGGTTGTCATATATACGCGAGAAAAGGAATGCCGCACGTCAAATATTTGGAACGACGTAAACCTATTTGGCAGGAAGCCTGTAACGACACAACGACGTACCCTAGAGGTAGGAACAAATTGGAAGTGGACGCGCCATTAAATTACATCCGTAAAATAATTGCCAGATCTTTCGAAGGCGATGACAAGGTTGTAATTGGGGAAAAAGTGTGAAAGAGAATCAGATTGAAAATGAGCTGGTGCTTCCAGTTTCAACTGCAAGAAAGCCGAAGAGAAAATTCCTAACCGCACAGCCAGAGGGTTAGACGAGGTTCCCGTTAGGCTGATTAATGAACTAAGACCAAAAAGTAAGGGAGCTCTCTTGAAAGCGATAGAAAAAAACCTTAAACGATAGATGAATACCAGACAATTGGCGACGAAGTAGAACAAATTTAATTCATAAAGGTAAGGGGAAAAAGAATTCACACATATAGGCCGTTGACTATCACGTCGGTAATATACAGGTTAGCAGTGCAGGCGATTAAATTAAAGCTGCAAGCATGGGCAGAGAATAATAGCATATTGGGAGAACTTCAGGATGGCTTCAGGATGGTTAGGTGTCTGGATGATAACTTATTTGTCTTTACTCAGCGTACTGAAATATCCAGAGTAGAAAGAAGAGCGTTATATTTGGATTTTTTAGACATTACAGGAGGGTATGACAATGTAGACCACAATATTTTGTGGGATATTCTGAAAGTTGAAGGTTTAGGCGACAGGTGCATACAGCTTTTGTAAGGGATTTACGTGTACCTAGAAAATACCGCTGGCGTTGAATGGAAGGGATGAGGAGCGAAGACTAAGTTGATGTCAATAAGGGACTGAGGCAGGGGTGCCCTTCATCCCCACTGCTGTTTATGAAGTAAATGGTGAGGATGGAGAATGCTCTAGAAGGAAGTAATATCGGGTTTAATCTCTCATACAAACAAGCGGGTACAGTAGTACAGCAGCCGCTTCCACATTTGTTTTATGCGGACACACTGTGCTGCTAGCCAACAAGCAAACCGATATGCAGCGTCTGGCCAGGAACGTCTGTGGACAGGAAGGCGAGAATTTAGGTCTGAAATTTAGCGTTAGCAAATCAGGTGTCAAGTTATTCAATGAAAACAGTGAACAGACATTGTCAAACGAAGATAATAGATATATGGAAACACAGGAAAAAAAAAACAATAACCGCAAAGGGGAAGAGCAACGCGGCCATGATGAAGCACAGGGCTCTATGGGGATATAATGGGTTCGAGGTTCGCCGGGGTATGTGGAAAGTTGTGGTTCCAGGGCTCACATTTGGAAAGGCAGTTTGCTTGAAGTCAGGAGTACACTAAGGACTCGATAGCAGCCAAAGGTCAGTGGGACGCCTCGCATTAGGCGCTCACTGGAAGAATACAAATGAAACTGTGAAAGGTGATATGGGCTCGACGAGATTTGAAGTGAGGGAAGGTCGCAGTATAATTGATTATGAAGAACGACTGAGGAATATTGCAGGAAGTAAATAGGCTGGGAGCGTGTTCAGATATTTGTACAGGAAAAATATTGATTTACCATGGAGGAAAAGAACTAGGAAGTTCACTAGCAAGTATGCGACCGGTAGGGTGAGCAACATGGCAACAAAGAACGTCAAGGGGAAAGTCAGAGAGGCTGAGATAATCTCATGGATGGCGGCAATGGAAAAAAAAAAAACCTGCGATGAGTAACTACTTAAGAAAAAAACGAAGTCAGGAAAAAAACAATTTATGATAACTCAAAAGGGAGCTCATTACTTTTCGAAGCAAGATCAAGATGCCTTAGAACACGCGCTTCTAAAGCGAGAAACAAGAAGGAAGAAGAAGCATGTGCTTGCTGGCTTAAAGCTAGGGGAAATGATGAAGTCTGACTTAGAATGCGAAGATACCTTCCCGATGGTCAATTTGGGCACCTATGGCTCTCCTGAAGCCTTTCGTTTCAGCAAGAGCAGGGGGAAAGTAAACATGGCCGCAATAGAGATTACCAAGAGCTGGCTGGAAGATTGATGAAAGAAAAGTATGAAAACGACAAACAACGGAGGCAGACAAAAACAATGTTCCTATTAGGGGTTCAGAAAGTTTGGTGATGGGAATTTTTCGTGTTTTTCCCCCTTTCCTTTCTTTTCTTTTTTTAAGACAGGTCATTAGGCAATATAGTAACAAGAGTTTGGTGGCGCAACCCACCGCACCGTTCGAAAGGGGACCCTCATAGCACCCATCCATCGATCGATCCATCCATCTTCTGAAAACGATGCGAGGAGTCCTCGTCGGGAAGACCCTGTAGTGCGTGGTGCAGCAAATAGAGCCCCTACGAAGCCGCTATTCTAGCTTACACTGTGACTTCGCGGTATGTGCCGTGCGCAGGCCTGTGACTTTTTTGTTCCCGTCTTCTTCCCTGGTCTGTTGCTCTACGCTACCCTCTCAAAGTACATGGCGCTGCCATTTTGTTCCGTTTGCTTCCTTCTCCGTGCTTTGCTTTTGTTGCCGAATACTCCACTTCTGGCCGCTTGTTCAACTTGTTTATTCAGGAACCTACCAATTGGTGCATACTTAGTGTCACATGGCCGGTGACCTAAATTAGACATATACGCGTCATACATACGTATACACGTATATACGTACGTATATACGTATATACGAGACATATACGCGCAGACACACGCCCAGATGCCTATACCCAGATGCCCAAGTTGTCTATGAAACATAGCCAGTGGCAAATGCGCCGTTACACATGTTCAGTGGTGCAAGTTGTATAATCGGCAAAACAGCGGTAGCCAGCAGCCGCGCAATGTGGGGGAGATGCGAAGAAAGCTTCGCCTTAAGAGGAAGCTTTAGCTCGGGCCCAACTCTGACGCGGCGTATTCAAGGGCATGTATAATGCAAGAACGCTTTTATGAGATAACCCCTGGACCGATCTTAATGAAACGTGATGCATTTGAGAAAAAAAGTTAAATTATAGTGACTTCTGCAGCAGAAATTTGCTTTAGTGTCTGAATTTTGTTTAAAAAAATTTCAGAAATTAGAAAGCCTGAAAAAAATACAAGCACGAAGTTTGCAAATTAATAGCTATGCATCAAGAACAGATCTCGCGTTCGCCAAGCGTACGCCCTCTGTAAGGATGGTACAACATAAGCTGTAGTTCCACTTTCTTTCTTAACTGAACCGTCCATGTAGACGTGAATAGAGTCCCATTACTTTTCAAATTGATGATGATTAGGATTATGAGACAGGGGCGTAGCCAGGGGGGGGGGGGGGCTTATGGGGCTTCAGCCCCCCTCCTCCCGAAATGTTTTCGTACTGTCGTGCGCCGCCGACCAAAACAACCCACGGCGCCGGAAATCATACTGGCTTTTGTCTAGGATGTCCTTTTCACGCTCGAAAAGCCATTTCAGCGCAAACATTGCGAAATGGGCTGGATTTCGCGGAAACGTCCACGCCCCGAGAGTCGCATATCGTAACGCAAGGAGCCCCATGCAAGCGCGAAGTTTCAAGGGTGTTTTGATGGCGAGCCAGCCCGTCGTGGCACCTCGCGAAGGCCGCGGATTCTACAGAGCGTATGGATTTCAATTCTGAAACGTTATGGGTATAATGCTCTCATAAACTTCTGACTCGAAAGATGCATTGACATTTTCAAAGTCGTGCTTTAGATTTTCGCACCGGAACTTCGTTGGTTTAATGTTGTTACAAACATTTGACGCCAAAGGTGCACTGGCTTTTCTAAAGTCGTGCATCGGATCATACATCGAGACTAGCCAAATCAACACACTATCAGACAAGTAGACAAAGCACCGCAGCGAGGTCCGATGAGAAGAAACGTTGTGATGGTTCATTTATGCCCTTATGTCACAGAAAAGAATATCAATGTTTTTTTCACCTGCGCCAAAGCATCCATCAAGATGCTAAAGCCGCCAAAGGTAACTACGCTCTTCTTTATTTTTCTACTTTTTCTTTTATTCGTGAGGACACATTCAACCTCTTCAATTCTCTCTTTTTTTTCTTTTTTTTTCTCGCTACACGCGGGCTGCCGGAACCAGCCAAAGCGCATGCGTTTTTCTCGTGTTGCTCCGACCACCGCACGGCGCACTTCGATGCGCGTTCGTTTTTCTGTGACCGAGTGGATTTTCGCCCAGCATAGTATTGGATGCTTTCTGGCTTTCAGACGAGAAAAAGAAAGAATGCAATGTCGCTCGCCGCCATCACTGCGGGGACTCGACGGATTGCAGCGCCGTCGCTTGAGCGCAACCTCTCAGAGCCAGCCAGAGCGCATGCGTTTTTCTCGTGTTGCCCCGACCAACGCTCGGCGCACTTCGGCGCGCGTTCGTTTTTCTCTGGCCGAGTGGATTTTTGCCTGCCAGTGTTTTGGACTCCTTCTGGCTAGCAGACGAGAAAAAGAAACAATGGTCGCTCGCCACCATCACTGTGGGGATCCGATGTGTTGCAACTTGTTCGCTTGAGCGCAGCCTCTCCAGAAAGCCCTGTCTCACCGGTCTATAGTATACCGAGCACTATGCCTATGGTTCTTCATGGACCAAGCGCCTCACGTTATCTTCGATATTCCTTCAGTAGCCACATTAGGTGCCCAAAGTTGGCATTCGATTGTGGCCAACATGCTTTCCTTGCGTTTTTTTTTTTTATTTCCGTGCCCCCACCCCACAAAAGAAGAAAGGACATTGCTGTGGCTCATCACATTGTCGCATGGTAAACGTTCAGTTTTGGTACTTCTTCTTTTGCAGAAAGTAATGCGCTACGGGACGCTTCAGTTGCCGGATACTCTTATTACATTATTGCGATTGAAATATGGGCACTACAGGCCCATTCCTGCTATCGCCGTCGCCCTCATGTTCCGTATAAAGTCCAAGGGCAATAACATTCCTACCTCACGCCGCATGATGTATGTGCGAGTGAAAGAGTAAGAGGGGGGGGGGGTGGCACGGGGGAGCCGACGACGGTGGCTGAATCTTATGTGCGCAAGAGTGAAAAGCGGGGAGGAAGCGCGCCGCCTCCTGTGGTGCGCGTTACATCAGGAGGAGTGGAGGGAGGGGGGGGGGGGGGGCTGTGATCTGTGAACCTGTGGTGGCGCAACATGGTTATTTGCCTTGTCTGACGCATTATATACAGTGACTTTGATTATTGGAGACTTATATGTGTATTTATATATCTTGTTGCGATGTTTTGTGTATACGTGCAGTGAACTTTGTTTCCAGCGACACGTTTTTGCCTTTTATCAAGCTGTATCTTCGCATTTCTAATGTTCGAGGGCGGGTCAAATGAAGGTGAGCCGACGCAAGCCGGGCAATAATGGTTCGGTTCATTATCTGCGAGGCATGTGCGTCGCACAGAGGCATCTCTCATTTACAAAAGTGACACGCAGGAGTGAGGATTGAAGTTCTTTAATGCTCTTGTACACTGGGTATAACTTGGTTTCGTGGCATAATAGACACTCCTCAAGTTTAACAGCGTGGTGTCGTGAGGTTTTTGACAGCTGAAGATGTTTTCAAAAACGAAAGAAGTCGCCGTATGGCTGCCGTGTACGTTGAACATTGCATTTCATTAGCGCTGTGAAGCGTTGAAGCAAACGGTTCAAAGAAGGACGTGAAAGTTGCGAAGACGACCCAAGACCGGGCCAAAGCCACCGTGCAATCACCCCAAACAATTGCAAAGGCTCATTAGACAAGAAAGGTTGATAAGCATCGATGAATTGGCAGGGCGTGTGAACAAGAGTCACGGTTCGGTTCACACCATAATTCATGAACACCTCGGTCATCGGCTCTTGTGCGCACAATGGATGCCCAAGATTTTGAATTAGCGCCAGAAGGAGAGGTTCGGTGCTGCCTTGACTCATCTGATCCGGTATCACAGTGAGGGGGACGACTTTTTGTCTGCAATTGTGACCCGGGACGAATCATTGTGCCCCTACTAGGAGCCTGAAACACGACGACAAAACTTACAGTGGAAACATCTGAATTCATCACCCCCAAGGAAAGCAAAGGCCGTCATTTCCGCCGGAAAGGTGTTGACTTCTTTTTTTCGGTTGTCAGCGGCCATGATAGATTGAATTTGCTAAACCTGGAGAGACTATAAATCGTTTCTGATATGGTAAAACGTCGGATCGGCTGCGTGCACCAATCAAGAGCAAACGACGTGGAAAATTTAGGAATGGGGCATCTTGCTCCAAGGCAATGCCTGTCGCCACGTCGCTGGTGTGGTTAACACAAAACTGGCAAAGTTCAAGTGGGAAACGCTGCAGTATCCGCCGTACAGCCAAGACCTGTCACCTTCTGACTTCCACATTTTGGAGCATTTAAAAAAAAAACTGCTCAATGGAACCAGATTCGCGTAAGACGATGACTTGAAAGAGGCAGTTATAGATTTTTTGAAGCAGCAACCCGAGGAGTTTTATCAGACGGGAATCACGTAACTCGTTAGTCAGTGGGACAAATGTGTAAATGGTCATGGATACTGCTTCCAAATAAAGTACCCCGTTTCTCATATATTCGCATTGGCTCACTTTCATTTCACTCGGCCCAGCATATTTTGCAGAACTCATGATTTTTATATGTGCTCTCTGTAGCGACTATAATTTTGGTGCATTTGCACGCACTACACGACCGATGACAGCTGCTCCTGCGAAATACATTCTAACAAAGGACAGCGTCATTGAGATTTTTCCTGGCCGTTGCGTATGTACAAAAATGTAAACAAGGTTCTTGAAATACAGAGAGAGCGAGAGAGAGAGAGAGAGAAATAGAGAGAGAGATCTAAATGAGAGAAAGGCAGGGAGGTTAACAAAGTTTCATTAATATATTTGTCCTCATAATTTTTATTTCATGGTCTTTACATTTTCCATATAAGCGGCATGCGCTGCTTTGCTGGTTTCAAACTGATACAGTTCTAAAATTCATGTAATATTTTCTTTACATATTAAAAAGACAGAAAACATGGAAGCATTGATATAAGTTATTTCGAGCACACTTTTAGAGACATACGAGTGTGTTCTGTTATGAAAGAAAATACATATTTTATGTCTCTTGACGGCGCGTAGCATTCAAGAATTCGTTTGCAGCATCTTTGGCAATGGCAATACAGTTATTATAAATGTATTTGATCCCTCGATCATTTGTTTCAGGAGGAGGCCAAGCCACAACGTGAGCTCTCCCCCGCTAACGAAATTTCTGGCTACGCCACTGTGATGAGACGGACAGAATACGAAGTCTTCGTCTCATCATTAGTTTTGCTCCCTTTTTACAAGATATGCCGTCTGCATCTTGGACGGTAATCCCTAAAAAATAACTCGCCACCCGGTCCTGTGAAAATGAATGACCAGCGAAGCTGTTGCAAAACGACCACTACAACTGCTAAGGAGGGTACGCGATGCTTTATTGATGATTCATATGTTTGTTTTTATCTAGTTTTTTTTTATTGAAACGTATGGCTGTTCTGTGTGTTGTATGGTTGATTTCAATAAATGTGTGCTCGCTTCAGTTAGCTTCACTTAGCTGAACACTAGTAGCCTCTGACTACGGAGGTATCAGCCACTGCAGATTTTGTTTGCATACGGAGTTATCACCCATCGCATTTGTGCTTGTTTACGGGGATATGAGCCATTGCTGACGGCGACAGATGCTTGTTTTGAGCTTATTTATTGAAGCGTACGCTGTTCTGTACGTTGTATGCGTTATTTAGATTAATGTGTGCACTCTTCGCTTCACTTTGCTGAGTGATTGTAGCCTCTGTATTACGAGGAGGATGAGCCGTTGCATTATTGCTTGCTTAGGGTGGTATGTGACATTGCTGATGATGATAATTTTTGTTCACGAACGGATACGAAAAATGCCGACCACCAAGAGGTTAACAGCTTCGCTGTAGAAGCCCTTCCACTATAATTTTTCTTTTTTGTTATTTGTTTATTTATACCTCAAATACTCCATTTGGCGTTTTACACGAGGGGTGGGCATATCTGGGTTATACTTTCAATCAATACCTTGAACGATGAATGACTGCAGTGGTGCACCGCTTCAGCAGGTAGATCATTCCAGTCTCTCGCTGTTTGACCGAAGAAAGAGTTCAGATGAGCGGTGGCGCGAGTTGGAGGGGGACAAAGAGCCTTTAAGTGGCTATGCCGAATTGATGAGCAAAACGAGAACAAGGTGAAAGCGGGAGCCAACGTTTCGACAATTGGACTTCTCTTTCTCAAATTTTGAAAAAATCAAGTCCACTTGTCGAAACGTCGGCTCCCGCTTTCACCTTGTTCTCGTTTTGCTCATCGTCTTGAATTTCCATCTCCCACCTTCCCTCTGTTTTCCCTATGACGAGATGAAGTGAGGTGCGCAGGCGTGATGTTGGTCTGGTGAAGGAGCGAGTGACAAAACTTGTAAAAGAGACATACTCTTGCAGTCTCCCGGCGATGCTCCAGGGTTGGAAGGTTCAGAGATGACTTAAGTTTAGTGACGCTGGTATGGTAGGAGTAGTGGAAGTGAATAAAGCTTTCTGCGCGATCCTGTATAGATTACAGAGCTGTTTCCAGGTTAGATTGGTATGGGTCCCACACTGAGCATGCGTGTTCCACTTTGGGTCGGACAAGTGTTAAATATGCTAGTAGTTTTACTGAAGGAGGAACAAGACGTATATTACAGCGCAGTTAGCATAAAACACGATTGGAATCATTGCTAGTGCAATGATTCCAAGTTAATGCCCAAGTACATTAAGAACTCGCAGCGCATATTTCAGAACTGGCAATAAGTAATTAGCTTAAATAAATTATTGGCGGTGGTGGCAAGTAAACAGCGACGTTCTTTTGTTTTTCTTTTTGACGTTGAGAGACATTGGCCAATTATTACGCCAGGTTTTAATGACGTTAAGGTCGGACTGGAGAGCACGCGAATCGGCGTGGTTAGTAATGTGAAGACATATTACGCAATCGCCAGGAAATAAACAAATTTTCGAAGAACAACCTCTTGGTGAGTCCTTAATCTATTTTAAGAAGAGTAGTGGTGCCATGACAGGGCCTTGCGGCACGCCGTAGATAACGAGTGATAAATTATACGAGCACTCGTTAACGTAAAGGAACTGTTGAAGATCAGTCAGAAAGTAGCTTATCCATTGGAGAACACAAGGGTTAAGATTAAGACACGATAACTTTAGGGAGAGCCATTCATGAGAAACCTTGTCGGAAGCCTTTTGGAAATCTAGGAAGAGGGCATCTACAGGTACGTTTTGATCAATACGTGAGCTGGTGTCATTAAAGAAGAGAGCTAGTCATCTCGCAGGACATGCCTTTCTTAAAGCCATGTTGATTAAGATTTAAAAAGTTAGAGGATGTTAGATCATTTACAATATGAGAATAAATAATGTGCTCCATTAGTTTGGGACAAACACAGGTGAGAGAAATTGGATGGTGGCAAGATGATGAGGATCTTATCTTTTTTTTTTTGTACTGGAATCATCTTACATATTTTCCAGCCTTGCGGCACGACTCCAGATGATAACGGTTGCTGAAAGACATGACTCAAAAATACACTAGAGATGTGCGCAGTGTTCTTAAGCATTTCGGAATTGATTTCATCGATGCCGGTCGAGGATGATAATTCGAGGGAATCTGTTAGTATGGTGATGCCGTATGCCTCAAGTGTTATGTCTAGAATGGTTGAGTGGTTGAGGTAAGGACAGTCTGGGAGGTCAGTGTTAGGTTCAGAAGTGAACACGGAAGAGAACACAGAGTTTGGTACGTCAGGTACTTTATGGTCAGCAACACGGCTTTTGTCGTCACCATATAATGACAACGGTTTATAGTAATTTGGGTTATTGTATTTCCAGAATTGTTGGAATTGTTTTGCAGCATACTAGGGAGTGTTGTTTCGTAAAAGGTTCGTTTAGCTGTTACGGCCAAAGAATTGAACGCGTTTTCACTGGTGTGACATTTTTCCCAAACCGAGGTAGTACCCGAATGTCTGGCTTTGCGAAATAACGTTTTTTTTAAGGTTTAGTTGCTTTAAATTGCTGTTAAACCATGGAGACTAAGGTCGCTCGGTTAAGGTGATCGTTGGTATGTATGTCTCAGCGAGTTTCATCATTTTATTTTTTATAAAGCGTCTAGTTGGTGTCTACTGTGCGCTTAGGGAAATTCATAATATATCAGCCGTAAGCCTCGATTAGTGCATTGTTAATACTGATGTAATCACCTTTATCGTAAAGTGTTAGTTCTTTTTTGTTTCTTCTTTTTTGCTCTGAGATAGTTGCCAGGATAATTATGCGCGCAGTATTGATTGATCGCTTAGTTTGGGTAGATGTGTTATAAAAGAAACACAGTCGGGATGTGATGTTAACATAAGGTTGAGTATGTTAGGTCCTTTTCTTGTTTTGTTTTTCGCGTTAGAGTGTATATTAGGTGCGTCAAGCCAAAGGCTATGCATGTGTTACAAAAATTACTTTCGAGGCTATTCTTAGGCAGCGGTATGGGTCGTTCGGACCATGTTATACCAGGAAGGTTAAAGTCACCTAAGAGGAGCAGTTGCGCACGACTAAATGACGTCGTAACATATCGCAGTGCCTCGTGGAAGTGAATAGTGAAGGAAGTATATGCGTAGGTGTGTCGATATCATACACCCATAATAATTTGTAGGTATGAACAACTGCATAAAACAAATAAACTTTCTAAAGGTGAAGTGATATCGACAATGGAGCAACAAAGGCTGCGATGGGCAGCTATCAGGGCGCTTCTTCCGCATTTGTCTAGACGATTCCCTCTAATAATGTCGAAATCAGAGAGGAATGAATGTGTTGTTGACGGTTGAATTCAGCCACGTTTCTGCTCGTACGAGAAGCTTACAATAAGAAGAATCAATGTGGCTACAGTGTGCTTCGCGTTTGGGCAGCATGAATCTTTTTATGTTAGTATAAACAAATGATACAGGGATGCTATTTGGTTTTGCGGTAGTGTGTGATGGTAGTTATGTAGTTGATATAACTCTATTTGTAGCGTAATGGTACTTGCAGGTTCTGTTCTCCATGATTAGTTTATCGTACCGAAGTTTAAAAGATTTCTATTGGGATTTGCCGAACTCGATTAGTTGTTTAGCCTTTGAAAGAACACGTTGTTTTACATTTAAATGTGCTAATTTGACAATTATAGGACTGTTTCTGTTAGTGCTGTATTTGCCAATCCTATGAGCGTGCTCAATATCTAAGAGGTCCAACTTGATGCTAAGCTTAAAAGCGCAAAGTTCCGCAATCTTGTTTTTTCCGATTCTTGTGACGTTTGCCGCTCAATGTCAGCTATGCCAAAACACACAAGGTTAGAACGAAGAGTTCTATCTTCTGAATCACTTAGTCGTGATGATATGTCGGCAATGCCTTTTGTCTTTTTATCGGCAACTGTCTTGACGCAACCAACTTCGGTCTTCAGTGCAGTTATGGAGGAAACATCTTCTTCAATTTTTTTCAGTCTCCTCTTAATGTCGTCAAAATTGTTATCGTTCTGGCATAGTTTGGTTCTACATGATTTCATTTCGCTTAGGAGGGTCGCATGACCTGGTCTTATTTTTCCCAACGCTGCAATTATATCGCAGGATGCCTGCGTAAAACTGGAACGGGTATTGAGGCCGGAATTCGCTTCTGCCTCGCCAGAGAGTGCGAGAAGTTGTGGGATGACAGACGTGCAGTCGCAAACAATGGTCATGCATCAGCCTGGGCTTGGCATCACCTGCAAAGCGGCATAGCGGGAACGACGCGCATAAATAGCGTAATAAATTGTTAGCTGTAAGGTGAAGAGGTGTCGGGCGTGAATGAACCGCATTTGTCGGAGTGCTGCCAAGCACACTGATTAGAGCGAGGAGGTGACATGTTTTATGCGTGAAGGTCGATGTCTGTGCCGATGCATTGACTGATGTAGGGTAGCACGAGCACAATAAGTGCGGTGGATTTCCTTTGAAGGGTGGTGCGGCGCAGTGGTCAACGGCACGTGTTTCGATTTCGGGACACTGGAGGATAGACGAAGTTCACCCGTCTGTAGCAGTAGCCCGTTGATGCAAGCATACACCCCGATCGACGGCATACAGCAGGCTCCAGACGTGAGGCGGTACATGGCATTGTTCAGGATTGGCACTTCCTGGCACATGATTGCGGAGGCTCCACCGGGAACATGCATCCCGCAAGCCAACCCACCGTAACGCGAGCATGCGCGTAGATTCTGGGCCGACTCCAGGAGAACAGCAGATGTCAACGGGAAAGCAGAAAACTGTGAGCACCTGTAAGGCGAAAAGACCTCGGGCGTCAGGGAACCGCATTGAAGGAGTGCTGCCAAGTCCACTTAAGAGCCAATTCCAGTCAACACTGTTGCTGGCGCCATATTGTTAGCGAAGGCGACCGGCCAATGAGATAAAGTAGTTACGGCCGTCAATCTTTGTGAACATGGGCGCTTGCTTTAAGGTATGTACCGACTTCAGTGTAATGTACGCGTGGTTCGGTTGGTGCACAGTAACTGAAGAACATATCGAAAACAGAATGGCGGCATGAACAAATGCACGGCACCTGGTGTCTAGCAGGCAGTCAGTAGGCAACACGTCGCACTGTAGCCCTTGCTGTCCTCTGATTCGGGCGCTATTCTTTTTACAATTATGAGTAAGGGGTTCCGACTCTTTCATTTGCTATATGTTTGTCCCTTGCATGATTTCTTGTCATGTGCATGTTGCAAGACGCAACTCAAATTAGTGCGAACATCTTGACTCGAAACTTGAGTACAGATGATGTCATCGTTGCTAATGAATCCACGTTAATTTGATGGACAATGTCGACACCTCCAAAAGGGAAAAGTTAAGCCAATCAACAACGATCTGTGTTAACGTCTGCTTCAACCGCGATAGATAAAATACGCACGCTGAAACTGACAGTTTAATTTTTTGCTCGTCGCTGAGGCTTAGCGGCTACCGCGTTACGCTGTTAAGCACGAGGTCGTGGATTCGACTTCCAGTCGCGGCGGCTCCATTTCGATGGGGGTGAAATGCAAAAACGCTCATGTATCACCTATTCTGCGCCCATTAAATAACCCCAGGAGGTTAACATCTATGAGGCGTCTTCCAGAATGGCGTGCCTATATAATAAGATATCGTGGATCTTGCGCGTAACACCCCAGGATTGAATTGAATTAAAACTGACAGTTAAAGCACGACTGCACAGGAGTATACGGGACTTGACGTTAATATATACTGGATGTTCCGACATACATGGAACTGCCAGATAGCATATTCTACAGGAGAACTTTCGCACCTAGCACCACATTATTTTTCTGTGTGCCTGGCTTTTAAATACTGTTTGCATTTATTGTAGTTGTTTCTATTGGTTCACAACAACAGCGGTTTGAAATACGGCACATACGACATAGTTTGACATTGATTTTCTATCAATGGTCATGGGACAGCTATTTCGGACAGTTTAGGATTTCCACTATAAAGGTAGCCTCTCATAAAATGCCGGGAAAGTGAGCTGTAAGTGCTCACTCCATCCTAAAGAACCTGCCGTTACTCTCTGTCAGGCTAGCGACGAGCATGTCGTGCTAAAATAGTGATTGTTTCGTTCTTGGCCAGGAAGAGATTAACAGGAGGATGAACGACAGTAAGTCCGCATGGCCTGTGTCATCGCTTTGTGTCGTCGAGTTACGAGATATTTGAAAGCTTTGATTTCTGCTAATTGAACTAACGCAGCATGATTAGAATTATACGTTACTTTTTTAACCTCAAGCAAGCGCTGCCGCTTTAAATCGATAATTATGCCAAGTATCATGCAAAGGAGCAACGGTTGCTCTTCGTAGGTGTAGCTTCGAACACTGTGACAGTTCTTCCTGCATAACTTAGTCCGTCGAGACCAACAGTTCATGCCACAGCAAGTTAGTCACCTAAAAGATGAACGGCTGCAGTTGCAGTTGATCAATTAGTCACCGATCCAACTAACATCTACCCCCTTTTATTTCGATTTTCTTAAATATTTGCAACTTGCTATAATCTGGGAAACAAAGCGCTGAAGTAGAATCTTTGCTGACAGATTTTTTCTCTCTGTCTTGTTTTTCTGCTTCTTTAGAAATTTCAAAGAGGTGCTTTTATTACATAGAAACATGTTTTATTTTTGCCTGGGCTATTATTCGCAGAAAGCACTAACAGTGAAATTGTTCGTAAGAGATCATTTCAGCCAATCCTGACACTATAGATATTAAATTATTGAAGGCGGCGGGCCTGCGGCAAATCTCACTTACAAAAGAAAAAGGACTGTGAATTCGGCCCCTGATTGTTAAGACACTGTGTGTTTTAAGTTTGCCCGCAAAGTAAACCTATATATACGATAGTCAACGCTTTCATAATTGCCCTATCTTAGTTCACGATATATCCAGTGCATCTTCGCCTTAAGACGCCGCTCCAAGCGAGTGAATGCCTCCCAGGAGCATGTGCCGGAAGTTTGACAGGCGTCAGCACTCGAAAGCAGCTTATTGAAGCATTAGTTGGGCGTCGCAAGCGCCCTGCGAAACCGATGCCTTGTATTGAAGAGCAAGATGAAAACACGTTCTTACCAACTTTATCTTCGGAATGCAGTACGTATTTTTTCATCTCCGCTCGGTCGTTGTCATTTTCGGGTACCTCTATCGCAGCCTTTAACAACACTTAATAAAGAAGAGGCTGTTTTTACAAGTAGGAGGTAATCGCTAAAGCGCAGTATCCTCGCGTTCTTTCGAACGAAAGTAGCCTCAGCACCAGATCAATTTCACTAACAGAAAGAAAAAGAGACCTGTCTCTCGCAGATATTGAAGGAACGCCGGGAGAGTCTACTTCACTCTGTCAGTAGAGGGCCAGTTACGTCACTTGTTTGCAGAAGCGGGGGTTCTATATATACAGAGTGCTAATTGCCACGGTCACCGTATGCGTTGAAGAAACTGTTTGTGTCATGCTAAAAAGGAGATAGAGAGGAGTTCTAACTCAGACCCATGGAAACAAGGAGGCGCACTGATGTCATGCTAAGCGTTTGTGTTACAAATATACCTGCTGCTCTCTCTCTCTCTCTCTCTCTCTCTCTCTCTCTCTCTCTATATATATATATATATATATATATATATATATATATATATATATATATATATATATATATATATATATATATATATATATATATATATATATATATATATATTACAGCGAAGCTGCCTATGACTACGATCTGGAAAAAAGCGTCCGAGATTTCGACAAAAATCAGTCGCGGCGGTCGTTCTGAATGTATTCTTTCCTCAGGCAGGCAAGTGGAGAGGGAGGGACAAGAATAAGGGTGGGGGACAAATTGTGGATTGTTATCTAGCACCCTTGTTCTTCCCGGGAAGGGCTGGGAAAGGGCGTGTGGACTGAAGCAAACGACCTTTCTCAGCACTTCCCGCTATGACGGCAAGTGGATTGTATCCTTCCTGTTGGAACGGTTTGGAATTGAGTGCAGCACGGACGTCAAGTACCGACCACGCGTCACCGGTCGTGTATAGATTTAGCCTTTGGCAAGAAGGTGTCTAGCACAGCAGTAAAACCTGTCGCAGTGTACAACAGCGACCACAAAGCTACAGTCACTGTCGTAACGAACGAGACAAAATAAAGGCGATAACAACGACGATGTTACGTGTATGTATCCTTATTCAATCAATAAAGCAACAACCATATAAATCATTGTAGTTGTTAACATAGTCGTCCCAATACAGCTTCGCTTGTTATCCTTCGTCACAGAGTAAAAGAGCACTAACTTCTTTTTTTGTTCTAGCACTCAGCATGTTCGCAGATGTCACGCACTCGACGTAATATTGGTTCTATTGATTTTCTACGCTATAAACACGTTTTTCGCACACATCTGCCTTCTGTTATCGTTCTTGTACTCGTCATTTTGCGCACTCTTATCCTTTAAAATGAATCCCGATTACAGATTTACTTTTATGTGAACGTTTGTTCGTTCACTCTAAGCAGGATAACGTGATCTAAGCGTTCATGTGACTGGAATAGCGATGTATCCTGCGCCAATATTACCTGAAATTAGCTCTTAGAAACTATTCTAGCGTACGAACTTTTTTTGTGTGTGAATACAGGCTCCGGGAACGAATTCACAAAGCATTTCTTTAGTAAATACTGTTTCTCATTGGCTGGTCACCTTCGCAAATATATCAGACATGACAAATGGCTGCCATTTGACCTCACGAACCGCTTTACTGTAAACACTATTTGGTGAATACTGGCCCTGGGGCCTAATTTATGAAGCTTTTTGTTCGTCAGTGCTATTTTTTATTGGGTGGCCACCTTTGCTAACGCTATTTCCAGCATCACGAATGATTGCAATTTCATCTTACGAACACCAATAGCATAACACCTTTTTTGGAAACACGCGCCCTGGGCACGTATTCAGCATGTGTCTTTTACGTGCGTTCCGTGAATGGCCAACGCAGCGGCTATGTAGTGTTGCCATGAAGTCAATTGCTGTCGTGAGTGTAGGGCCTCCGAATGGCTGGCCAATGAAGAAAATGAATGAGTTTTGGGAACAGGAACATTGGACACTTTCTCAGCGACAATGGGAGACAGAAATTGCTCCTTTAGTCGACTTTCAAGTAAATTCGCGGACAAACTACGCAATCGGACGCGAAGGAGGGCAACTATATGTTTCCTTTCTAAGCAGGACGCTTTTTTTTCCCTCTAGGTGTTGATTTTTTAACGGGCTCCGAAGTTTCGCCATAGTGAAAGTAAAAAGCAAAAATGGCCGCCCGCTATCGATGGTTTGAAACGCCGCGTTCGAGTCCTCCGGTGCTTCTCAAGACACACTGTGCCAATGGACGTGGAGGAGGAGAACTACATTTTTGTTTCGAACCAGTTCGATTTCTTCCTGCCAGGTGGTAATTTTTCAACGCGCTCCAAAGTTTCGCGATCGTCAAAAGTTGAAGATGGCCGTCTCTGGGAGCAGCGAACGCGCTTCGAAATATCGAACAGGTCCCGATTCCGCTGCGGTTGCGGCCGATTTAATCGATGAATCGAGCAGCGGCGACTCTGAGGAGGCTGCCTTCTCGTCGGACTTTGAGAGCGACGGCGACGAAAACCAGACCGGAACATCGGCTCGAGCCCGCAGGCTGGTACGCCCAACTGTACAGTGCTTGCGGGGGAATATTTTGTAGTGGAATAGATGTTCAATAAAAAGTTGTGCTTTTTTTTTCGAGATGGTGCCTCTTAGATGACAAAACATCTTGTATATCTCATAATTTTTGTTACCTATTTTTCTTAGTAGAGACAAGCGTGTCTTTAGCAACTTTCTTCAATTTTGTCCCATAATCTTGATTCTGGCAATTTATATTATTTATAACATATATCTCGTCAATAAAACTCCTATGCGCAAATATTGCACTCATTGTACTTTATGTTTATCTGTTACATTAGATATTGTTTGCAGTAGTTCCTTCAGAAAAAGAAAAACCTGGAGTAACCTACAAAAAAATTTTCCCCACAGTGGAGAGATAGTTAAATAACAAATCGATGTTTCCTTTCTTTGTTGTAGCCATAGAGCGTTCCAGTCGCGAGACACAGGAACTGGTTTTGTAATTCTTTTTTTGGGGAGGGGGAGGAGGCGCGGGAAGGCGAGGAGAGAGGAGGGGGAGTCAGATACGCTTCTTTGTACCGCTTCTAACTTTGTCAGTACAGAGGAGGCACCTCAAAAGGGCACCAGTGTGCGCTCAGTAATCGATGTCGGGCATAGAATATATATTGAATGTTTCTGGCACTTTTTTAAAAGGGGTCAGCTAAGCCACTTGATATCTTTTTCATTTCTCTCCGCTGTTTTCTTTCTTTTACGTACTGTGTTTTTCCTCTTTTTTAGTACTACACCGTCTAATTATTTAAGGAAAAAAAAGAATAATTTTTTTATAGCCGCAACTTGAACATCCTACGTCATCCTTTTGTCGCCGTACAGTGCGCATAGCTAAAGTGAAACACGCATATCATTACCTCTTTGGACAGCGCTAGGCTATAGATAGTCAGAAGTTTTCAGAGGTGTGATGAAATTAGAAAACTTGCCAGCGTAAGATGGTGCCAGCTGGCGCAAGAAAAGGGTAATCGGAGATCTCTTATGGAGGCCCTCGTTCAAACGCTCGAAACGCTAAACCCATTAAAAACATGCGCAGGCCCTCCCATGAAAATACGCACACTCCATCCGACCCATTTGCGCACCTGCTCAGGTCGTGGTATCAGCGCAACCGAGAGCGACTTATTGCGATAAACGATTAAAAAGTTACAAGGGCTAATAGCATGCACAAATGAAATCAAAGATACAGAACGAAGCATCCACGCACTGTCTACAGCCGTCCATGCAGGTCTTAACAAGAGTGTAATTTAAATATTTGGCAGTATGTTCGGCTTGGTGCGCAGTGTGACTAATGCCTGCAAGGACTACTGTATCACATCCACCATTATACTTTACAGGTATGGCGTTCACAATAGGCCAATTTTGTGCATACATCGAGAGAGTCAGATCAGATGTAAAAGTACATCACCTGTGTTGCTCTGTATTTAAGTGGGTATAGGCTAGACAAAAGATATTAGGTAAGTAAAAGGAACGATAAAAAACAAACACGCCGAGTTAAGCATTCGCTGCCTGATGTTCGTATGCATGGCGGCCACATACATCCTTGACTATTAGCGCACGGAAAAAACTGCGTGTATATACCCTGCACTTCGTAGGCCAGTTTGTAGATCCTAAGGCACTAAATCTGAAGGTCGTAGGTTCTATTCTCACGGTGGGTGCCGAAAAACTGGCTGCAGCTTAACTCAGCCAACCCTGGATATGCAAAGCGAGAGCTTAGTTTAGCCTGGTTAATTCCTGATTTCACTTGGTTAACCTTTCATTTAGCTGTAATTATCATACTTAGGTACACAATCATCGTTAAGCCAGGTATGATGGCTGTGCCTAGGTCAGTAAGTAGAAATGGCTGCGAGTAGGCTTGGGTAGACGTCGCTCAGCGACTATGGCTCAGAGCCTCCCACCACCGCACAACGCTCAGAGAAGACGGCCCGGCCTCGCTCTCATCCATGGCCAAGTTCGCACTGAGACTAGGCGAGCGCGGCGCACCTCGTAGCCAGGCGCGCGGTGAGTCACGTGGTCAGGCGGCAACCCAGCTGCGGAGAGCGCATGCGCCAAGCCTGCGGCGGCGGCGGTTCTCAGCACGGCGAGTCACGTGATGCGTTGCCACGGCTATGGCGCAGCTGCGGTCAAATGAAGGTCAAATTGCTGGCGATGGCGTAACTCGACCCGA
The DNA here is from genome assembly GCF_038994185.2 of Dermacentor albipictus. Taxonomy (NCBI): domain Eukaryota; kingdom Metazoa; phylum Arthropoda; class Arachnida; order Ixodida; family Ixodidae; genus Dermacentor; species Dermacentor albipictus. The sequence continues at coordinate 45,872,994 of NC_091823.1, read as the reverse complement.
TACGGCTAGTAAAGCTTTCGCTTTAAAAATGTGGGCTCGGGGTCATGGCTTCCGGGCCATACGGCTAGCTGAGGCTCCCAGAGACAAACGCGAGGCATGCCGGCAAGCAGACAGCGATGTCTTTACTCGGTGTGTTCAGGCATCAAATGCTGCGGTGGTACTGCACAGCTCCCTAGCCAGGCTAGGCCACATGCTACGGGCGCGAGTGCTTAGGGCACCATGATGATAGTGCGCTGTCTGCAGAAATTATATACAACGGAATATTTCGAGCTTTCATTCCAAACTGAGCTGTGGGCGCTCGTCACCGGTGTTGCAAAGAAAGGTCAGAAGCAGAGGGAAAGGACAAGTATATATATACATATATATAGTCCTAGAAAAAAAAAGGGTAATTATAAGGTAGTAGTGGGTGCAGATGATACGAACTTCGTCAGCCATTACTGTCGTTTTGCAAGCTATTTACTACCTTCAAAAATTCAGAATTAGTCAGCGCCCTCTCTACTAGTAAAACTTGGCAATTGTTGTATTTACTAAGTAGGACCTAGTAGAGAGCCAGAGATGAGAAAAAAAAGGCGGGGGCAAAAACGAAAGAAAAAACAGAACAAAAATATGGTTTGCTATCCTACACTGGAGGAGGGCGGAGATTAGGAGCACGTAGAAAGGTAAGAAGAAAATATGTATAGAGAGAAACAGAGCACATGCGCACAATCACTGCTGTCCGCAGCACAGGATAAGAGTTAAAACTTGTCAGTGCTGAAGTCTCTCGTGCAGCTTTGTTGTATGTAAGAACTGCAACAATGCATTCGTAGTCCTCGGCTGCGACGCTTGTGAGGACGGTACTCCAAAATGGTTTGTTCTGGCAATGGCCTGTCTGCAATCCGAGCCAGCGCAATCGCGACCAATTGTCTCTGTACACTGAGTTGAGGACAGTCGCACAACACGTGTTCGACTGTCTCCTCGTGACCACATTTCATCACGTTTAGCGTTGTCAGTCATTCCAATATGTAAGGCAGAACATTTTATAAAGGGTACTCCAATAAGGCAAGGTAGCACCGCATCGGCGGAGTCTTGGTGGAATGCAAAGTTGGAGCTAAGAGTCCAGGCAGTGCAGTCGGTTGTTTTGAAAAATTCGGGCATGCCATGCGGAAAAGGGGATGTCGCTTGCCAGCACTTCGCGAATACTGTCTTTGCCGTGAACGTGATTCATTACGCTGTTCCGTAGTGCTGGCCTTACTGCCATCTTTAGATGAACGGCAGTTTCTTTCATTACGCTGGATCAACGGCGATGTGTTGCCGTGACGCACATATGTACAGACTGTACGTTATACAAAATGATTTTCGTAACTCTATGTACCCAAATACATAGGAACTCACACGTTAAACCTGCGCTCCCAAAACCATATCAATTAGAGACAAAAGGTGATACTCAAAAACGTGTTGCGTACTATCCCGGTCATTGTATTGTGCGATCCTTTGTTCCTCTTCATCGTTTGCTAGTTTCTGTGGAACGTAATTACCGGAATCGTAATATTCCTTGCAACCATCACCTTTAAGCACCAGTATTTCAAGGTGTTAAGCTAATGATGAAAGCGCGCAGCAATGCCGTTCTCGTTTTTCATCTTTTTGTTGTTTTACCTTAGTAGCGAATGCTCCTACCTGCGACTTTATTACTTCCGGCCGCAGAGATCTAAGTGAACTAGGTGACAAGGAGTGATTAGCTTTTGATTAGTAACTGACGTGATTTTTTTCTATAAGAGTGTACAGGTGAATTATTTTGAACCTTTATTCATTTCCGTTAAGCAGCTATATGAACTACAGAACTTCTGTACGATAAATATTCAGCTAAAAGCTGCGTCCGTTTCCAGTTCGCTAAAGTTGTTTGTCGTTGTTATCGGGAGCCGTCAAACTATCTTGACGAATCACAGGATACGTCAAGGCTGGGTCAGTGTATCAGTGCAATAACAGACCAGACAATGGCGGGAGGCTGGAAAATGGTTCGTAGCGGCTACGGCAAGAATAGAGCGCCGTAATAATGAGACTCGAAGCTAACCTTATTACGTGAAAGTATATATGGTTGACCAGTCTGTCAACATCATTAATCACTGCAGTAAGGCTCGTGCTTCACTGCAGTGCATGTGTCTTCTTATTCTTGGTCACTGTCGTATTGCGCTGCTCCGTGTCTATAATGAATACAAACGAACTAACCCGGCAACGTGCCCTAGCAAAGCTCGTGGGCTTCGACCCGGAAGGCGTCACTGAATGACGCATAACATTATCGTCACTAATCGTTCGATTGCGGATTGCGATTGCTGTAACCTAGTTACGTCTGCCGTTTATCGGTGCTGGATGCGAATGGAAGTAATTTCTTGTAAGAATCATTTGTTGCATTTCTTTTTTTAGTTACCGGCCATTATAAATAAGGTAACGATTTCTACATTACCGAAACTGTACGCCTAGCCTGAAAGTCGATACGCTTTGAGCGTCTCCCAAAATTACGACAAGAAGAAGAATATTTCACGATAAGCGCCGACGCCCAACTTTTCGTTGCATCTCACTTGTCTGGTTGTTTTTTGTTCTTGTTGACTAGAGAGGAGGGAGGTTGAAAAGAGGGTGAAAGGAGTGCGCATTGTTGAATGGAATTGCTCCTCTAAAGGCAGTTGTGGCGAGGTGCTTTCCCAAAAGGCTACTTCGTCACCGTCATAATGGCTTATAGCGCTGCGTGTGGCTTGTACGGCCGCGAAGATATCGATCATAATTCTTTATGTCACGATCTTCGATTTGGCCTGTCGAAAGGATCGATTTTTTGCTCATTCGTGATATTGACGACCAGCCACTCTCGGTAACGAGAACTTCGCCGTTCGTTGGTGCGCTGCGTTTTGGGAGAATTGCACTGTGTGTTAATGTTTTTTAGGTTGTTCAATGGTAGATAGGTCGCAGTCATCATCATGTTTCTTTTTCTTTTTTGTTTATTATATGAGCCTCCGCAAAGAAGTGTATAGCTGTGCCTAAGGATTTATTACTGGAGGCCTTGATGGGCGATTTGTCTACCTGTGGTGGCATCGTTGTCGTCAAGTTGTCGCTGTCGCTTCTGTAACGTCATTGGCCGTCGTTGTTAAGCATCTTCATTTTCATGTACACGCTATCATCGCTTTTATCTTCGTCGTTGTAGCATAGCCATCTATCACTTTTTTTTCTTTGCATATTTCACGACACAGAGAGCCTAAAACTTAACATGTGAAACGCTGGCTTCTGTTGTGCAGGTTAGCAGGTCTGAGCATACTAGCTCAGACCTCTCTGCCGTTATAATAAATTACCTATCTCTCGCACTGGGTTGTGAGACCTTCTTTAACTACAGGACGTGGTACTTTCACCCACCACCCTTGATTAATTGAGTTTACGTTCTCTTTAACTCCATTAGCAGTGAGTGCAGCCGTGGTGGATCTCCTTGCGAAGCGTTTGCGTGATATCCTTAAGAGACGGGCCAATGTGATTAGGTCGTGTAGCCACGCTCGCGTACCACGTGATGCACCAAAAAAGAGACCTCTTTCGTTAAAGAAAACAGCAAGTACAGTTTCAATGACCACGTAGGTGAACGAACTTGATATTCTACTAGCGCACGAATGTATATTCAAAGACCATGGCCGTCAGTGAAGCTCGCTCACTTTCGCAATATTCGCCATCTAGAACGTTAACTGCAAAAATTCTAATTAATTTACATTATAGGGTTTTACTACGTGCTAAAACCATAAACATATTTTGAGGCACGCTATGGTGGGGGACTCTGAAACAATATTGATAACCTGGGGCTTTTTAACGTGACCCTGTATCTAAGTGCACGAACATTTTGCGTTCCCCCTTCGTCGTAATATTGCCGCCGGGACAGGGATCGAACGCGCGACCACGAGCTCAGCAGCGCAACGCCATAGACGCTACGCTACTGAGGCCGGTACTGCGAGAAATGCCCTCATAGTGCGTAATTGTACCTACGAATGAAATAGCGATACACTTTCACTACGTTAAAGGAAAGAAGCGCGCGTTCATTTTACTGTTAACGAGCATGGAAAAGCTTAACGTTGTCCAGAAGTTGGGGACACCAAATGGCTAGTACACCACCATGGTTAAGACGGGATGCCTCAATTCTCCGAACTGTACGACATGTGACGAGACAGACTACACTGGAGACGTTCAACACTTTCTGTGGTCGTGCTCAAAATTCCGAGACGAAAGGAACGCTCTCCTGAAAAATCTGCAACAAAGGGACCTACCACATACGTGTCTGCAACACCTTGTGTTCCCCGAAGGACTAGTTAAAGCCCGCAAAGAAACATCACGTCTCCTTATCGTGTTCTTAACAGAGGCTGGTCTGATGGACATGTGGTGAAGCACCACAGTGATGTTATAAGCGACGCTCGGGTGGAGCTATTACCGGCCTTGATCGCCAGGCTAAACCAGCCGCTTGCTACATCATCATCACCACCGCCACCACTTGGGGACACCAAGACAACAATGTCAAACTGTTACGATATATTTCGACAAGTATTGAACCTTGACAGAACATGCTACATATCGTTGAAACGGTACATATGCAACCGAGCTCGACACTAAAAAAAAAAACACACACGCAAATGTACAGTCTGCATTTGTTGCTACAAATGTTCGTGGCCTTTATACCCATTCTCCAGCTGCTCGCTTGACAAGTCTTGTGCCCGCTCTACGTTACCAGACGTCACCAGCTGAGTGGCGCATTTGTAGACATATCTGATGAAAAAAGAAAGAAAAGAAAAGAAAAAGAACTTTGGTGAGAACGTAATTCTCACAAACATATGATATCTAGATATGGCATTTTCAACGGTAAAATCAATATTTCGTCACATTTTACAAACCATCCAGGGCTATATCGGAGGTTGTGAAGACGGGAAACGGGCGTACATAGCGTGGAAAGAAACTGGCACCGAAAGCAGCTGCTGGCTACCGCACTACTTCACTGACTAACACGATTATGCAGAAGCTCCGCCCTCTCTATCCTTCGCTTCACTGGCAAGATAAGCTGTTCCATATTATAGAGTATGTGCGAAGGGCTTAAGGAGGATGCTCAGCCTGCGCCACCAAGGTATCGCAGGCAGACGTAAAAGATAGAGACAAAGGTTAGGATGAAAAAAAATTTTAAAGAGTTTGGAAGGAATGTCAGATAAGGATTTAGTGATTCGAAAGAGAAGGGGAAAGAATAAAGCGGAAGAATGAAATATTGATTCTACCATCATCGTCGACGACAACCAAGCGAACGGACCAGCAGCAGCAGGCATTTATTGATTACGAATAAAATAAAAAAAGGAAATTACATGGAGTTTGATCTTCCATCTTGATGAAAAATACTCCTTCTTAGGCCTTGCTTGTGCCTCCATGCTATTTGTTTATTTCCTTGTTTGTTTTTCTTCATATTCTTTTTATTTGTGCGTGTTGCGAATGATGTTTGATCTATTGAGCCCCAAAAACAGACTCTGCCTCCAGCTTTCCAGCAAGGAGAATCGCCCGCTTAGGATTTCAAGAGCTGTGTAGTTATTTAATAGTTAAGTGTTCGTTTATATTAATATAGTGAAATGTTTTCATTGACTATTTCAATCATTTTTTTCTCCTATGCTTGTTCTCGTTTTGTTTTTTATGAATTCTGCTTTTGTTTTAGATAAGTTCCTTCCAACTATTTCTTCCAATTTAGTTCTTTCAACATGGACCATTGGACATGTATCCAAAATGTGATCGAATGATACGGCTTGTGCCTTGCACACTCATGTGATGCATTCCTTTAGTCTAAATATTTCAAAATCGTTTGGAAATCGGCCATGGCCTGAAATCGCTTGTGATGTATAGTAACTACTGGGAAAGTGGTCGGGTATTTGTTTTATATTTTTAACCCATTAGTATAATTTAAAAATGCATTATGGGGTTTTATGTGTCAAAACCACTTTCTGATTATGAGGCACGCCGTAGGGGGGGGGGGGGGGGGGGGGTTCCGGAAATTTGGACCATCTGGTGTACTTTAACCTGCACCTAATCTAAGTACATGGGTGTTCTCGCATTTCACCCCCATCGAAATGCGGCCGCCGTGGCCGGGATTCAATCCCGTGACCAACCCATCGGTATATCTAGCGGCTTTGGCCTTCTGCTATCCAAGCTTTGCTTCATTCACGTAATAACCGCTCCATTAGTTCTTTCTTTAATGAATGATTTGGTAACTGGTATTTCTACGTGTGTGCCGTGTTTTCCAGCCTCTTTAGCGAGCTCGTCAGCTAAATTATTTCCTTAATTTCCACTGTGTGCTTTAGTGTATGTTAACTTAATTTTAAAGTTTACTGTTCTTAACTCTTCTTTTGATTTGCTGGATTAAATAATTGTTTACCGGGTTCCCAATAGCTTGAAGAGCAGACAAGCTATCTGTAAATAGTTGGTAGTTGTCCACATCGTCTAGTGTTTTTATGTATATGATAGCTTTCAAAATTGCTATTGTTTCAGCATCAAAATTGTTCGAGTAGGGCGGTAGTTGATATTCTTTACTTGTCATTAGGTGGTTTTCTTCGTTTAGTATTATAAATGCTGCTCCTATGTTATTTTTTACCTTAAGACCTAATGTGTAGATATTCATTTTTTATTCTGTTATGTTCCTCTTTAGTAAAGGGGTAATCTACTCTGTCTGCTGGATGATCCTGCCAAAAAATATTTTTCCCTTATTTCATTCCTCGTAAATGTTTTGTCTTTCGAATGAAAATTTTTTTCGTTGCCGTAGTATGGGGTAAATTTCGTTTTCGTTTCCTATTGTCAGATAAACTGGGGGCACATTAGCTAATATTGTTAATCCTGTGTTTGAAGTTGTGTTAAATCCTTCTGTGATCATTAATAAGGGTAATCTGAATATCTTTAAGCTTTTTGAGAATAATAGATTTTCTTGTGTACCAAACTGGTGATCGATAAGGAATGATTCTTTCAATGCATTGAAATTGAATTTTCCTTAGTTGATTAGGGTGCCGGTACATCTTTGTTTAAACGTGCTATTTATATTATAGGTTAATGCAGCCACTTTAACTTTTACATGTTGCAGGTGCGGTAGGAAAGAAAATGCATTGTCGAACACTACTTCGAGAATCTTCATTTTTTTTTTCATTTAAGATGACTGGGTCAGATGACTGGGTTGTTCACGGCACAGATATTTGGGCACTTTAGCCATCCATTATTATTCCGGCATGTTCTTGAGTCTTTTCTTAAAACTGCTATTGCTCTGCGATTTTGTGACTTCAACACCGGCCCTACTTATGTCATCCTGCACTGGTCCATTCGTGGTTGTGTCTTGAACCTCCGGTTGAAACCGGCCCACCGACCTTTGGTTAACTTCCAACGATGACATGATCTCTAATTTGAAGCACAAAATGGAATTTGCGAATGTTAGCGCTGGGATTATTGCTGTACTTTCCAGATTCCTTCCACACCTCATAATTATTGTAGCGGCAAAGGACTACATGTTCCATTAAAGCTATATTCCCCTCCCTCTTCATCTTCTGGTTTTCTTGTAGGACGTTTGATGAAATCGCTCCCTCGTTAATGAATACACCAAGGTAATTATATAGTTTGTCTGTGGCTATGACTTGCTGTTCAGAAGGTAGAATTGGTGCCAGGTCATCTCAATTCCTTTCATTTGGTTCACCTCAAATGTCCCTAGTAGGGGCGTTACGTAAAGGGTAGGGGGACACCTAAAATAAAGACGACTGGAACATTGTGCTGGGGCGCCTTAAAAAGTGCACATGTAAGATTGAACCCGCATAGTACAGTTCCGAAAGCTCATAAATATGTTAAGTTTAGAAAAATAATTCAGGCTTACAAGAAAAGCTGAAGTAACACATTATTCATGCAAGTAACAAAGAATGTAGGCCGAGAAGTATAATACCTTTGCTATGTCTGAGAACCGTTCCTTGAATGTCAGTACTCGTCTCTTCGACAAAGAGCGCAATTTCCGTTTAGAATTCCCAAGAAAGCCCCTGGTTCAGCTGATAATAGCAACTGACATATACCTTACGGTGGAGAAGTGCAACGGGAAAATTGAACCTCGGAATGAAACTTCCAGGGTTCGCTTTATAGCCGCCTACTTCAGTTGTAGCAAAGGAAGCCGGCTATTTAAACACAGTTTAAATATTGCTCTGGACTGCAAAATGTTTTAGTTCATTACATTACTCAGCAAAGGTGATACATCGTATATAGCGTACGCAATAGCTGAATTGTATTTATGTTACTAAGGGTTTCCTCTAAGTGTGTGGGAAAAAATACATGAGCGTTTCGGTCAGTTCTGTGCGTCAATGCATTAAAGTGCGTTTTTTCTTCGGTTGGGGGCGAAATGCGAAAACACCCGTGTACTTAGATTTAGGTGCACGTTAAGGAACCCCAGGTGGTCGAAATTTCCGGAGTCCCCCACTACAGCGTGCCTTGTAATCAGCAAGTGGTTTTGGCACGTAAAATCCCATAATTCTTTTTTACTTTCGAAGCCCGTCCTACTTCAATTTCCTCGTATATACCTTCCCGCCCACTCTTGTTTGATATACGTTCAGCCGCAGCACAGGGTCTAGAAAAGAAATCAAGACCGAAGCAAGGCTTCTGTACATTCCCAAGCAGCTGCTTAAATGCTTCCTTAAAAACTAATTAATAATCTGTGCGACGCCTCTAAATGAGCGGCAAGGAGCTAAGCGCTGACGTTCAGACCTCAAGGGGAAGAATAAAGATGTTGGAGAAAGTCTCATGCTTTGTTGTGTGTCTGATTAGTTTTCCGTGTGAACCTTTCCCGCGACAACGGCTCGTGCGGGGAAGCACGGCCGGGCGAGACAGGGAAGCTGCCTTGGGAGGACTGTTTTCTTAACGCACCAATAAAAAAAAAGGAAACACCTCTCCACTACAGCGAAAGAATAATACTACACCTACGCAGCATGGTGGGTGGGCTATCATTTCCTACATCGTTCGGCAAAGAATTTCCCGACGAACAAAACCTCCACATTATTCGTGGGTAGCGTGAAAGCAACAAGTAAAACGCTGGCAGCGAGGAAGCTAGTTAGCTGCCGAGAAGATGAATGCGAAGGCTACGTCAACATCCTCAGTCATGCTGTTTTCTGTGATTGGTTACCAGCGTTCCGCGTTTACGCAGGACGCCTACGTGCAGTGCCATTACGCAGCCCCACGTGGACACTCTGGTACGGGGGCTCTAAATAAGGAATGGTCGGCGGGAAGCACTGTTATTGTGTGACTTGGCAGACACAAAAGCCAAAGGAAACGCGGGATAAACGCTTGATTGGGTTCCACTGCCCGGTCTGTTTTCGCTTTCTCTCCGTGAAACATTCCGAAGCTCAAGACCGAGCGCTAGTTATCACATTTGCCTATGCCTCCGCCCTATTGTCAGACTAAACGCCGCAAGCAAAAGCTGCGTCACATCAGGGAGGAACGTTGCGCCGATCCCTACTCTCTTGCATGCCTAATCTTGCGAACGACAATTAAAATTTGCAGTCGGATATCTTGGAGCACAGACACGCTAGAAGAAATCCTCCAGCTGATACTGTGTAGAAACACGACTGCCTCTAACTTTTGAATACAAACGTACACACTTACTGCAGTCAACAAAAAGTTATTTCGTCAATTTTAGTTAATTGGGCTGCTGACAGCGATGATTATAACCTTACTTTGTGTCTCCCTGACCACCTAGCGCCTGACCACCTAAGCCAAGTGCTTTTAATACTGATCGTGGACGATTATACAATTGGTCCAGGACTCTGTACATCTCTTGCCTCTCGGCACTATAGCGCGGGCGGACACAGATGATGTGTGTGTACGTCTCATCACAGTTGCATGTGTTGCGCGGTACGGCTGTTGGTCATTCTAATAAGGAAGGCGTAAGAGTTCGTAAATGCGATGCCTATCCACAAACGGGACAGCATGGCCTGTTCCCGACGTGGTGACCCAGGCGGTTTCTGTATATCCGTAGACAACGAACGTAAACGGCACACGGTGAAAACGTTCGAATCCCACAAAGGCAACATACACTCGCAGGACATCAATCGCAGCCCGACCGCGGCGTCTGTTCATGAAAGCGGATTCTAAACGCATTCATTCTTTATTCATGACACTAAGGTCGCTGTGTTCTACGAGCATTCATGATAGAGTTTATGAACACCGTCCGCTACAGCTATAAGTGTACGTGATTTATTTGTGTTCGTCTCTCTCTCTCTCTGCGCTCGCTTTTTCTTATCCCCCTACCATTTCCCTCCATACACGGCAACCAACCCGAACCACGTCTGGTTCTCTTCCCTGCTTTTCCATGCATCCTTTTTCTCTCTGTGGTTTTTCACCAGATAGACTGAACCAGCAACACAGAGACGCAAAATGTAGTCCACAATACTCTTGTTTCTTGGTCATTGCATTTCACATGTACCAGGCGCCGTGGTGACAATCCCGAATCCTGCTTAATATTTAGTGCCTTATACGTGGCCTTCCATTGTGTTGTACGGTTGTTAACTATATATATATAGACAATGCATGGGAAGTGGCAAATACGTTTAACGTATCGATGCTGGTGGGGACGATTAATCTGGGACGTTGATAGAATGCGGCATTTGAATTACCTGTGCATGCTCACTACGTTTGTTTTTAAAAATTGTGAGTAGAGAGGAAATGATTTGTATATGAATATTGATTATATGATTATTAATGATTTATAAGAAAAAAAAAGATATTAAAAGCTATTCCTTTGTGATAGATATCTGAACGTTAAAATAAGAGCGTGCCTTTAGAGTGGATGATGTATCACACGTGTGGAAGAGCACATCGTTCAGGAAGGTCGCTGTGTGAATGTTTCTTGAAGGCCAATTTCTTTTTTAGGAAATCTTCGAAGCGTTGTGCAATTGCATATCATATAGCTGAGAAGTTTGACATAGTACGTGCAAATTTATTAGAATGCTGTCTTGTTACCGGAAGTTCTAAGCAAGGTTGAGTAAAACTTTGAGGGAGTCAAGCGAGTGTACTAGAATAAATGTCATTCGGAATATTCTGAACGTTTTATGCCAGAGGATGAGCATGTCATGCAGCTTCTAAATAAAGAAACAGATGACGCTAGAATTTGTCAGATCGAGCGAAGAACTCTTGTCTGCATAGGAACTAACAATTGCAAGAGCAGAGTCGTCTGCAACGATATGTTAGAAAGCGTCATTGAAAAATGGTGGCTTAGCATTGCTGCCGTTGCGCTGTCCTTGTCTAACGAACCGCTTTGCGAAAAGGGACAGGCGGCACGAATACACAAGCGAAGAGGAGAACACTAATATGTTTAAGAGGGATCTGAAGAACCGTGACATGGACGTTTTCGAGCGTCGTGGTGGCTTTTCCCCTACTTTCTAATTACGTGGGCGGGCCATGCCCAAGAACCACGCAAGGGAAACTAATGATTCGCTTCGTATGGTTTACCGGCCCTAGGAACAGGCAGATAGGATGGCGACGGCAGTGGATGGCAAAATATGCAGATGCCTCGGGCTTAAACCTAAGAAAAGAGGCTTGGTCAAAGCGTGCTGTTTACGTGACACTGGCTTGGAGATCACTTGCACAACTGCAGGTCTAACTGCGGCAACTCCATAAAAGACATGTAAAAAATGAACTGTTCTCCACTTAACACTTTATGAAGCTGAGCACCTGATGCGTCTACCTTCATCAACGGCAATCACTTATCGGAAATGGGGTTCCGGCAAGTGAGGGGCTTGTTTGTCGTTTGTCGATAAACATGTCGAGGTTCGCTTCTTCAAACTGGTGACCCTAGCTTTGACAAATGCTAATATGCTCTGCTCGCAATAAGCATGTATTTATATGGCATCAATGTGCATTCGAGACTATCCAGGTGCCATTGCTTGATTCTAGAATTTACTGCATGGAACTTAACACTGTAATATAATGAGCAATATAATATAATATAATATAATATATAATATTATTATATTACAATAATATTACGTTATTATAATATAATAATATTACACTATTGCGTTATATTATATTATATATATAATATAATATAACGCAATAGTGAGGTAAATGGAAAATAATATGGCACAGCTTAATGTCCGCATTTCTTTCCTGTTGAAATGCTATCGATGTTTAATGAGGCATACACGCAAACTCCCAAAGCACTGCAAGACATGTTCCCACAGCCGACTACTCTGTCTTTTCTCTCACTAAAATCGTTTTTCTATCTCCCCTTCACTCTTTCCGGTAGCCATGACAGGTTAAACTTCACTTCCGCATGCTTCCCATCTGTGACGAGAAAGCGCCGATCTTTAATCACAACCTCATTCCTGTCGACGTCTGAACTTCGTTTGAATAAGACATGTACGTTGCCATTCAGATATTGCACGTACGAATAGCCTGATTGGGCTCATTTCTTTAGCTTTTCTAAGAAGTTCTGTAGACCATTCTTCAAGTCCAATCTTCCCAAGCAGAAGAGAGGTGGTGAAAAGATATAGGTAAGTCAACTGGGCAAGGCTATGATATATGAGAACAAATACACACTAGTGATTTTCTGGGCCAATTGCGATAGAACTTGGATTTAAATGAGAGCCACAGAGACTCTGCTGTTATACTTACGCCAATCAGGACTTATAGACGTTTTCTGACCTTTGGTAATCTGGGCTTCATTTGTTTATTGATGCCTAGTATCTTAACTTTTGTTACAGCATCAGTTAGCGCATCACAAATAGGAAGCTCTGCAAAATAGCATAGCTGACATATCACACTTTCACAAAAAATCATTCACTTCTGCAGAGAACATGGGGGGGGGGGGGGGGGGGGTACATTCGCCAAAGGTTGGTTTGTTGGCTAGCGTAAAACATACTGACAGTTTATAAAATGGTCACCTGTTTCCTTCAGGACATTGGCTAAGTGTGAGCAGTGCCTCACGAGGAAGCTATTGGGGTGTGTGGTACAGTACACGATACATGACATAACGCAGTGTTGATTTGGCCCAGTAGGAACATATCTGGGCGAAGAAGCAGCGCTTTAGAGCGGCACAAGAGGGCATGTGTGTCATCTTCTTTTGTTCTCTTTTAGAGCGCTGTTTCTTCCATCAAGACACGCCATAAGCCAGCACCGAAGTCACAGAAGTGAAGCCAGCAGTACGGTATAGTAAAAAAGCACGAGCCGCAGATCTTTAAAGCACCATAGTAATTATTTTAATGAGAAAACGTCCTGCAGGAACTGAAGAGCAGTGATATCTGCTCCTCCCCGACTCCCGGGAAAGTGGAGAGAGAGAGAGAGAGAGAAAGAGTAGTTGCAGAAAGGAAAGGGGCACTGTTTTCTTCCCTGCAGAGAGCACTGAAGCCCCATCCGTTCACTCGCCACCGATGCATACGTGTGTGGACAAGTTTAGGAAGTACGGCTCAGCTCCAAGTGGACAGGCGTTGGGAGCAGGCAACGAATCGGAGGAGAGGTGAGGGGGCGAGGAGGAATGACGAGATGGAGGCGAGTGCCGGTGTGATTGCTGCGCCGATGGATCGAATGGCTGCTTCTGTAATTAGAACTTAATGAACTGTCTTCCTTACCTGTCAACAAAATATCTCTCTTTTTCTCTTCAACTGCACCACACCAGGATATCACGGCATGGGCGATAGAAATATCAGCTTGTAATTATTCGATCGCAATTTGCAGCCGTCCACGCCGAAAACGAGGGCGCACTGAAACCGTAAATAATAATTACTAGTTCGAGTTCCATATCCTCAACTTCTACTTAGGCTGCAGCAGGAAGTTATTGATTGACCTTTCCGTTGCGGAATTTATGTCCCTGTTGTAATTACCTTTATTTACACTATTTCAGTTATAACGTTTTGTTATATAGCCGAGGGAACTGGAGGCAGCCTATCTGTTTACTACAGCAGTTGTTACACAACAGCGTACTTAAAATAAAGCAGAAAACGGTTCAGTAACTATGAAAGCTTAGAGCCGAAGCGTCGTCTTCTTTCAGCGTCGAATTTATTCATTGTTCCACATGAGTTATGAATAAAAAAATGCCGGTGTATTCATCCTTTAGACATGATCGGCGGCTTTAATGCTGCTATCAATCCATCTTATGGTTAGTTGGTAATTGTTGATGACATGTTTTATATAATGCTTACGATGAAAGGCGGCACATACCCACTGACACGCACGCAGAGACCTATGTTGGCGTCAAAGAGGTTTATTGTAGAACGACACATAAAACAGTAGCACACACTCGTTGACCCAAGTTAGCGAGAATGAGGGTCATTGAAAAGCGCCACATAATGAGTGGCACATACCCACCAAAGATGGCGTTAGAGGTACTCATTGAACAGTACCACATACCTGAACACCTACAAGTTAGTCCAACGGATAGTTTTGAACCAGGTTCCCCCAGCACAGATGCCCGGTGGACTACCAATTTGTCAATAGACTACCTAGTGACCCAAGCGGACGGGAAAGAGGTTAGGCGCTGACATAGATACATAGCGATATACCGTAAATTGTATGAAGTTACCAAAGAATGCTAATAACATTAAAAGCTATATTTAAATACCAGCCTGTGAGCTCTGTCAAAGATTACACCGTAAATATCTCTGGTGGGTGAATAATGAGAGTATAGAAAGGAAATGTAGTGGTTGCCTTTTCTCGTGCATAGAGATTTAAAGAGTTGAATAATGAAAAACTTAGCATCACTGTGATGACACGGCACATGACTGACTTTCTCAATGGTTTCAGGCGCACTGCGGTATCAGTGGAAGTCACCGCGCCGACACAGCCGCTCAATCTGCGCGTGAGAGCGATTGCTGAGTTTTTACCCGGTTTTCAAGAACTGACGCTGCGGCTGGGCGGCGTTCACTCGGGAGATTTGCACCATGTCCTGCCTACGTTCGTTGACCCCTGACCTAAGACTTCGTCTACAGTCTGGGTTGGCGCGACGTGAACAGACCATGTTGCACTGTTCGTATAGCTCGGCGTTGCGTTCCCTAATTTTACGTCTTCCCCACTGGACTGACCAATAGCCAAACATGCGACAAATGTAGCAGTGACGGAACATTCACACATCTCCTCTGTGTCTGCCCGTGCTCTAGCGCCGACAGGCAAATGATGTACGCAATGCTGAATGGACTGGACAATCACCCACTATCAAAACAAAATGTTCCCAAAGTATAAGACAAAGTATAAGCCCGCGCAGAAGACCATATGTGCGTTGTTGAAAATACTAAGGTACAAGGACCTACATAATAGACTGTGAGAACTCTCCCTGCTACCGCTCTATACTATACGCTGTTTACCTAGTTTCGGTGTTCGTAACTTTCTTTATTGATACTTCTCCACCCCTTCCCCCTATGCAGGGTAGCCAACCAGATCTACCTCTGTGTAACCTCTGTACATTTCTATACATTATTTCCCTCTCTTTCTCTCTGGATTAGGCACGAGTAAATAGAAGATTGCTGTGAGATGTCGACTCTAATGGGAATTATTGGAGACAATATTCATGTTATTGGCCTGGCTTGCTACTTTAAGGGTTGGGTGAGAATGATGACACACGCAGTAATCATGCAAACACACCAACATTAGCGAAAACCACAAACGGCGCCGTAAGCAATTATATCATATAGAGGGAATAAGTCGGACTTCGTTGCGAGCGGGTGAAAATGCGAAGGAGAAGTGCTTCTTCGTCGCCAAGAAACATTAACGTTATGATGTGTTGAGCGTATTCAAGCAGTAACCCGCGATAATTACATACAAGTATCACTTTCCAAGAGCTTGAATCAAGCGATAAGGAAAGTCGAAGAGGCTGTGCGTACTCGAGCCCCATAAGTCAGAATCCTTCGCATTCGGGGCACCTTCCTTAGCCTAGGTTTAAGAAGACCATTCACTTCAAGCCTCCAATGAGAAATGTCCCTCCCGCCAGCGAACACGCCGTGCCACTCTCGGAGCCGGTCATCAGATCGCCGCTGCAAATGGGCTCCTGAGACGCGAGGGGCCAGACGAAGGCGCCCGCCCTCGCGTATGAACCCGGCGTCCGGCTCGTTTTGTGATATATTGTGCCGCTGCCCTCACCCCTGCCCTCTTAGATGACCTTTCTACCGAGGCCCTTTCTCTCGCTCCAGTGCCGCGTGCGGCATTGGACGCAGCTTCCGTGAGAAGGATAATCAATTTCTCCGCACTACTCGCTTCGCAGCGGGTGCTCTACCATTATTTTTGTTGAAGTGGATACACTCACGCCACTTTCATTTTTGGTCTGCTTGCTCCTCATTAGCGCTATATTTACTACGCGGTCGCTCCTATCATAATGACTTCGGACGTACGTTGTGAAGTCACACCATCTGTCCGTGTGCGTGTTTTCTTCCTTTATTTCTTTCTTCCTTTCTCCCCTTTTTTTTCTTTCTTTGTTTAACTCTGAGAAAGGAACTGCATGGTTGGCTCGTGGAGCTAACGCAAACGAAACTGTCGCGACTAGGAAATATATTGATTCGTGTATCGAAAGTGCTACAGCTATTGTTTTGTACGCAAAAACTCAATGGGCATTCAGGGTTTTCGTAGCACCACCTTTAAACGATACCAAATAAAGCGCACATGTAGGCACGCAAGAATCTCTTGGCATAACTTAACACAAAGTGTTAGGTTATTAGGAAAGGAACAAATCATTAGCATTATCGTTAGGAAACTAACAAGTCGTATATACAATATTTCTCTCGATGAGGAACTAAAGTACCTGAATCCAGAATTTCACTTCATTGGACAGTAAATCCGACATGCTAGATTGATCGTCTGAAGTTCATAATGAGTATATTATAGTATGTTAGCAAATTTCAGGACCTCGCGATTAAGAATTTTAGTTTGGCAGCAGCAAGCAACGCAGAAAATGTCCAGTAAGTAGGATTCCCCACACGTTTAAGGCAGATATTTTATTGTCTTTCAAGCCAAGATATAGACTTCTAAGTGTGTGCTTCTCGAAACTACTTTTTCTGGTTATGGCATCAGTTGGAAGTGCACGCAATTCCAGATGATCGTTTCTTTCGCTGAAAACATCCGGGTGCCATTAAGAGTACATAAATATTTGGGGTCTTCTCTTCTTGCGGAGTTATACTGCACAATTTCCTTTTAAAACGTTTCGTGCCTCGCATTTTTGTTTAGCTTTTTAAATACCCTATAACCTGTTACAGGCATTCATTCAAATTGTACCTGTTATTATGATTTCTTCTTTGCTGTCAAAAGCAGACTTTCGTTCACGTCTTGCCTAGTAAGACATATGCTTTTCCATACGCTCTTTTGTTCAGTCGAATATGAATCCTGGCCCCATGTACTCTTTGTGCCATACAGACTCGCAGGGGGAGGTGTGCACCCCTTATTCGCATCTTCGCCACCGAGAATGATGGAGCAACGCAGGCGCTTCTCTCACGGGTCACATTCGTCAGGAATGAACTTTGGAACATTGCGGCACGGCATCACCTGCTCCTGAAGGGTCGACATTTAGAAAGATAGAGTGGCTTAAGCAGTGCGCAGGAAGGACGGATGACCCCGCCTCTAAACATTCTCTCGGCGTCTGCCGTCCGCAGAAATTAAGCAGGACATACCCCACGCGAACTTCAGGGCGGTGCGTGGCGGTTATGAAACGACTTCAACCGAATTTGGCCTTCGAGTCCTCAGACAGCGACTGCAGCAGTGCCACGTGCTGCATAACGAGGGTTTCAGCGTTGCTTCATCCTTAGGTCGCTTTTTTTTTTCATTGTCCCTTAATAAACGCAGCGCTTTCGTTGTCCGGTGGCACACGCGTTTTCGTCTGGCAACGAGCAAAACAAAAACGAAGCGGGGATTCGCGTATACAAGGTCAGAGTGGCCACATCGGGGATGCCGCCAGTGTTTTATTTCCCTGCCGCTTGGGTTTCTGCGTAAATTGTTAGAAATTCGCTAACTTTTCCCAATTCTCCGATTTCTGCTCAACGTTTACTTGTTCCCAGCGAACGTTTTCCTGCGAGGGTAGTTGTGAGCTATAGAGTCTACGGGTCATTCGCTATCAGTCCGTGAGATTAAGTATCACACCTGTGTCGCTGAAACTTAATGGCATCTGCAACGTGTTATGGGAGGGAATCTCAGAGCTGCGCAGAACCATGCGCAGACACCGCGAAAGTGGAGAAGAAAAGTAAATTTCAGAGTATCGGAAATTTCAGAGTTTCAGAGAAAAAATTTCAGAGTATCGCATTTGTTTTCCACGCACTGCCGCCTGCCGCCACCGCCGCCGGTGATTGGGTCACTTGTCTCACGTTACCTCTTGCCGCCATATCTCTTCCAAGCGTTTCAACAGGCAAGTCGAACACGAAGTAAAAGCAAAGCGGATCGAGAGCCTGCACTTTGTCGCCGGCGAGAGCACTTTGTTTCTGGCGAACGTAGGCGTCAGAAGTTACCGCAACGTTATGCCTGGTTGGAAAGCCTTGGCATGTAGCAACCAAACGGAGTCCGCAAAGGCATTTGTCTGCATTCCGTGCGTGAAGGACGACCGGGATCGATGTTCTGCGTGGCTGCACATAGCTGGCCGCCGAAACTTCGCGCCCTCGAAGAAGACCCGCATGTGCGAGGTAAGCTTGTTCAATAACTTACGCATAGTTTGCTGGAAAGTAATGGCTTTCGAGCGACTGTACTTGCGTTTGACCGCTAAACTTTACATGTCCTGTTCTTTCACCTTGCTCTGCATGGAGCTTTTGAAAACGATGGAATTCTAGTGAGCTGTTAGGCTCGCTCTGCCCGCTCTGCTTAGCCTATTGTTTCATGTTCGGCTCCCGCGGTTAGCTGTGCTTCGCGCTATGAAAAATTTTGTAGTACCTACCTTTTAAGTAAGCTGTTCGGTTCGCGATGCTCGCTTTGCTTCGCTCTATTGCCCATCACGTGGTACCTACTTTCCAGGTGAGCTCTTCAGTTTGCGGGGCTCGCTCTGCTTAGCGCTATTGAAAACAACACAGTGCGAACTTCCCAGCAAGCTGTACGGCTCACTCTGCTTATACAGCAACTGTTTCATTCGGTTTGCGTGGTGCTGTTAAAAAAAACGTGGTACATTCTTTTCAAGTAAACTACGTGGCTGTCTCTGATTAGTGCTGTTGAACAGGTGGGCTCGGCAGCTGTGCCACGGCACGGTTATCGAATCTGGCTCTCTTCATCATGCAGGTGCCCTTTCACGCCTCCGCTTGCCTTCTGCTTACCGTGTTCTTCGACGCCTCCCGGACCCTCCTGGACACCTCCTGGTCCCCAGCCGAGTTTTCTTGGAGCGCCGTCGAAGACAGCCACCGCTTCATCAGCGCCATCGCCGACTCTGCCCATTTACCGCACGTGCAAAACTGGACCCTCGACTTCAACTGGGAAACACCATCAGCAGCAACATCACTTGCCAAGCCACCTATAAAGGACCAGCAATCACCTCACGCAATCTGTGGGCTCGGCAGCTGTGCCACGGCACGGTTATCGAATCTGGCTCTCTTCATCATGCAGGTGCCCTTTCACGCCTCCGCTTGCCTTCTGCTTACCGTGTTCTTCGACGCCTCCCGGACCCTCCTGGACACCTCCTGGTCCCCAGCCGAGTTTTCTTGGAGCGCCGTCGAAGACAGCCACCGCTTCATCAGCGCCATCGCCGACTCTGCCCATTTACCGCACGTGCAAAACTGGACCCTCGACTTCAACTGGGAAACACCATCAGCAGCAACATCACTTGCCAAGCCACCTATAAAGGACCAGCAATCACCTCACGCAATCTGTGGGCTCGGCAGCTGTGCCACGGCACGGTTATCGAATCTGGCTCTCTTCATCATGCAGGTTGGTGAACCGGTCAGTCTATTTACTAAAAAATCCAGTAATTATTTCCTGATCCAGCTGCCGAGCCCTAAGTGTTTGACCGCTATTTGTGCCGAATGTTGTCATAATGTACGGTCCCTATTACTCCTTGCTGGTGATATTGAAACTAACCCTGGACCAGACAAATTGAATATCGTTCTGGCTGAATTGAAAAAACTGTCTGATGGCCAGGCAACACTAATCTCTGACCTGCAAGATATAAAAGGACGTATGCTTTCAATCGACAGAGCGATATCCGATTTCAATACCCGCCTCACTGATCTCGAAGAACGTTTCCAGAATCTGTCTACTGTTACATCAGACGTTGAAATCATTCAGTCAACAGTTAGCCAGACAGCTCACTTGGTTCAAGACTTGCAGCTTCGTCTTGACGATTCCGAAAACCGCTCCCGCAGGAACAACCTAATTTTCTACGGTCTGCCTGACTCATCCCCCCGTGAAACATATGCCGAATCTGAAAAAATTATCACTGATCATTGCTTAGAACACCTGGAAATAGCCTTGGATCCCAAAGATATAGAGCGTGCCCACCGGCTCGGCCGTCATACCCCAAACCATCTACGCCCTATCATTGTCAAATTCATATCATCCAAGGTAAAAGAAACCATTCTATCTAAAGGGCCCAAATTTAAAGGAACAAAATTCA
Organism: Dermacentor albipictus; assembly: GCF_038994185.2. Classification (NCBI taxonomy): domain Eukaryota; kingdom Metazoa; phylum Arthropoda; class Arachnida; order Ixodida; family Ixodidae; genus Dermacentor; species Dermacentor albipictus. The sequence continues at coordinate 45,852,476 of NC_091823.1, read as the reverse complement.
GTGTAGGCGAAGATTATACCCGCCGCGTCCAAAATATTCGAAAGCACTTGGTTTCATTTGCAAAAGAAACAACTAATAAATTCTCGCTCCGCTATAAAACGCTTCATATCGGGCCCAAGCGCTACTTCTTCGACGAAACGACTAACACAGTGAAGGAATTCGCATAGCAGATAACTTTTCGGCGCCAGTCCCCACAATACCCTCTATCAGCTTGTCATCCTAGAACCAACTCCCGAACCACCCTTTGCCTTTCCGTCATTTTCACAAATATACGCAGCTTCCTTCCCAAACGAGACCTTGTATCTAACCTTGTATCGTCGTCCGGAAGCAACATAGTTGTACTAACAGAAACGTGGCTCAACGAAAACATCAGCGATTCTGAAGTTCTGCATGATTTGCCAAATTTTCGCCTCTTTCGCAACGACCGCGAGGGTTCTCGAGGGGGCGGTGTTTTAGTCGCCGTTAATCGTGAACTACCATTCTCGCTTGTCAACATCACATCTCACCTTGAAATTATGTGGCTCATTTGCCGCACTGCGCCAATAACAACACTAATTGGTGTCTGCTATCGACCACCACATAATAGCCCTGACTTCCCGCGTGAGTTCAACAGTGTTTTGCTACAATTAACAACTAGGTATCCAAGTGCACGAATTATTCTTTTCGGTGACTTTAACTACCCGTCTATAAACTGGCACCAACCTCACGTAACCGTTTCTCAAGAGCCTCGAGAATTCGTCGACGTATGTCTCAATTTTAATCTTTCACAGTTAATAACTGAGCCAACTCGCATCACAGAGACTTCACAAAACACTCTTGATCTCATTCTAACTAGTCATCCTGAGACCTTAGCTTCTATTACTTACCTGAGGGAAATCAGTGACCATAAAGTTATTCACGCCTCATTTAACATTACTCCCGTTCAAAGGAAAGTGTCCAAAAAAACAATAAAGCTTTACGATAAGGCCGACTATGTAGCAATAAATAATGAATTAAACTCCCTCTTACCCACTTTTGAACTTCACTTCCATCAGCATACTGTCGACGAAAATTGGTCCATCTTCAAACGCAAAATTAGTGATCTAACGAGCAGATACATTCCAAAGTGCACTATCAACTCTGATTCCCAAAATCCTTGGTTCAATAAAACGCTCAAAAGACTAAAAAATAAAAAGCAGCGGCTGTACCGTGCAGCTAAACTTAGACCCAGCTCTTCTGCATGGGAAAAATACTACAGCGCTGAAGATGCGTACTTGACAGCAGTGAAAAGCGCGAAACGTTTCTTTCTTCATAACGACTTACCCAAAATGATAACAACTAACCCGAGAAAATTTTGGAACGTGATAAATCCCCAGCAATCGCACGACATCACCCTTACTAATGATAACGGCGACTCTGTTAGTGATGCTCAGTGTGCCAATATATTTAATACTGCATTTTCATCAGTATTCACGAAAGAACCTGAAGATACATTCCTTTCACCACCCTCCATTACTGAACTAGCTATGCCAGCCATAATTTTTCATCCAAATGGCATTTCGTGCGCAATCGACAAATTGAAAATTTCATCGTCAGCCGGAACGGACGAAATTAACACTAAGTTTCTCAAAAACACTAAGGACATTTCATCCAAGTTTTTATGCCTATTGTTCTCTCAGTCACTCGCCACAGGTATCATCCCAGAAGACTGGAAGATGGGGAAGGTCGTTCCTGTTTTCAAATCAGGTAACAGAGACTCTCCACTCAACTATCGCCCCATTTCCCTAACTAGCATCCCTTGTAAACTAATGGAACACGTCATCTACTCCCAGATAATGCAGCATCTAGACTCTATAAATTTTTTCACTCCATCCCAACATGGATTTAGAAAAGGCCTTTCATGTGAGACACAGCTTGCCATCTTTCTTCACGATCTTCATTCCAACCTTGATGCTAACTTACAAACTGACGCCATCTTTTTAGACTTTGCCAAAGCATTCGATAAGGTACCTCATCAACGTCTGCTCTTAAAACTGTCCACACTAAACTTGCATCGAGAAATTATTGCATGGTTAAAAGAATTCCTCACACATCGTTCACAGTCCGTTACTATTAACAACTACACCTCTAACCGTCTACCAGTAACATCGGGCGTTCCTCAGGGAACTGTCCTTGGCCCCCTCCTATTCTTAATTTATATTAATGATCTACCACAAAACTTATCATGTCATGTCCGTCTGTTCGCCGACGATTGCGTTATTTATGCCCCAATTACTAATACCGCTGATCAAGAATCCCTTCTGGACAATCTTAACCGCATTCAATCATGGTACAATCACTGGTTGATGACGCTTAATCCTAATAAGTGCAAACTCATGTCTTTTCATCGTCGTCACAACCCGCATTTATTTACCTACAAGATTTCCGATTCCCCTGTCGAACTCGTTTCGTCCTATACTTACCTCGGTATCACTATCAGCAATGACTTATCATGGCGCGAGCACGTAACAAAGCTAATATCATCTGCGAATAAAAAACTAGGCTTTCTTAAACGTCATCTTCACGACGCCCCTCAAAATGTAAAGCTACTTGCTTATAAATCATTAATCAGGCCAAAACTTGAGTATGCATCTGCCATCTGGAATCCACAGCAAGCTTACCTCATCGACTCATTAGAAGCTGTGCAAAACAGAGCCGCCCGTTTCATTCACCACTCATACTCACCCTATGTCAGTGTCTCATCTCTCAAGCTACAGTCTCAATTATGCAGTCTTTCCCTCCGTCGCCGTATTTCTAGCCTGTGCCTATTTCACAAATTTTATTACTCCCAGCTCAAACAGCAGCCATACATCAGCGCACCGCCATCACGCACGTCTCGCCGAATTGGTCATCCGCTGAAAGTCTCACGCCAACGTGCCCGTACGACTACATTTTCCCAGTCATTCTTCCTCCGAACAGCAAGCGACTGGAACGACCTTCCCCATGAAATTGTAGCCATCACCTGTCCATCAACCTTCCTAGAAAAAGTAACATCCCACCTGTCATCATGAAAAGAAAAAGAATGTTTTACTTTCTCACGTTAAACCCACCCCTTATGTAAAACCCCCTGCAGGGGGTCTTTAAGGAAATAAAAATGAAATGAAATGAAATGAAAAAGCAAGGTACACGGATTTGAAGTAAGCGTGTTATTCTAAAAGTTGAAGCGAAGTTGTTGAAGGATTAGTGGATTACTGAGCCTTATCCATTAGGTATCTTTACACCAGGTACGGCAAGATCTGCGAAATATTCGTAGCTGAAGTACGGCTTAGATTGTGCATAAAATGCTGATGATTTGCTTTTTTACGCGACGTTATTATGTGTACTTCTTCTCAAGAAAAGATACTGCCACGTTGCCATCGGTGAGAAACGGTCACCGGAAAATAATAATGCACATGTCATGCAGTCATACTTGGCATAACTGCATACTTGGCATAAAAATAAGGCATGAACGAAAAGGCGCCGGTGTTTTCATTTCATCCACATCTTGTAGCCTAGCCATCTCACTCATGCTCATCAAATGGTCACAGAATAAAAGGAGTCAGTTTCTAGGAATAACGCTTTTTAATTGAGCCTGAGGTCTATGCAGAAGATGTTTCTTCGGCATTTTTTCTATAAATTTCCTGACCCAGTTCTTTGTGACTACTTACACTTTATATATTTTAAACGGTGCCCCATGGAAGTTTATTAACATTCTCATTTCGTCTTCGTTTTAAGTAATAGGTAAATTATGGGGTCTTACGTGCCGGAATCACGATCTGATTATGAGGCATGCCATAGTGGTGAACTCTGGAAATTTGGACAACCTGGGATTCTTTAACGTGCACCTAAATCTAAGTACACGTGTGTTTTCGCATTTCGCCCCTATCTAAATGGGCCCGCCGTGGCCGGCGTTCGCTCCCGCGACCTCGTGCTTAGCAGCCCAGCACCATTTTCCTTGTTTTCCCCTTGGTCAAAATATAGGATCATTTCATTGCTGATGCTTTTGAAAAGCCAAGAGTCGATGGTGAAAAATTTTAAGTGGAAGGCAGTACCAAGCATTTTTGCGCATCAGCCAGAGAAAAATCTGAGAAAGCCACCGTTTCATTGACTCCAGTACTTACTACAAGCAAAGCACCACCTCGCAACCAGGCTGCCGAGAGCTGATAACCTGGGAGATGCAGCTGATGCAGCACAACGAACAGGGAACTAATGAACATCCGAAGTCCCGGAAGAGACTAAAGGTTCCCAGGGAGCACCTGACTGCCTAGGAGGGACTGACAGCTCTGCTATGACTATCCAAAGACTCGCCAATGCTCCACAGTAGAGGTATGGTATGGTAGAGGTATATTATGCAGTTAAGCGCTAATTCACAGTATACTTGAAAACAATAATTGTGGACTGGAATCCTCTGTATTGTACTTATTGAACCTTGACGAAGCAAAATGATAATGAGTTTTACCTAATGTAAAGTGCAGTCTAATGTTAAAGGGAACACTCGTATGCGCGGTCTTCATTCACATTATCGGCACGCTAGCTACAAGTGTCAACTCAAGCTATCGCATGTTTACCTACAGCGTGAACAAAACAGACAGGACAGTAAGTAAAGGATTAGACAAGGACTGTGTCGAACTGTTACAGCGTTGTGGCTGTCTTTTCATGCCCGATAAAATTGTCCAGTATTTGTCGGGCCGTGTAATCACGCGCAGAGGCCTCATGTTCAGTGGTGCGATGCTTACAAGAACAGAGAGGTAAAGATTAGTGCCATGCAGTGACCATGTTTGCGAAATTTCGCTGTTATGCGAACCGTGTTCTATTGGCTAGAGGGGTCGATGTATCAACAAGAGATTGCAGGAACATTTTTTTAGATTAGACTTTATTGGCACTCTAGCTAAATGTCGAAACTCAAGCTGTCGCGTGTTTACCTACAGCGTGAACAAAACAGACAGGACAGTAAGTAAAGGATTAGACAGGCCCTATGTCAAACTGTTACAGCGTTGTGTCTGTCTTTTCATATCCGAAAATATTGTCCAGCATTTGCCGGGCCGTGTAATAACGCGCAGAGGCCTCGTGTTCAGTAGTGCAGAGGTCTTACAAGAACAGACAGGTAAATATTAGTGACGCGCAGTGACCATGTTTACTATGTTTGCGAAATTTCGCTGTTATGCGAACCGTGTTATATTGGCTAGACGGGTCGATGTATCAATATGAGATTGCAGGAACATTTTCGTAGATTGAAGAACACAGGTCAGGCATTTCGCTTTGTATTGGTACGTGGTTCTTAGGTCATCAGCCCAGAAAGCCACTTCTGCTATTGTACAGTATTTGAAGGGGACAGACTTGAGTGCTTAACTTTAGATACGCTGCACCTGCCTAGTGCATGTCCATAAAGACTTGCCTTCTCTCTTTCAATCTCCTACTCCACATGTAGGGTAGCAAACTGGATGAAGTCGAGTTAACCCCGCTGCCTTGCCTGTTCACTCTCTCTTCGTATTGGTCATGTACGCTTATCTGTTATTCTACGTGCATTCTTTGAAAGAACACAGACGAGAAAGCCTGCCTGGCAGCGGAGGCATCCTGAATTTGAAAAAGGTACCACAAATGCACAACTGCGCCATCAGTAGTGCTAAACACCAAAGAAATACAGTTCTTGGATGCAAATATGGATTGAACTCCCTATCTTGTTTATGGTGGAACGTTATTATGCCTTGCGGTTTTTCGGGGGGTGAGGGAGCAATTTTGTTAGCGCATGCGTTAGTTTTTTTTTCATTTATATCTTATTCCCTAGCAATAAACTTTCAGCGTGAGTAAGAATGCGGTTGCGTAAACAAGCATTGAATCTGATACTGATTGCAAGCAAACGTCGATCAACCAGGCTGCCACCAGCCGACGGCAGATAACACAGAATGTTCAACTGGCACACCACAAGGAACAGGGAGCCAAGGAGTACCTGACGAAGACCCCCATGTCCCCTTGTCGAAACGTTGACTCCACGCTCGCGCTTTCCTTGCTTGCCCGCAATTAACTCTGCAGCTGTAATGTTAAAATAATGTCAGCCATCGGGTCAGACTGATGTTTTACTGTCGAATGCTTGCTATTGTGTGAAAACTTGGTGCTGCAATAAAGACCGTTTCTTCAGTGCTGTATGTTACTGTTGTGAAATACATATGTTGTTTGCCTCCACATCTTAATTTGTGATTGCATGCTTTTCTGAAGATGCCAATTTTGCAGAGAGCTCATAGCAAGTCGATCGTTTTCATAAAAACGCGCTAAAGACGAAGACGAAAAGAACACCTACAACAGGACAGGTGCTGAACTTCCATCTGGTGTTTATTGCAGTGCATAAATAAATGATCGTTTGAAATGAACGCCAGTTGCAAGTTCCGCGCCCATCCTGCACTGTAAATATGTTTACACCCTCCATGCTGTTTTCTTGTCGCACTGGTAACAACGTTACCGTCAGCGCCTTACAAGAAATTACAGAGGGCGACGACGGAGCTCTAACTAGACGTGCGACGACAAAAGACGTAGTTGACAACCTAAAAGATAGGAGGATTTTGACAAGAACCGCACCATTGGTATAAGTACTGGCAACATAAAGAACAAAGAAGATAGCATTCCAGAACACAGTAAAAGTTCTGGAAGTGGAAGTTTGGCGTAATCAAAAGTACAAAAATACTTTAGGAAAACCACATTCGTAGAGACATTTTTTATACTCGCAGACGAATGCAAGCTTGCGTCTCGCGTGAATAAAGAGCTGCTAACGAGTTATTACAACGTGGAGCATTACGTTCCGAAAGCTTATTTGACAGATCACTGAGAGCATTACAGGCACGCATTTGCAGATATGTCGGTAGCCGCAACACGCGAAGTTGTCGGCATGCTCCAGCTACTGTAGTTCTATCCCCGATACGTGACGAGCAACTTTGAAAATATACATAAAAATTACCGAGTGCACTTTGCTCCAATTATACAGATCAACCAGCCCCGCACTAAGCAATATTTACATTTGATTGGTTGCTTGCTTACTTTGAAAGGACGGGAACGAGCACTATGCAGGCAACCTGAACACCAACTACACATTCCATCGCCTGTGAAGCTGCATTTTCTAGCGCAAGCACAACCACGAGGCCCAGTTTACAAGTAAACGCCGCTTTAAGCGAATTCAGTGAGCGCATGCTAGTATGTTTGCAGCTCCGCAAATAGAACTTGACGCATAAGTCAATGAAGCGACGCGGAGAGTTCGCGAGCATCGAAACCATCGCCGCACATGCATTTTATACTCTTCGTCGCTTTCCGTGCAGTAATTCCAGTACCGTCGATATCCCGGTGTCACTTGCGATATCCACTTGAAGAAACACAAAAGATAATCCAGTTTTGCCAAATGGAACTTGCAAATTATGGGGGAAATCTGTCTTCTACCAATGTACGCTAGCAGCGTGTCCACGGTCTCGAAGGGATATCGCCGCCGCCGCCCACTGTTGCCGGCAAGCCGTGTACCATTGCAGTACTCAGCATTTATTTCCATTGACTAAATTATACCGTCCGCGTCCCTTCCCCGCATCGCGCTTTCTTTCCTTCCTTCAGCTACGGCATTGCAACGCGCCATCGTTCACCTACAGGCAGCGTTTGCGTCGGAAATCGTTATTTCCTGCGTAAAATGTGGCGAATTCCACTTGCTCTATCGGTGCCGCATTCGCCAGCGCTTGGGCAAAAGCTTCGGGCTGCAAAACTCCCTTCTGATGTGCGACTCGGCGACTAGAATCTGACCCGCCGTGCTTGCTCAGTGGCTATGGTGTTGGGCTGCTGAGCACGAGGTCACGGGATCCAATCCCGGCCACGGCGGCCGCATTTCGATGTGGGCGAAATGCGAAAACGCCCGTGTACTTAGAATTAGGTTCACGTTAAAGAACCCCAGGTGGTCCAAGTTTCCGGAGTCCGCCACTACAGCGTGCCTCATAATCAGAAATTGGTTTTGGCACGTAAAACCCCATGATCTAATCTAGAATCTGTTTCTACCCATAAGCTCCACTCCGTTGTGTGACATGATTAATGTACACTAATGACATTCGTAAATCATGTTTCAACAGGAAGTGCCCGTAAATTGGCAACGTTCTGTATCAGTAATGGAGAGTCCACAGTTTACACAGCTCAAAGCTGTCCAGAGGACACGGGCCGTCGCCGAAGGACTCTGTCTACCGGCCCAGATTTGGGTGGAGCCGCCGGATTGATTTAGTTCGCCTCAGGACCTAAACAGTGTTCCCACTCACTCATTCCACAGTTCGTATTGCTCTTTTCTCAAGTACAACAAATTTGATCTCGACAGAAAACGGGATACAGTGGTAATTGCTCCGATAACATTGCGTTTACATGATGCAATCAAAGATAGGCCAGAGTGAAAAGTTCCCTTGAAGCGTTTTGTGTTTTCCATAATTAAAAAAAGAAAGGTTGCTAGCTTTGGCCTTTCTTTTTCTACTTGTCATTTCTTTGTATTTTTCCTTCTGTATAATAGATAACTTCAACAATAATATCCACAGGAATTCGTTCATGCTTCTAGCTTAAAGCTGAAGAGGTCCGAGCGAGAATGAATTAAGACGCCTAGCTAAAGGAAGCTGCAAAGCTGGGTGCGGGTTGTTTCATTTCCGCGTGGATTTCTTTTTACTTATTTGTTCTTTATTTTAGAATGAATTCTTGTGCGACACCGTTAACTAGTTCCCGGCACGGTGTATAGGTTTCATCTTCCACAACGTTTGTGCGAGATGGCCATTGTATGATATGAGCAGCATCGGGTTGTACTCTCTTGTGCAGTGTCTGACCTATCGAGGTGGTGCAAAGGGGGTGGCGATTGTCTTATCCGCGCGTCCTTGGAGTTTAAGGCTACGGAAAGAAATGATTGCTGGAGAGTTACAAAGAGAGCGCGTACAACGAGCGAAGAGCTTGCTAAGAAAGCGAATATAGTTCATTTGCAGTACTTGGGGGGGAATAGGGCGTATTTCAGCGAAGACCTGAGTAATTGTTAAAAACAGTAAATCGCGAGAGGTAATTTTGCTGCGACACAATATTCGAGCACCGTTAAAGACCGCAGGTGGTCAAAACTAATCGGGAGCCCTCTTACTTCAAGGTCGCGATGATGAAGGTCTTCCTGTTGCCGGGAGCTCCGCGTGCGGGCTATTGGAGGGCGCTCGGTTAATTTTGACGTCCATGTATGTGTGTGTTTTTTTAACAAGTCTCTCAAAACCTCAGTGCTGATTTTCGGCTTTTAAATATAATTAATCAATGGAAAACTTCGCAACTGTGGAATTTAAGCTAGTCAGTGCTTAGTCGACGTTACATGACTTGGTTGTATCATTGAGCAGAAACTAACAACAATAAAAAAACTGGAAGCCGCTGGTTCTGGCTTCCAGGCTTTCCACTCGGCGACCTCTGGCCTCCCGGTGCCTCTCAAGGCACGGTTCTACTATAGAAGCGAGGTACACGCGTTCACGTGCTTGGCACGTCGTCGATCCAGAGCGAGAACCACCGAATGATACAGCCGAAACCGAACCACGTTGGTTTGTCTTAATTTATTCAGCGCACGTAGCTACCGACCCACCGAGACGGCTGCCCGAAGCGTTTTTATGCCTTCACGCCGCTTCGGTGGGTGGCTTCGCCGGGAGGCACGGTGCCAAGAATCTCCCTACCAGCGCTCCGGAGGCGCGTGCGGGACGGCCCGCGAGCGTGGCTGTACCCCGCGGCGGTGCGCTGCCGAATGCGGCTCTTCGGAGCGCTGCCGCGCGTTTGCTTCAAGGTCCGTCCAGGTGGCGCCAGCGTCCAAGCGCGCGTGCGACGCGCCGTCCCGCGAACGCGCTCGCGGCGCCGTCGTTCGCGTGTTGTCGATTGGCACCGGCGCGCGTCTGGCGCGCGCGCGTTTTCGCCTGGCGAAGTCGCGGCGCGTGGTAGTTCCGAGCTGTTTGGCGCGTCCCGACGCGGCGATCGGCGCCAGAATCGTGGCGCGTCGCTTCGCGTTCGGCAGTTCGCGCAGTGATTAACGGCGCGCTTGGGGTGTCGGGGCAAGAAAGAAGCGCGCGTGCGTCAAGGAAAACCATGAAGACGTCGTCTTCGTCGTTCACGTCGTTGGTGTGCCGACGACGCGCGCACTGAGGTGACCCGAGCCGACCGCCGACATGTGCCGCGGCGCGGAGTCCACCAACAGCAGCGGCGACGCGCTGTCCAACGAGACGGCCGCTGCCGAAGCGCTGGCCTCCGCCGCGGCCGGCTGCTGGACAGGCATCAGCTTCGAGACGGCCTTCAGGATTCTGCTGTACGCCATCATATTCGTGTGCGCCGTTGTGGGAAACTCGCTGGTCATCATCACGCTCGTACAGCGTCGGCGCATGAGGACCGTGACCAACGTGTTCTTGCTCAACCTGGCCGTCAGTGACTTGTTGCTGGGAGTATTCTGCATGCCCACCACTCTGGTGGGCAGCGTGCTCAGGAATTTCGTGCTTGGAGCGGCCATGTGCAAGCTCATACCTTATCTCCAAGGTAAGTACAAGTACTCTTCAGTTCATTTTCTCCCTGCGCTCTTGCATGTTGCAGCCTGAATATGTTGACAAAGTTGCCATGTTACGCCGCGATTTTTAACCCCGATCGTCAAACGGGGCAGTTTTAGTTCGCTGTTGATATCCGCTGCGTAGCTGGTATTATTTAAAGCTGCCTGGATTCCTGTCGGGTTTTGTTTGATCTTGTCGTGACTAACTAATCTAAGTTTCGGTGCGTTAGCTGAAGCATTTCTAGTTATGTTGGATGGCTGAAAATTTTCTGAAGTAGTACAGAAGTGCTACAGAGTAGCCTCTTGTCATTTTGAAGCGCAGTGTGATATGCCGTCTGATGCTGACGTATGAGAGGCAAGTAAGACTCCCCGATATACGTTTGATAGTTGTGTGGCGAAACCCAATCGTTTCTTCTCAGTTCTTCTTTTTTTCATTTTTCTACCTTTCTTCTTTTTAAATTTTTACTGTGCACGAAGTACTGCTCTTCACTTTGAGCAGACGTAATGTCGCGGTAAAAAGGTTGGTATACGTGCAACTTTCGAAGAAAGAACACGGCAGACTTTGTTGACAAAGCTAGACAAGTTTCCAATGGCTGCATCGCAGCGAAGATTTCTCGCAACACCGTTGGTAAAACGATATTTACTCTACGATTTAGCGCATCGGCCCGCGAGTGTCGTGATCGATATTGAATAATTGCTCGTTTATTGGGCGCAACAGACTCCAATTTTCTTTTTTTCAGATATCATGTTTGCCCTTTGGAAAGCCTTTGAATATGACTAACAGAAATTAATGAGATACAATTACGCTGCAATGCTTGACGCAAAAGTGTATTCAAATGTGACTAAAACAGTCACAGTAATGTGTGACAGCACACCAAAACACCATCGAACCGCGCAACGTTTTAACAACACTGTCATTCGTTATTCACTTCGTCATGCCGAGTAGTTAGTTGATTGATCTGTAGACTCAAGTGACGCTGACGCGGATATCGTGAAACAAAGCTTATATCTTTCCCAACTGGTCGACACGAGCTACTACATGGTGCGATTCTTTATTAGAAGTTGTTCCCTTTTAGAACCACTCTGTTTTTTATTGCAGAGATGATTAATCGACATTCGGCCGAAGTGTCTATTTGAAGGACACTTTAAAAGGTCGTCTCCCGGGGGAACCATCGCCACTGCCGCAAACCGTCTCTGTAAAAACCTGATGCAGCTTACCGAAGTCACCCTGTTGAAAGAGTCGGAAACTTTGGGTTAAACCTAATAGGCGTACGTACTTAGTTGATGTCTCTTAGATATAGCTTAATTTAATTTAATTAGTCAAATCAAGAAAACGACGCAGAAGCTCGAACAACGCGAATCTGCGGTGATTTAGTACATTTAGCACGTTTCATTATTCATGAAAAATAAAATGACGCGGAATCCACCAAAGCGGTGCTATTCGTGCAGATCTTCTCGTATGCCAACCATCTGACAGACTGTCGTGCCAGCAAGATGTTGCGTCAGCGCCACTGTTGTGTCGAAACGCCGCGAGTTTAACATTCAGTGTGATGTAACTCCTGTGCAGGACATTTCGGGTGAATCAAATTTGATGCATTCACTGAAATTCAATAACTTATACTTCATGGTCGCTCTATGACTCGCCATGCAGTTTGAGCAGAACGCCATAGCTCACAATAGAAGTAACTTTCGAATACTGAGTGCAAATGAATTTATGCAATCTGCGCGGGACGGCCTGCAACAGAGTGAGACATGCCATCCAGAATGGGGCCACTTAAAACACATGATTAACGTGAAGGCTGGTTTGTACGGCAAAAAGCACGGCGTTTCTCCCTGAACGCTAGGCATAACAGTTTGAGAAATCAGCCCTTTGGTGTCTAAAGCAAAGGTGAAGTTATCGGTGAAGGTGCAGTCCTGGATCGTATACAGTGCCGCAGCTTTCAATACAATGCAAGAATCCCAAGAAAACACCGGTCCTCAGAGGAATATTCGCAATAATTCGGGTATTTTTGTTTCGCGAAGAATGCGGTGCGTTGACGTATGCAGAATTCTAGTAAGGGTGCAACTGTTACGATGCCCTTGCGATGCTTTGAAATCTCGGTCGTCGCTGTCATTTCGCCTTACGTATGAAAGCAAGGCCAACCTGGCCGTTGCCATCGTTAAAGCCTCTATCAGTGTTCAGCGTTTTTCTTTCTTCCTTCTGTTTTCTTTTTTTTAGTAGCGATTCGTCGAAACCAATATGCAGGAGAGCTACAAGATTAGGAATTAGCCCCGTGCTTTACGGGGCGTCAACCGCTGACAAGCTGTCGCTCATTTCATCGGACGATTCGCCCCCTCTCTCACATTTCGCGGCCGGCCAGTTTCTGTCCTTGCGGTTTTTCCGGCTGCACCAGGATAGAACGCACGATACAGATCGCCGAGACGTGCAAGGAATGCGACGTGTACCGCCAGGAAAACACGCGCATCCCATCTGCGTCTGGCAGCTTTCTATACGTGCGCTCCGCACAAGATGTGGTCCTCGAGTGGAAGGGGCTTTCGTTGTCGCTGAAGGCTGCATAAGCAGATGACCCTCGCGGAGCCGTGTAAGAATTCGCGGTGCACGGACTCGGGAATTGGTGCGGTCGCGCCTAGTGTGTTGGCACCAGCTTCAGCTGCCCCTTCGATGTGATAATAATAATCGTACATGAAGCGTACATGAATCGTACATGAATCGTACATAATAATCGTACATTCCTTGAGAGTTGGTTAAAATTATGGAGTTTAACGTGCCAAAACTACTGTCTGATTATGAGGCACGCCGTAGTGGAGGACTCCGGAAATTTCGACCACATGGGGTTCTTTAACGTGTACCTAAATCTAAGTACGCGGGTGTTTTCGCATTTCGCCCCCATCGCAATGCGGCCGCCGCGGCCGGGATTTGATCACGTGATCGACAGTTGACTAACCCGCTGGGGCAGTTGGCTTCGCGCTATCTGCGCGAGATCAGGAAAGCACAATCGCTAATGTGAACTTGCACTAATTTTTTTTTTTGTGCGCTGTATTCTTCGCTGTGTTTTCTTTCACGTACCGTGACTGTACAGATGGACCGTTCTCGTAAAGCAGGCTGTTGCTGGGCGCGTTCCCATGTCTGATACAGCGCGCTCTGACTGTGCGTGTGATATACCAGACTACGCATGAATTAAGCTACGCTATATTGCACTGCTCTTTTTCCTTTCTGCCTTCTTTCTCTTTCTGTCTACATTCCTTAGTCGCTGGAGTTCATTTTGGCCGACCGGTATAATATATACGGCCCTTTCAAGGCCTATTTACCCCCGGTTTCATTACTTAACAACCAACCATGAGCACAAGGGAGGACACACAAAAAGTCCAGCTGAGCAGTCGTAACGTCGCTGTGTTTTCTTTTCTCTTTCTTTCATTTCTTTCTTATAGAGTTCCACTAGTGACGACGCTGCAGCCGCACTAACGAACTTGAAAGCGACGCAAATGACGTCCATGTAATCTTTGCTATAACGGGTATATCTACAGCGCCATGTGGGTAATAGCAAAAATAGTAGCATCGCATTTTGTGCCGTGGTTGGCGCAGCATAGGTGACCGCCTGTTTTGATTAAGTTTAACCGCGCTATTCGCCTTTTTCGATGCTCGCTGGTTCCAGCGACAATGGCCGAACCGGGGTCGTTCGAGGCTATGTCATGCGTGAGGTGAAAGTAATCGGATTTCCTATTGGGATCAGAACGAAGAAACATGTGTTATATAACGCATCAATAAAGGAGCGTTGCACAACAACCGTTTTTAGCAATGGGTACCGTCTATGCTGGACGTTGTGACGCCTGCTGCTCGCTCTTCATGCTTGCAGATTGCTGTGATGCTTGTCTTTTTCGGGGTATTCATTTAGCGACCGGCCAAGCAAACGCACAGGCGTAGGGATGAATATGTATATCCACTCACGGAACGGGACCGGTCGGGACAGGGAAAAAGAAAAGAAGAAAAAGCATCAAAAGCAGCATCTTCCTAGGCTAAACGCAAATATGCTTGCGGAGATGTCAATAAAGCTTGCGCTAAAGTGTTTGCAACCGTGCTGGCGGTCGGTTTTTGTAGGCTCATGTGCTCTCAGTTTAGTCAGCGCCGATACAACACACACACTCACTACGTGGTCTTGGGAGGCGAGACTGTCCGAACTGGACCTGGGAAGCCAACTGGCGACCCTCGACCAGGCCCGACGAGCCGCGATCGCCAGTGGAGCCCTGTCAGAGGGAACCACCCAGGAATAAACCGCGCAACGGTTTCTGCAATAATAAAGTTTCTCCTCCTCCTCCTCCTCAGCGCCGATACCCAAATGCTACTGCCATTAGCTCCTTTCACTTACATGGGCTGTCCTTCTGGACATGTTTCGGTCGCAGATGGTAACCAAGGAGGAAGGGGGGGGGGGGGGGGGCGCCTGAGCGCATGTAGGCAGTCGCGTTGCAGCGATCCAGCAGAGCAAAGCTTGTCGTGTACCACGGCGCTGTGACCGACCTCGGAAGCAGTGGGCTTACTTTTGTTTCTCGCACGAGGACCGATAGGAGGCCTTCGGAGGCTCTGCGATCGGCGTTATACATGCGGAACCCGGTGATTTCGATTTCGACTGCGAATAATGAAAGGCGCACCCTTCCCGACCCCCTCCACCCCAACCCCGATTATTCCTTCCAACAGCATACCTGTTAATAGGCGTGCGTGAATTGTTGCCTTTTTTAAAGTTATGTACTCAGAACTACTCGAAAACTACAAAATTGACAGCTATAGGGACCTTCTACGCGGTGGTGGCGGTGACTGTGGTGGTCATGGTGGGAGGCGTTGTAGCTACAGGCGGCTTCAGCCTTGCAATCTAGGCCCGCAATCGATGCGCCTGAGCGTCTCTTTTCTTGTTACTGGGTACTCACCATCTGTCGAACAGTTCAATGTCTCTAAGAAATGTGCGAAAAATACGTGAAGCTTCCTTGCGGGCTATAGCAGATCCTTCTTTGTGTTTCTGGAATGACGTTCTATAATCTCCTACGCTGTCCAAGACAGTGGTTGTGATGGTCGTGTTGGCAGCCGCCTGCCGATGCGAATGAACATCCGTCTTGGTGTTCAGATGAAATACTGAAGTGTCTCTGTCATCGATAAACATTTAGCTTGCGTCATCGCATGAACAGCCTCCATCATCGCAGAAACAGTTATAGCGTTTAATCTGCTTCATCGAATCGACAAAAAAGATCGAAAAGTCAGAGTGAATAGAAAAGCGGGTTGAAGTTGGCTCGCGTGGCGAACTTTTACAAAAGCAAGCTCTTCGCTCGATAATCTCCCTGCTGAGCGCGATCGATTTGCTTCTGGTGGGCTTTTGAGCACAGTGGTGCTTCCGAAGAGAGAGAAATGAAAGAAAGTGATAGCCCAGACTCCAATAAAGTAGGCGACGCTGCTGCGGGTGCACCGAAGATATCAGGAACGCGGGCGCGCCTGAATAGAACCGTGTTAATGAAAATACGATCGATAGGTCAGGAATGTGATGCGAGTCTAACTCGCTGCGGATGTAAAGGGAAAGGAAGGGCAACAAATAAAGCGGTAATGTAATGGCCCTTGACCAGCGCCGACTTCAAGAGCTCCAAATGAATTGGCTCCGCTACATCATGGGACCTTGCATGTGACTTTCAAAAACTAACCAATCCTTGGTTAAGCGGAAATATATATATATATTGCAAGATGAATTGTACCGCTTCGATCCCGCATAAAACGGTCTCTAATTTGTGGTAAGTGGTCGTGTTTACAGCGAATCTGTATGTGGATAGGTTCTGGAAAAAATTGCGTGCGTCTAACGAGCCGTGTAGATCGAGAATGTCTCCCCATACGTGGGCCGATTCCGAATATAGTGCAATACCGGGCCGATATGCGGTGGAGGTGACGCAGGCCTTAAGCACTCCGCCAACTTGCAGAAATAACTTTAGAAACTTCCGTCCAAATACAACCCGTATCAGATATTAAGCTCATAAGAACACGTACTACACTTTGACCCGTGTCGACCATGTCTACGTACACACCGCCCTCTCTTTGTCGGCGTTCCAAGCGATTGCGTATCTCCCTTCCCTTTCCTTCCCCTCTCCCGTATAGTGGCGCTCCCGTAAGCGTGCTGCCTGCCAGGACCGCGAAGCGGAAAGAAATGGGAACCGTCCATGTGGACCCGAACCCGCAAAGTTGCTAGGATTCACCGGAGCAGTGACCAGGTTTCGGAGGGAGTTCCTGGGGAACCAACCAATTTTGTGTGGCCTGTGTTGTGTGTGATCGCGTGCGGTTTTCGAGTGACGTCACAACCATTACTGCACTGCGACATGTCGACCAACGCACGATCGCCTTGGCTACGGTGAAGCAAGTGTGTGCCCTCGGAATGCTGTGAGGCGCGTGTCTGTTCATGCTGTTGGGATTCGTTAGTAGAAGGTGTCGTACCACGTTTTGCAACAATACGTGCATAGTATGCCCCTCGGTGCGGCATCATGTTCCGAGGCTCAATATCGTACAGGAGAGACTAGTCGCGTCTTGCAGTCCAATTATGTGCATCCGGCGTTTCACGCGCGGCAATTCACAGTTCGCCATTAACGGGCCCAAATACACAGCTTCACTGGTCATCGACTCTCACAGAGTGGAATGGCAATGAAATTTTATTCAATAAGTATGAAAGAAGAAAGGAGTTTTTTTTTTTGCGGGCGCCTTGTAATTGTCTAGCTATAGCTGCTGACCACATGCCTCTTTACCGCACTTTTTCTTTAGAAATTAAATAATTTCAGAATAGGTCCGGAACACTGCGTTGCGTTCTGTATTAGGGTTTTCCTACGGGCTCCGATGAAAGCGATAGCTTGAGAAGCTCGATTGTGCACTTTCGCCTTCTTCCAGCGTCCTAGTTTGCATTACAGTATAGTGAATAGAATAGTTGGTGTGTTCCTCAAAAGACGCGAATCTTGATTACAGTCCTCACAAGCAGCCAATATTAGCTATTACAATTCTAGGCAAATATTGGTTTCCGCGGGATGTGCCTCACTGGAACCCTTCTGTTAATGCTTCTAGCATACCGAGCAGGTGTCCTTGAACGGTATATTGAACTGTATATTTGGACCTATTTCTCGCTATGCGGGACTTTTGCCGTTTCTGCATGCAACGCTAGACTTTCATCGTCGCGCGAACGTGCGTGTGTACACCGAACGTCTAAGCAGGGGACGCCCGCCTCTTTTGAAAAACTCCAAGAGTGGCTTACTGGCAGTTTAAGAAATAATACATGTGGCAACCAGGCCCTTTCTTTCTTTCTTTCTTTCTTTCTTTCTTTCTTTCTTTCTTTCTTTCTTTCTTTCTTTCTTTCTTTCTTTCTTTCTTTCTTTCTTTCTTTCTTTCTTTCTTTCTTTCTTTCTTTCTTTCTTCAAGAATATATCACCCCCCGTTTGATAGTGTAACAATGAACCTGCACTTAAGCTGTTTAAGAAGGGAGCGCAAGTACGCGCATTACTTGTTTCCGCTCCTACTGTGCACATTCATCCTACGCCCGGGATCGCGTTCATCATTTATGCTCCAGAAAACAGACACGAAATCCCGAAAAGAGTGACCGGTGCCACTGCGTCGCCCGCGAATGAAAAGAACTTTGTCTTATTTCGGTTTTACGAAGACAAAACGAAGTACGTGTCATTTACACACAGAAGTACTGTATGCAGACGCGCTCCTTTATGTTACCCAACTTGCGCGGCGCCCATTTCACAGGCATGAGCGTCGATACCACATCAAGCACTGTATAACAAGATAGCATCATCGAACGCGGTTAACTTCTGGTACTTTGATTCTTCATCTTTCTCTCTCTAAATTAATGGATGTGAGGGACACGTCCAGACAAAGACGGCAATTTTCGAAAGAATACCCGCATAGAGAATCAGGGGCCCAATTAACAGAGCTTCTCTTTCGTAAGTGTTCTTTGCCAATGGCCGGCTGCCTTCACTAATCGCGCGCCCAACATCAGGATGGGATGGATTTTGCTCTAACAGACAATTCAAGCGTAACGAGTTCTTGTGAATACGACATTCACAAAAACGTTCTTACGCTAGAACTGTTCGTAAAAGCGGACGCTAGACGATGCTTTCGCTGGACATTGTATTGCGATGATGGATCGCGTTTATTTAGAGGATGGGAGATTGACAACTCAAGGTTGGTCATCTACGGAGAAGCTCGCAGTACAGTAGATGTTCGTCTTCTTCTTCTACCTTCCGTTAGCGCTTACTGACTTGCTGTGAAATCACTTGGCGCTCCGACGCGGAAACTCAACTTCTGTCAGCAAGGATGGGCGGATGCTGTGTCGATCGTGCGACGAGTACGTGCATTCGGTAGCTCAGTTTTATGTGCCTTCTCAGCAAAATCAAAAACTTTATCGTGTCTGACAGCAGCGTAAATATATATATAGGGATCGGCGTTTCTGCGAGTGTGAATAATTTACGGACTGAAATGAACAATTTAATACCTGTAGCTGAGCGCTTTCGTCGGTAAGAAAAACCACGCAATGTGACACGAGGATATTTTTCTTCACGCAAGGCAAACGCAAGGGCTGAATCGCAACGTCAACTGAACTCGCGTTGGCGTCAGAAGCATTAACTGACGCACGCTGGCTGCGGACCAAGCCGGTAGAAGGGCATCTTGAGCTACGACGAGGTTGTTTCGACGGCAACCGGGTTGCTGAACATGAGCGGACAAGAGAATATCGTCTGCTCCGCCATCTATAGTAGCACGACACTCTTGCAAAAAATCGATACCAAGGATTACATCGTGCGTAGAATGCGCAACGACTGCGCATTCGGCCTTGGACGCCTTGCCAGAAAAACAGACAGACACCGTGCACACACCAACACCGCTCGCCGCCCGAAAGGTATCAGGTTTGCCCCAACAAAACATCACTTTGTAGCCAAGTCATTCGTTAAAAACTAAACTCATCACCGAAGTAGTTGCTCCTGTATCTATCAAGCCATCGTGGGAACTTTGTCGACAAGCACATGTACATTTTTCGAAGCATTGAAACTGGTAGACGCATACTTGTGTGCAATGTGGTATGTCCAGCGACTTCACCTCCATTGGCCGCTTCGGCTAGTTTCCGCCGGTGGTGGGCATGACAGCAGGGGCCCTGCCTGTCGCGTTGGGGATCGTCGCTAGTAGGTAGCGTCAAGCTCTGTGGGGTAGCCAACAGGACGTTATTCTGGTTAACCTCCCTGCCGACTAATTTTCTCCTTCCTCCCCCTCCGCACAAAGGCGGGGGTATCGCTGCGCAGGTTGCGTTGGCACATGGTCTGCTGGGAAGCTGGAGTCGAAAGCCAGTGGGTAGAGTTGTTGGCTGCGTCGTGGAAATGTCATTGGTCGCTGAAAAAGCGTCACAGGCTGTCGGCATTAGCATTTTAATAAGGTTTGCGTCTTTTACAATACGCTCGTATACATGTATGTGTTTATTTAAATGAAAATCAGAAGGGAAGGAGCAGCCATCTAATTGTGACTGGGACGGATTTATCTCAAGAATTTAAATGAAGCCCGCCCATTGTACTCGATGAACTGGGACATGCATAAACAGAGGGCGAGGACACGTTGCATCGTATACTATATATTCTTACGTTAAACCCTACAACACACGTTTCACCCCGGATGTGTAGCTTAAGCACTGGGACGGTGCTTCTACTGCCAGGGGGTGATGTTACGGAACAGCCGCCGCAGTGTGGCTGCATTGAGGGGAAGGAAGACGACGTGTTCCCGATTGAATTAGGGTCGCCATCCTGGCCACCGCTGGTGTAAATATATTGTAAGCAGACTTGCGCATCAGCTACACGTAACAATATATACTGAGTCCCTGCATATGCGAATATACTGCGTTCCAAACGCGTACGCGAAGCTGCGATGCGGTCCGACCTTAACAGGCGTAGACGTGATGAAAATGCACAGCTGACATTACACATGCGCAGAGATACAAACGTCAAAAACGGGCTTCGTCACTTCGAAGCGCAAAGATGCGCATGACACACGTACCAGACAGCAAGCGCGCATAAGTTCAAATGGCGGAACGTAGTTGCGCTTACGTGGTGGAGTACCTAATACATGTCTCCGACGACTGCAGCTTCAACGAGGTTTTCCAGTGCGTTCTGTTCTTTTCGTTTCGTTATTTTGATGCCCAAGGACGGAACAATTTTACAGGTCATGAAAGGACAGCGGGCATCAAATGCGTGCAGTTGTTCTAGCAGATGTCTGTGCTTGGCTTGGTTTTCATTGCTGCTTGCATTCGTGCATGCCTTGCTGGCCGCATCCTTGGAATGTAACAGCGTCTTTGTTTCTCAGTGCACGTGCAACTAGTTTCGCTATAAGTGAGATCACGCTGTTTTATGATTTGCACCGTCTAAGCGTGTACGCGCACTCTTCAGCTTTATACAAGCGCCTTGCCTGTAGCAACAATGAACCCTTGCCTCTTGCGAGACATTGAGCAGAATGCGGTCACTCACTTTAAGACTCGACAAACGCGTGGGGCGTGTTTTTTTTTTCTCTCTCTCTTTTTTTCTTTCAGCCACTCTCGGTTCGGTTTGTCCTCCGAGTAAATCAGGTGTGCGTCCACCGTAAATGGGTACGCAAACACAGCTCTCAACGAGAAAAAAGAAGGAATCAAGGAAGGTACAAATCAAGAAAGGAAGAAAGAACGCGTAAAGCTGAATTACAGGCCTTGTGGTAGCGACCGATATAAAATTGCCACTTTCTTCTTGTTTTCTCTTTTTTTTTTCTTTCGAAACTTCTCCAGTACCAAAAGGAGTTTTCTGTCTGATGTGTCGTAATAAAATGCTGCCGTATACATGCCGGGCCGTATTGACAAAAAGCTCTAAAGCTAGAATTGTTCGTATGAGCAAGAGAGAGAAAGAGCGATGATAGAGCTTTTATTTACCAGAAAGGCAGAGAGGTCGACCCGAGCTGGTGCGCTTTACGTAAGAACATATTGCAGCCAATCTCGATGCTAGACTTATTCTTATGGAAGGCAGCCTACAGATGGCGAAGAATAAGACTAGCGATGTGGGCGCGTTGGTTTATGTCCCTGATGTAAAAATTCCTGCAGCGCGAAGCACCAAAGTGTGGAAAGAAAGGTAAAAAAAGGACGAAGGAAGAAGGATTGCAACAGGAGAAATACGAGCGCTCGTGTTTGTCTTCTTGCAATCCTTTTCTTCCTTCGTCCTTTTTTTTACCTTTCTCCCCCCACTTTAGTACTTCGCGCTGCAGGAATTTTATACAAATGGCTAAGAACGCTGAAGAACGTAATGGTTTGTGAATTCGTCTCCCGTTCGGGCTGATTTTATCCTATGATTTGTCTTTATCAGTAGGATCTCGTTCATTTTGTATATAGTACGATCATTTTGGCACTGTTTTCACGCATGCACTTTTATATATCTTCATTACCGTCAAACGAGAACTCTAGTAAATAAACGAATGATTTCGCGTCTATCGTGACCGATAAGTAAGTACTCTGAGCGGCGACTCATAGCAAAAAATTGAATTGCCTCTGCTATTGTTGAGTTCGCGATTAGTTTTTGCTAGTGTTTAAAGATACATCAATCGGAGTAAAATTCGCAGGAACAACTTATGTCTAACTGCTCCTACAGTTGTCGTGCTGTACAAGTATTCTGTAAGTTGCTTCTCTATAATGTGCTTCGGTTGACTTTGCCTTTAGATTTGTCAAAAAATAACCGAAAGGGCACACCGGTGCGAATGTTTTGATATTTAACGGAAGAGCACAATCTTTAACTTACAATGCGAAAATGTGCTACGTTGAATCGCAACTAATGTTAGAGCGTGCCACAAGTCTGCACTCGCTTTTGAAGGGTATTCGGAGTGTTGAATTGGTTAGCTTGAAGTCTTCAGGACCGACAACACCACAAGAAAAAGCCGGTTTGCTGCGGGTTTCTTTGTGCTTGATCGATTGATTTCTTTGATCACAGTTGAAATGTTTGCGAGTTTCTTCGTCAGCTTTTCGACGACATTCGGTCGCCATAATATTTCACGGAAATGAATTTATGTGGAAGTTTTATCTCGGGGGATTCTTTGAAAAGTTGTTTGAAAGATTTAAACCAGAGCACCCAATTTACTGAGGTTTGTTACATTTTAAATAAGAAGTTAAAATCTGGTGACAGTCGGAAGTGGATTATTTATTTATGCTGTCAATTTTTAATACGAATTCTAGGAGACCGCAAGTTTGCAAGAAAACGAAACTATCAAGTTTACAACTCTCCAACTCAGCAATGAGAAATGACATAGGAATCTGCCTTTTTCATGGTGCGACGGTGCATGCGCCCTGCCCTAGGGAAATTAGTCGCGAAACGTTTTGGAAGGGACGCCCGCAAGACCTGAAATCAACGGAAAGCACCCCCCCCCTCCCCCCCCCCCCCCCGAATGAAAAAAAGAAAGAAAGCACCGGGATGCGCACAGCGCCAAACAAGCATGCTGTGCACCGCGTTGGAACTCCAGTGGTAGCTCTACGTCGGTGCGGTGCTGCAAACGTGCATATCGTACGACTGTAACTCCACTTTAAAACAGAAAGTGGACAGGGCTTCTTCCGGACTTCACCGCGAACCATGTAGTTCCCGTCTTGCATTGGTGGCTGGTAAATTTATCGAAAACCTCTGCGTTACGCTTTGGCGATACTTCAAGAACATCGCTATGCTGTCGAAGGCTTCTTGCAGCGTGGGCCCTCTCTTGATGGCGGTGGCAGCGCGTGCCTGACTTCACGTACTCGTTTAAGGGCCGGTAGAACGGGGTCAATACGAGACCAACGAGACCGAAAAGATGCTGACGTCAACGATAGGCCAACTATTCAGCACAGCGTGTCGCTGAGACCATCTTATCATAACGGGTCCACAGCGACGCATCCGCCGTGCGCGAGTGGTCGTAGCGCGAAGGGCTTGCTTGTCGATGTCACCGACAATATCAGCGTACCGACCATGATCGTTCGACCGAGTCCCACGCAATCAGTAGCGGAACCGTTGATAACGCGATAGTCATTGCCTCTTCTCTAGTGTATATAATTATTTGCGCTCAAAATGTGAAAACATGGCTTCGACATTGAAACGCAGAAGCTTCAATCCTCTCAATCAGTGCACAGGAAGTTTGAACCAGTGTTGATCCTGTTTAGTGAAAGTTGGGCTAGGCTTTGCCCCGTCTAGTTCTTGCACCGGCTACTGGTATACCTGAAGTTAAAGATAAGCTGCTACGACGAGGGTGATTGCTTTTATTGTTCAGCTGCGGTCCAATAGCGATTTGATGACTACTATTTACTTCGCGCAGCGCGTACATAATAAGCGGCAAGCGGCGACACAGAGCAGTGCTAACATCTGTCCGTCACAGTTTCCGAAGGCTGCCGGTCGCATCCTCTAAGTATGAGTGGGTCTGTACGTGTTGTTATGCTGACACATTTCTTAATTCCAGAGAGGCACCCTTTACCTCCGCGTGAAACAGGAAACGAAACAGACAGTGCATTCGGTATACAGCAGCATAAACAACCGCCTCGGTCAGTTACCAATGGTGTCGTCGATGGCATCGGTGTTTTTGCGAGAGCTACATGGCCTATAAATGAGCGCTTATGCCGAGCACAGTGTTCTCTAATGAAACTTTATGGCGCGCATAAACTGCAAGTATGAAGTTAAAGAAAAACGAGAATCAATAATCGCAGCCCGCAATATATGTGTCTGGGACATAGTTGAATTTGTTAAAATGTCTCGGCGGCTCATATTGACTCGTCTCAGGGTGGAACAACGCCACTCGTGTGCGCACATATCTTTGTTTCACTTCCTTTGGCATTATTTCATACCATGCTGCACCATTTCCACAAAATTTGAAGCTAACAACGATCTGTGGCTATAGATGTCAACAAATGCACAGCTTCGGCAAATCCGACGTGGAAGGCTGCACTCGACACTTCTTAAATATGCCAAATCTGTAAAGAATGTGTAAGTGGAATAAAAGAAATCGAGGTGCAAGAGCAGACATCGGCGACAACAAAACACAAGGCAGCCGCATTGGCAGACGGAACTCGGCGAGCGCCATTGGGCAGCACTGTTAGGACGTACCACAGTGCGCTCAGGCCTGCTCACCAAGTAGTCGGTGAGTGCTACAAGATTTCCAGGAACGATGCATGCTGCCCCGGAGCAGCCACTAATAATTATGTGAGCTCCACGAAACGCACAACCGACGCACACTCAACATGGGCACAGGTACACAAATTAACCGGCGAAAGCGCCGGTCTCTTTCCAAAGCGTTTCCAGCGGCGTGCGGCAGAGGGCAGCACAGGAACACGAAAAAAGGCGGGTTCTATCAATTGCATATGATAGTACGTGTAAAGCGAAGAAACTTGATTTTTGATACATGGCTCTTAAATACACCACTAATATGTGAGTAGGATCTTTACAAAGCCCCGTAAATATTGTAAAAAAATTTAGAGAACAGCGATATTTGTTTTTGGTGCTTTGTTACGGATGAGTAAATGTCGTGCTTCTGTTGTCATTTTATTATTTCTTTCGGGGGGAGGTGAAGGGGAGGCACCAATTTGCGGTAATATTTGTAAAAAGATTCAGACCCTAAATAAAAATTTCGCTTCCAAAAGTCACTAAAATTTCTAGTGACTTTCTATCTTGAGATCTTGGTTGGAGATAGAACTTTCTATCTCAAATGCAACAAATGTCATTAAAATCAGCCCAGGGGTCATTCCAGAAAAGCATTTTTTTTATACATGTATTTTAAAAGTTGGCATCGGAGTTGGGCCTGCCTTAAAGCTTCCCCTTAAGCACTGCGCAAAAAGAAAGAAAGAAAGAAAGAAAGAAAGAAAGAAAGAAAGAAAGAAAGAAAGAAAGAAAGAAAGAAAGAAAGAAAGAAAGAAAGAAAGAAAGCCCATGCACACCATGAGGAGTATGTGGTGTGGGCAGGCTTGAATCGGTCAGAAATGATTTGTACACCCGATACGATGTGCTCATTAAGTGTTCATCCAAAGAACAAGCATGCCATTGAAGGAACTTGTGTAATAAAATAGCAAAGAAATATCACACAGGCATGTAGGAAAACGTTGAGTGGTCGTATTTGTCTTCGCGTGCAGTAAATTGGTAGAGAGGAAGAGAGGTCGAGCTCCATGTGACTGTTTCGTCGTGCGTGGTCCTCTGACCGCGATTACACAGACTTCACCAGGACTCCGCCGACTTAGTGCTATAGCCTGCTTTGTTGGCTATGGCTTGAACGTAGCCTTTACAAAAAAGTTGACAGACGTTTTAGCATACCCTAAAGAGGATGAAGGCGAAAGCCTACGCTCTCGCGAGATATTCGTTAAATTGCTTTCACATTCTCATTTGAATGTGTTGTTACTTGGTATTATTTGTTTTCTGTTTACGTGTTTTTCTCTTGTTGTCTTTTTCGGTCGCCCAGACATCGCCACTGGTTCTGCATGTTTAATGACATGTTAGAACGGTCGTGGCAAGTAAGACACATACGCAGACTCACTGAATGATTTTTTTACTGCGAAGCTGTTAATGGCCACTTCCCCAGTATCGTCTCCGCCTGTCGAAAAAAAAAAAATCCAGGAGATAGCGCAATGCCGGGTCGACCCGCGGCGGAAGTGAAGCAGGCGTTAAACACTACCCATACGTGGTCAGATCCCAAAGATGGTGCGATGCCGGGCCGACGCGCGGCAGAGGTGAAGCAGGCGTTCAGCGCTCCGCAAACGTGGGTCGATCCCAAAGATAGTGCAATGCCGGGCCGACCCGCGGCGGAGGTGCTGTTCGCCATTAACGGGCTCACGGCATCGCTGGTCATCCTTCTTAACAGAGTGGATGGGCACTGAATTTTCTTTTTTATTTTAGCATTATAATCGACGAGGGTAGCTACATGGGCTTGTATATACGGTGCCTTCTACATTCTTGTAGAGCAGACAGAATGAGAGGGACACGGAAAGTCAAATTAGACAAACACAGCGCTAACTTTCAACAACAGATTTATTTCTAGTTGACGCGGACGTACTTATACTCCTCAACATGTCATATAAGATACCTGTACTATACTCGGCAAATATGAGCAAAACCAGAAAGACCACACGCAGATACTTTTGCAGCCACACCGATTATTTAGAAAGGTGTCCGTTAAACGCGAACAGAGATAATTGAGCTCTTTTATTGATAAAGAAATTCATGGCTTGTTGGCACATGCACTCGAATTTTGCTGCTACTACGCCGGACTATCGTCGGATTTTTCGACCCAGCGCCATCTGAGGCTTTCGCCTTAAGAAATATTTTGCCTTCCGTGTTGGAATGGCTGACAAGGCTGCTTGTGCTGACTGCGGCCATGAGGATACACTTAGACACGTTTAGTGCGACTATGACCTCTGAAAACAAGCCAGTAAAGGTAAAGCTTTGATACAACGAGCCCACAACTGCACAGCCGGGTGTGTATATGGAGGCATGTTAACGTTCCCAGTGCTTTAAAAATAGTGGAAGAGCTCTTTGGATTTAGTGGAAATTCTCGCTCGAAGTGTAGCTTCCACTATTACAAAAAAAAAAGACCATCGACCATCACCCTCGTCGCTGTTATTAGAACAGTTGTTTTCGTTGCAGGGAACAAAAATATATTTTTCATCTACACCTAAGCCATTCTTTGAGAAGCAAGTAGACGGAGGCAAAGCTGTTCGCTGCAAGGTGGTGCAGCTTTGAAGACGTAGGCGTCAATACAAGGCAACATGCTTTATTTTCACTCTTGATGATATGGCTTGCTTAAAAGCGAGAAGCATCACACGCTTTCTATAAAAGCAGGGTATTTGTCAACATCGTATAAATAGGCGCGTTATTGTATTACCTTTTTTTCTACGTCATATTTTATCTTATAGCTCATCTTCTTTTTAGGTGTTATGATAAGTTGTCTAAAAGTGAAACGCAGAAAATACTTTGGCAGAACTTAGGGGAGGCTATCCAATTTTTCTTCGTATAGTAAAGAAAGTAACCTCTGATAGGGCAACTGACCATGTAGAGATATATCAAAGCATGCGCAGATGTATTAATATGTTAATGACGCTTCCAGACCCGCTAGTAAAATTCGTCAAAAATTGCATCGCCACGAAAATTATGTCCCGTTGGTAGGCGAACACAGTCTAGCCTTCTAATTTTCTATGGAGCTACCTAATAACAAGAAATGTCAGTCACATTTGTGGCTCAATTGTAGTATCTGACCGAAAGGTGTCGAGTTGTGACTGTTCGTCTGTTGATGCAAGCTGCACACGTCAGGTGCTTTCATCTTTGCCAGAATTTTAACTTTTATGCCTTTTTTGGAGCCGGCAAGTCATTTCATTCCGGCCTTGTGAACGTAGCGCTTAGACGCCAATTAGCTGGGACAATATTTATTGCCTTGTATTGGCGTTAATTATTTATTACCTTGTTGATGCAGAGTAGTTTGTTGGCGCACACACACACGTACACACACTAACTACTCTAGACTTGGGGAAGGAAAAATAAATATAAGAAGGAAACTATAGCTTCAGGTAGTGTGACACAGAAAAGAATACGCATGAAAAAGAAAAAGCAACCAGCATGACAAATGCTCTTTTTCCTTGATCGAAAGGGAAAGTGACGGAGAACTAACGCATGCAATCGGTCGCCGCGTGTAAAGATTCTGAAGGCTTCAAAAACCTCGCGTGCGGGCTCCTGGCGGTACTTTTTGACTATTTTGCATTTTTCAAAGATAGGGGAGTGCACACTTCTGGTAATGGCCGGTCAGATACGGGAAGCCTTTTGATGAAGCCGCATATCCAGGTATAGGCGCTTATTAAACATTTTCCCGTTGTATACGATGTAACAGTGATTGCATAATCCCGTAGACGAGCTGCGGAGATGAATGTTGACTCACGCGTATAGACACAAGCGTCCGTGTAGTTCAATTGCCTTCAAGAAGCGCATTACTTCTCTGGTGGCCTTGCGGATGCTAGAGCTTTGCGACCAAGGTCGCAGAATCCTTGCTTCCAAGAACGGTTTTTCGTCTAAGCAGCTTGAAAATGCCGATGTAAGTACGCCGTGACATGTACACATGAGTATTTACACGGTTCTGCCCGTGTTGAAACTGTTCCTGATGTGTTTTTGTTTTTTGTTTTGTGGTAATAAAATATTGAGTGGTAGCCACGGTGCATGCACAAATATATATAAATATCGACACACGAGAGAAGGAAAGCGCTTTGTCTGCTGACCGGGAAAACACAGCGCAGTAATTAGTGCGCTGCGCCTGTGTGCCGCTCGACGTAGAATTGACTTCGTTTTAGGGACGCTCATTGCGTGTGCTAATTGCAGTGCAAATTGCAGAGGAACAAAAGCGTTGCGTGCCAACAAAACGGTCGCTTTCATTCCAGCTCGGCGCAGCTGATATAGTACTTGTGTTAACTGACCACACGGAGAGGGGTAATGGATCCTGCGAAAAAGGTCAGTGTACAACAATAAGATACGCTGAAAAGAAGAAAGTGGTTGAAAAAGGAGGAAAGTAGCACTGGTTTGCGCCTTGTATTGCGTGTATCTAATGAATGGTTCATTATAGTCCAATGGCGCGCCGTTCCAAATTGACTGTTTGTGGAAGTTCAGATACATGGTGGCCATGCGGTTCCCATATTGCTCTTCGACTCGGTTTGGTACTCCATCGCGATTGGACTATGATAAATCCTACTTACCCGAGCGCTCAGCTGTAGCTCCCAGAGGAATTGGAGGGACCGCGTGTCTGATATTCGTCGCCCTCAGCTCGAACGTGAGAGCGCCTCCGAGCACTCTGAGCTGGAACACGGCGCTATGAGTGAACTATAGGCGAATGTGTTGTGTGTTCCGGACTTCGGCGAGACCAACTTAAAGAGCGACGGCAGGGCGCTTCAAGAGCGCTTGAAAGTGACGCATGGAATGTGCCGTAAGTGACAGGAATGAAGCTAAAGGCAGCCATGCTCTTTCAAACGCTGCCGTGTGTTAGAACTGCACTCAGACGGAATTGATACACACACCATTATGCTACACGCAGCGTCACGAACTGTCTTAGCAGCGTGACTTACATCTGTAGAAATGTACTGATGTGCTGAAGTAAACCAAATCTCAAATCTCATTTAGTACACTGTAGCGTTAATAGTGTTACTCACTATAACCAAGAAGTGTAATGGAACCTATACAAACGTAGCCCTTGTAACCTGTCTATAACTCAGATCTTCGCAAATAAAGAACTATCCAGGGCTCGTATTCATGCAACTTCTCTTGGGTAAAAACATTTTCCTAACCATTGTCATTTGTATGCCTTTCACTTGTGAGACTGCGATGATAGCCAGAAAGAGTTTATGGGCGGGGCCGGGAAGGGGGGGGGGTTGCGATAGCCAATTTTGGGCCACTCTAGATTGAGAGCAAGTCTGTGATAGGAGCCCTAACTTTGCCGGGAGAAGAGGCGGGGAGGGGAAGCGATGGTACCTCGGCCGTCATAGTCATGTCCTACGCAGCCGTAACTAGCCAACATAATTCCTTCAGCAAATCTCATACTTAGTATGCTGAATTGGCAACCGGTACTTAAATAGGTGGTGAATTACTGGGATGCTGCGGGTCGTTTATGTCACAATTAGGACATGTGCCGAGCGTTTCGATTAGTATATCATTCGCTTTCCATTCTAAAGAGACCTGTATTCTGTGCACAGAAGACTCCAGAAGAGGACGAAGAAGGGAAAATGAATAGCTTCAGTAGTAGATTGCGGAATTGCTTGAAGTAATAGAGACTGTACATTTCCTTACATTGCCTTACCATATTTCCTAATGGCCCTTTACGTATTATAAAAATCGAAAAACAGACATAAAACATACAAAATAACAAATAAGCCTTGAAAGAACCGCCACACTTACACACAATCAAAGCGTTTTTAAATCTGAAAGCATATTTAGCGCCAGCAAACAAGGACAGAAGGGAGACGACACCACAATGCGCTATTTGTGCGCACTGTGGTGTTGTCTCCCTTCCGTCCTTGTTTGCTGGCGCTAAATATGCTTTCAGTTTACCAACACGCCCAACAAATGGCAACGTTTTTAAAACGTTCTATACGCCCAATGCATAAAAAGCGAGTAGCACACGTGCGCAACCTGCGTTCACGAAAAGAAACGTCTCTTACTTTTTATGCGAAGCATATTACGAGGGCTCAACCCAGCTCCTCAGGCGCGGCGGTGACCATGAAATCACGTGACACCGTGACGTCACGACAGAGGAGAAGTGGCTTTGGCTCAACTCTTGCAAGACGGGCTAGGTGGGAATCGAACCAGGGTCTCCGGAGTGTGGGACGGAGACGCTACCACTGAGCCACGAGTACGATGCTTCAAAGCGGTACAAAAGCGCCTCTAGTGAATGCGGTGTTGCCTTAGAAACGAGCTGTTTCTAAGGCTCAGGCGTGCGACGCTTGCTCAGGCGCACATTTCGTTGCCGCGCCGAACGCTGCGTTGCTCGACGCTCACCGCGTCCAATGCGGGGCGCGTAGTCTCTGGCGGGTCGACGGGAACGCTGTCGCGTTCCACTCTTGAAGGCGAAGCAGGGTAACGCATGAGTTGTTTCTTCGTCTAGCCGAACCAAATATAGCCAAGGAACAGCAGTTCACCAGGCTAAACAGTGGTTCAACAACTAAAATAAAGGCTAGTATGCTTCGCATCCTGGGCTTAACCTTAGCTAAGCCACAGCCATTTTTATTTCCGAATTTCCTGACATTTACTTTTCCCTTACATGTGAGTTTGTTATCCATAACGTTCAGATAGCAGGCTCTACATAGAAGCCTATAATCTCTTACTTTCGTCACTCGATAAACATTAGGCCCTCTTTCTCCTCCTCTTGGCATAGCTTCTAATTAATGCGATCACTGCGTAATTGGCATTCCCACCGATGTCATCATATCCTACTGAGGTCGACTCCCGCCTCGAACGCCAGACCTTCGCTAATCTCTGTCCTGCTTCAGAGTGGTGCACACTGCTCTAAAATTTATGCCATAGACAGCGAATTCTTTAGCCCTCGTCATAGATGAGCACTTTCGCAACAACTGGATCTTCCACGGCTAAATTATTTCGCTTGGGTTGTCGTCATTAAAACAAGGCAAAAACAGAGGTTGCCTGCCTTACTGTGCCGCGGCACTTAAAAAAGAAAAAGTCGACGTGTTCCTCGGAAGCCCAGAAGGTCCTATCTCCCTTGGGCTTTACGCCATCCATCGCTACCTAAAATAGTGTGGATGTTTCAAAGCTTCCCTTTTCTCCCAAGCGTTGAATGTAATCCCTGTAACGTATGCAAAAAATATATAGAGAGAGTGAGAGACATAGTGCGCTGTTGCATTGCAGCTGCAGCCTTGTTTCGCTGTATTAAATTTAGAAGCTTGTACTGAGGTGGCCCTGGATGGCAGGGGAAGCGCCGGCCATTTTGTATAACTGTTTGATAAATTGGGCTATTTATAAACTGGATGTCACAGAAAATGTTTAACGAGATAAAATGCGACGGGAAAAATAAGCCAGAGTGGTAAAGGTACACCCGTTTACTGGACGCGCCAGGACCTTTAGTAGAGCAGTAAAAGTGTCAAACGAGATTGAAAGCGGAGAAATTGAGATATCTTTTCGCGTAAATGCACACACTAGGCCAAAAAGTCCAAGATACTGCTGCTACTTTTGAACCTTATGGTTGCCATTTTGTTTCTCGCATTTAGAGTTTAAAGTTTTCTACGACACCATCTGGGGAGATATGCTACAATTTAGTCCAGCTGTTGCCCCCAAAGCCCATGTAGCGTGATGGTCGCTGCTTTACCGGCTGGATCTGGGAAACGAGACCGCCTGAGGTGTGTTTAGCGTGTTTAGCGGAAGCGTGGTCTCGCGGCTGGCACGTAGGCCGCATACGGCAAGTGAACAACACGTGCCCGCGTGCCGCTCTGCAATTCACAGCTGCTCGCGGCGTCTCAAGTTTGCCGGTAATGATAAACCTGTCACGGCTGTGCACATGACCGGGCTCGCGCGTGGATGCAAATGCGCGATTTCCTCGTTAGCCGCCAAGCCCAGGCGCCGCCCTCATAATATCGCATCAGCTCGACAACGTAGTCTAACCTAACGTTGTACATCAGCTGCGCACGTTTGAAAACGATGTTGAAAGTCGAGGGCGAAACGGTGCCGCAGTTGTCGACTGATCGCTCCAGTCCTAGCAGCGGTCTAAGAACGCCTGTTGCATTTTCGGATGGCTACCGCAAATCTTAGTACTTGCTACGTTAAGATCACCCGATAAATTGCCGATTTTCAGGCGATGTTTTGCTAAATGTCCTGGTTTTTCACTTCCTGCTCTGTGGACCTCGCGAATATCGACGTTCTCTGTTTCTCTCTTTTTATTGGAGATATGTTAAAATGCGTACTAGTATTGAACACGCTTGGCATTGCTGATCCATAAGAAGAAGAAGAAAAATGTGAATGTGGATACAGCCTCTGATTTGAACGAGGCACGAAAGCAGGAATAGATATCAGCACTGCAAAGCCATGCAGGCTAGCGATCGCAGGGTCGTACAATGTGCACGTGTCGAAAGCGCTCTGCTCGCGGATCCTGCACGCGCGGACAAGGAATATCAACAGACGTCAGCACGTGCGTATATACATATGAAAACAAGAGTGACGTGCCGAGAGTGTTGGCGGAAGAGAGCCAGAGCCGAACGAGCGAATTTGTGCCGCAGATGAACCGGAACCGTCGCCGGCACCGGTTGTGTCGCTCGACGGGCACGTGGCACCTTCGATAGAGTTTATCTCGTTTCTCGCCGGTGGTTTTCGAACGTAATGCATTTGCGTTATAAAGGAAGTTCCTGGGATCACACTGGTGTTAACAGATGGGAATAGAATAGATCTTTTTGGTGTGCTGTTATACATCGGATGCTGCTGAGAAATTGAGATAGACAGCACCTCGGATATACTCAGTTTCTCCGTGTTCTTCAGCCAGAAAAATAATACATACAGACACACGTATAATAGTAAAGTATGTATTACCTGGAAAAAAAATTGATAAATTCGATAGTAATAATGATACCTAAAGTATTAATTTATTTCCGCTTATGCAAGGGTGTTTGTCTTCTTCAAATAACGAGTCCATAGTACGAGATCTGTGTATGCTTTTCTTGGTTATTTAGAATGGTTATAGCGAGGATACAATAGCAAGCTCGATATATTAATTATTTGTTTTTTAATCCTTCCGCGTGTACCCGTGCCAGGGATTTTCTATAATTTTTCCTCTTCCCCTGTGGAGAGCCATGCGGGCAAACACATTGATTGATTGATTGATTGATTGATTGATTGATTGATTGATTGATTTGTCGTAACATACCAAAGCATCGCATGGGCTACAAGAGATAGAAGAGAATGGAATAATTTTCGCCAGTTGGGGTTATTTAGCGCACATTCAAAGCACTGCACACAAGAGCCGTTGCATTTTGTCTGGATAGGATTGCGCCCACCGCGGCAGTTAGTCGAAACCGCGACCTCAGCAGAATTCCATAGCGATTGAACCCCAGCTGTGAATCCGGCCAAATATAATGCAAGCAAAACACTGCTTTTCAATGAACTGTCTCTCCACCCCTCTCTTTCTCTCTCCCTCTCTCTTTGAGTTAAAAAGGCAGATAGTTGTGTGATTTACGTGAGCGTTGCCCTAACCATTGTTACCTGATCAATTACCTTATATAGTGATCTGGTAATATAATGAGCTCTACTTGTTAAACAATGTGGATTACACGATAAAAATAATAAATAAACTAGAATGTAGAAAATACAGCTAATGCACAATGCTTATGAGTGAATGTCAGCAGCGGTAAAAATAAAATTAACTCAATTTACTATACTTTAGAAATAAGGCGCTCTTCTGAGTGACATAGCGAATCGATTTTCACTTCTCTGTGTGACCTTTATTTTCTTGACTGGTGTGTATGTGCTTTCCGAAAATTCTACTCATTCTACGTCACAGCGAATGCCCAGTTTTTGCGTCCATTAGAGAACAACGCTGAATACATGGTGAAATGCGAGAAAGAGTTTATAAATTTAAAAAAATCTTGCCTACATTATCATGAGGGCGAAATTGTGACGACGTTGCGACAAGTTGTGACAGTCAAGCTAGTAAATAAAAAAAACCAGAAAAACAATAACAAAAAAAGAACAAAGACCTCCACAGAACGAAAAGCAGGAAAATAACAATAATAACATGAAACATACAGGCACAAGAGCACATTGTTGACAAAGTGCATGCTTGAATGAAAGAATCATGATCAAATATGCATCAAAATAACATTTTGAAGCTGTTTCAGTTTCAGATTATTCTCCATTCAATAACAATTAATAAGTAACAGATAGTAGGCAGACAAGTAAAATACTCTCAAATGTATCTAGCAAAAGGAGGTAGATGCTTTTTAATGAAAAGAAAACAAAGAAATACATGTTGGACCGTGCTTAAGTAGGATTACCTGTAAGTTGGAATGGGTTAGCTAGCCGAGATGATAATCCGGCACGGAAGATGAATATTTCAGGGCTTAGGAAGCGCGGTGGATTTTATGAATAAATCAAGAAAGAGAGTCCTCGCGCAATGATGGAATATTAATTTGGGACCCTGTTATGAGGTAGTTACGAAACGAAGCGTCAGCATTCATAATTGTACTGTCTCAAAAAGCTTTTGGCAGATTAAAAAAGTTCCTAGCTGAAAACTTTGCGCACGGTGCTTATGGACTAAGTGTTCACTCGGGGCGACTCCCGAAATGAGCAAGCAAGCGCATTAAACCCAAGCCTCGCCTGCTGCCTGACCAGCGTGCAGACCAGTGGGCAGTTGCGCCCACGTGCATAATTGGTCCCGCAACAGAGGCTTCACGAACGCTCGCTCAAGAGCTTTGTGCAACAATTCAGGCAGCATGGCCAGAAGGACCGTGCATTAAAGGCGATATTGAAGTTTCAGAGAACTATCGTCTCAGAGAACTATCGTGATGAGGATCACCGTCAACGGCGTTGCAAGGGACGCATCTCGATGGGGCGCGTCGTGAGGCCGAATGACAACCGTCGGCGTTTGTTAACGCCCAAAGAAAGCACTAGATAGATTTACCTTGAAGTTTTAAACGGGTATGCATTTATGTGTCTACCCGACGAGGAAACCTGTGGGTCACGTAAGACGAATCGCTATAAAGAAAATAATGCACAAAACAACAGTCTCTACGAAGGCTTTGTTGAAAGATTTGGTGGTGTTGGAATAAAAGCCATCTCTAGAACCACACGTAGAGCCGACTTGGTGCATTGCAGACACCAGGAAGATTCCGATTTTGCCAAAATTTAATAGCACACACGTGATGTCCGCGTTGCATTTCGGTGGTGGCGGGATGCGCCTTCCTTTGGAGTGTTCCTTCACCGACTGAAATGCCACCTACTTACGAGGGCTTTAGCGCTTCAAGACAGATAAGCAGTCAATCAATGGATAAGGGTAAGGAGTGATTAGGGGTTATATCGTTCTCATCACGGTTGGTAATGGTTCGACGCGAATGGATAACGTGCTAACGAGTGATATGGGCTTATATTGGTCGTATCGATTCTGATAATATTAATATGCACTGACAACGGCTGATAAGGGTCGGATCGTATCCGATAAGATTGATAAATACAAATAAGGGTTGATAAGGATTTGATCGAATCCGATGAGGCTGATATCAACCGATAAGGGTTGATAAGGGTCGGATATCTAGTTCGATAGGGTTGATAACGACTGCTAAGGGTTGATAAGCTTTATGCCGTTAGGAGCAAGTTTCATAACATTGGTTATGACACCGAGCAGCATGGATACGAGCAAGTAATGAGTACGCATACTTAGGCGATTCCCAGAGGAGTTTCTGCATGTATTTGCTGTCCTTGTGGTTAGACCGGCGTAGTCACCGCGGTGCGGTTTGCACGCACCGTGGTGCAAAGCACACCGCAACGCTGTGTGATGGTGCTTTGCTTTCTTTTGGCTTCGTTGCTCTTGCAGCCAAAAATTGAATTGGACGTCTCTGGAAACCTTGTAAACCGCCCACGCGGGGGCCGCGCGTAGGCGTCAAAAACGCTGACAGCGCGACAACGGTGACAGGTCAAAAGGGCATCGAGCATCCGTATAATTGCTAGCGCAATTAAAACAACACTTCAGTGGAAAACTTTAGGTTCAACTAATTAAAAAATAACCCGTTTTCTCACTATGCAGTTGCATATTTTTCGTCTCCAGTAACTCCCAACTTAGCGCACTATTCACCAAGCCAAACTGACGGCTATCTTTTACGCAACATTAACTATTAATGTACCGCACATTCACGAGCCACATTCCTATTTATTAGCTTCACATTCAGCAGTTGTTCATTTGCTTACTTCTTGATGAGGAAATAGTTATTGAATGTGCTAATGTTACTGCAGTAAAAGTATTGCAGATGCTTCAAGCATCTTGGAAAGAGTGATGTCATCTCCTATTGCAAATGTTATGGAAAATAACCTTTCTTTATTAATTTACGTAATAGAAGTCTTATTCGCTATTAAGCTCATATTAGACAGATCAGCAGAGAGAGGAGAGAGAGAGAAAAAAAAGGGGGTTTCAAAGCAGCCGAAGTTGAGCGAGCACGTCCGGTGACGACTGGTATTTCCAGAAAAGCTGTTGCGCATGTCGCACTTAGTTTCGAAATATAGCAAACAGGATCGTCATCCGACAGCAAGGGAACAAGTGTAATAGCGGCATTTATTACCCTAAATTTGCGACGTCCGGAAGGACGGAGCCGATCTCGTGGACCGTCGTAAAAGATTCGTGTTACGCCTAACCAAATTACCTTTCGATAGCCACTTGAAATTCAGTACAGACGTTGGTGGTCACCTGTGGAATCAGGTCGAGATAATATCAGCGGAGGAAAGGTGTTCGCCGTTATTGTTCGCCCATATTGAACTAAGTTACGAGCCACCGGATGCGCCATGGATGAGCAACCAACCATCACGTGATGGGACGTTGCGCACCTCTGTGATGTTACCATCGGAAGACATTAATATTGATCAAGTCGTAAAATCGCACCGCACGAGCTGGCAATCTTTATAGCCCGGATGGGCTGGTGCGACTAGCAAGTTCGGTGGAATGCAAATTTGGCATACAGCAACTGAGCAATGGGGAGACATCATTACGCCAATCTTTGGCACGCAAGAAAGCTCGTGCCTCGCGGCATCTCGTTGACCATGCGAGATGTGTAGGAAAATTTATCACCCTGAGGTGTCAGTGAAGCGCCCACGCTCTAGTGCGTGTGACTATAGGAAGCGCGTGCGCAATACAGATGTCCAAGGTCTCTCTTTCTTTTTTTTTAACACACGTGTATCGTACGTGTGATGGCAATGAAATCCCGCTAATTTGGCCAATACAACTCTAGATTTTGAAACCGCCTATACGATCCAGCATACGGGACGGAGTTATGCGCAAGGGAATTGCGTATTGCGCGCGCAGTCACGGTGGTTCTCAGAAGCCAGCCACAATTTCTGGTTATACGTAGGGCAGCGCAGAGCTTCCCATCAATACTTACTTAGGGAGAAGCATGGCGACACCCTACTAGAAAATCCTATTTTTTTTTTCAAGTAGGTTTCATCAAATAGGGTTATGGAACGGGACTCCGTTTGAGCCTGTTCAGTCCTTACCTCTTTAAATCCTGCCTAATCCTGTTTAATCCTGATCCGTTTATATCATGCTTAGTCCTGTTTAATCTTGACCCGTTTACTCCTGCCCTATATATAACCCAGACCTATTTGCCCCAGTTCAGGTCTATTTTTTGCTACATTCATATCAGGTCGTTTCAGAATGGATTGATGTCGCTTAATATAATTTACTCTTTAAACCTATTTTGTACTCTTGTGCATTTGCGATCAGCATTGAAGACAGGTAGATCTGCATTATGTTTGCTCCGAGTATGCCACTTTCACATGCAGGTTTGCCTTGTGCATTGCTTCATACAAAGATGAACACAATTTTCGGCATAAATTGATTAGCACTGCCAACACTCATGTGATACATCACGAACGAGTTTTGTAAAGTTTATGTGAGCTTCTTAGTGAACCTTGTGGCACCGTGGGACAGCCGAGCTTTAAGAGGGCCGCTTTCATCGACTCGAACGTGTGTCGGCCTAAGACATTGTAGTGGCCTAAAAATAAAGACTTCATTAGAAATGAGCCTTCATAACTATTATTAATTCCTCTGTCATCGACGTCACTCTACCTCTACTAGTACTTCAAAGACAGAAACGGAAATGTGCGATTAGACTGGCCCAAAGTGAGCGAACATGTCTCGTCTTTCTTAGATTACAGCGTCGCATGTGCCGTAGTGTTGCCAGTTGATATAACCAGAAAGCTATCGCGCCAGTGTTTGTGTTTCATTAATCACTGCTATAACAGCAAAGATATACATCTCCAGGCTTAGAGTGGCTCCTGACACTCTCGGAAAAAAATGCCGAGAGCGAGTGCGGCTATACTAATCCAGGTACAACCAAAATAGGGAGGCCCACTAAGCTTCAACAAAAGGTACTCCTTCGCCAGAACAGGAATTGGCATCCCTGGTGCAGTATTCGGCCACTACCTCCCTCCTGATTTCTTAGCAGGGAGAGGCCTTCGTCCTGCAGTCGGCATAAAATAGGCTGATTCTGCTGCTGCTGATAATACCATAAAAAGGGCACTCGCGCGTTTTTGTGATAACAGCCGATACATTCTGACAAAGAATGCGTCGTTGGCCACCAGACGCATCTTTACCGTGTCCTTTACCGTGTCCGTCCAATTATGAGAAATGTGCCCCGCACTTCTCGACGTTGTCACGCGATCACCAGCATTGTATATCTCACCGGTTTCCCGATTATTTACTGTGAGAAGCCCGATGCTTTATACCGGGTGTATCACGTAACTTTCCCTCCAATTTTTCCCTTTCCCCAGTGTAGGGTAGCCAACCGGGCTCAGTCCTGGTTAACCTCCCTGCCTTTAAATTATAATCTCTCTCTCTCTTTCTCTCTCTTCACTTGAGCCAAAGGTTAAAAATATCGAAATGCCTAGTATCTGGACAGAAACAAGGTAACATTGTTTGCCGTCGCTTGGAGATGCTCAGATTGTTTTTTTTCTTTTCTGCATTCCGCCTAATTACATAATTAGTCCTAATTAAATCATGAACTTCACAAATATTATGACTAGAAGAAAAGTGTCAACAAGAAAATAGCAGGGCAACATGAAAAACTCGCCGATACAGCTTTCTGTTGCTCGATACAGGCTACATAAAACTGTTTTTCCGAGCGTGAAAGAAGCCCGCGAATTTACGCAAATTGCCTCGAGCAACCAGCCACACGGCAATATTGCATGTATTCGTGGGCATCTTTCACGCTCGGAAAACGCTTTTCTGTAGCACGTATTGAGCAACAGAAAAGTGTATCGGGATTTCTTTCATGATGCTCTACAATTTTCTCATTCACACTTTTCATCTAATCATAACATTTGTGAAGTTCATTATTTCATTAAGACTAATTATCTAATGAGGCGAACTGCAAGAAATACTCCCAGTATCTCTAGTAAAACTTCATTTGGGCCTAGGTGGTACATAATTCTGAACTTAAACTTACAGCGCAAACACCTAAGACGAACCACAAGAGGAAGATACGACACGCACTGGTGCTTACTAACAACTTTATTTCTTCGTCGTCGATGCATATATAAACCCTAGGCCGCACAACCGCGCAGACGCACAGATTACATTACTGAGAGCTGCCAAATTATCACATACGCGAACGTAGGAATTCAAATTCAGATGGGTGCAGGGACAAAGCTGTGTCACTGACGCAATTATCGCCTTGTTTTTTTGTGTGTGGTAGGCCTCTAAGGCAAGCCGCGCACGCTCATTCTTGCTTTTGCCAAGAATCAACGTCTGATCAAGTGGCGCCTCACAATTGCTGCAAGAGTTTATATGCGTAACAAGGGGCGCTCCTCTACCTACATTTTTGCTTACTTTTCACGCATGTTCCCTGAGTCGCTCATTGACGCAACGCCCTGTCTGGCCAACATACATCTTACCACATGAGAGTGGAATGCCATAAACCACGCCGACAGCGCACGACACGTATGAGGCACCATGCCGAATTTGGCGTCCTTCTCTGCGTTCTCCGCACGTGCGGGAGCATTGCTTTGAGAGGTTGTTCGGCGCAGAAAACGCCAAAAGATCTCCATGCCTGCAAGCAACTTTCTTGAGTTTATGGGTGACCTTACGTATGTAAGGGACCACCGCAGGCCTTCGCGTTTCACGTTCGGCGGCCGGCCTTTTTGTGGCTTTTCTTCTCTGAGTCAGAGCTTCAGCCACGGCAGTCAAAAGCGACATAGCAGAAGTCGGCTGATCTGATTATCAAAACTTTCTTGCATCTTGTGCACACACGAACTCTCAAGAGCCAATTCCATACATGACGACGCAATTCCTCTTTTCACAATTGTGCAGACTTAAAGGACAAAAGTCAATAACTTTTTAGATGATATTAAGGTACATGGACAAGGTCTTGTGCTTACCCGCGAGAGTCCACAAAGTAATGTATTGCAGTTCTTGGAACTGTGAATTCTGTGAACGCCGTGTGTGTTGGGCGTATCAACCCCGTGCGAAAAAGAAACTTTTGTCGTATAAGTCTGCGCACTCGATGATCGTGAAAAGAGGCATTGCGTCGTCATGTATGGAATTGGCTCCCAAGAGTTCGTGTGTGCACAAGATGCATGAAAGTTTTGATAAACAGATCAGCCGACTTCTGGCAGCTGGGTTCCCTATGTCGCTTTTGATTGCCGTGGTTGAAGCTCTGATTCAGAGAAGAAAAACCACAACAAGGCCGGCCGCCGAACGTGAAAGGCCTGCGGTGGTCCCTTATATACATAAGGCCACCCATAAACTCATGAAAGTTGCGTGCAGGCATGGTGTTCTTTTGGCGTTTTCTGCGCCGAACAAGCTTTCAAAGCAACGCTCCCGCACGTGCGGAGAGAGCAGAGAAGGACGCCAAATTCGGCATGGTGCCTCATACGTGTCGTGCGCTGTCGGCGTGGTTTATGCCATTCCACTCTCATGTGGTAAGACATACGTTGGCCAGACAGGGCGTTGCGTCAATGAGCGACTCGGGGAACATGCTCTAAATGTAGACAAAAATGTAGATAGAGGAGCGCACCTTGTTACGCATATGAACTCTTGCGACAATTGTGAGGCGCGACTTCATCGGACGCTGATTCTTGGCAAAAGCAAGAATGAGCGTGCGCGACTTGCCTTAGGGGCCTACCACATAAAAATACAAGGTGATAATTGCATCAGTGACAAATCTTTGTCCTGCATGCACCCATCTGAATTTGAATTCCTACGTTTGCGTATGTGATAATTTGGCAGATCTCAGTAATGTAATCTTTGCGCCTGCGCGGTTGTGTGGCCTAGGGTTTATATATGCGTCGACGACGAAGAAATAAAGAAGTTGTTAGTCAGCACCAGTGTGTGTCGTATCTTCCTTTTGTGGTTCGTCTTAGGTATTTGCGCTGTAAGTTTAAGTTCGGTATCTCTAAACGATGGCAAACAACATTACCTTGGTTCTGTCCAGCTACGTAGCATTTGCATATGTTTAAGGTTTGGCTCACGTTAAGTGAAACAGCCTGTATTGATTGCATAGAGCCCACATGCGCTCAGGCCATCTCTAGTATTCACTTCAAGGAGGAGCAAGCTCAGTAACGTCAACACTGGTTACGCATTGGGATCGAAACAGTACAAACGCCTCTCAGGAAGATGAAAGAGGAGGAAATGACATTTATGGCGCGCGGCGAGAAGGATAAAGAAAGACAACCTAAGGTTTGTCTGCTTTCCTGAATTAGATATATTTTCCTTTATTTCCAAATTTGCTATCGTCAGCTGCCTCAACTACAGGGCAGAGCGACAGGAAAGTTCGCGCTGCGATCCAACATTTCGGTCTAAGGTCAGGGCGATTCAAACTCTAATTTCAGATCATGTTTCCTTTCTTTCTCGCCAAATTTAGTTCGATTTGTTTTATCTTTATTTTTCCATTTCATCCATCACATTTGCGAAATAATTATCTCCAGTCTATTTCTTTTGGTTCTGACCTACCCGTTCTCAAGTTTTCTTTAAATTTTTTTGCATTCTTTTTTCTTTTTATTTTAGTTTGACCTACCCGGTTCTTGGCCAGTCCACCAGAGCTGACATGTAGTACTAAATCCAAGGCTCTAGCTCTACATACACATCTGCCTTCTGCATTGCCTCGTCTTAACAGCAGAACTATGACCCCAGTCCGAGCCAGGCTTCACTTTATCAGCAGTGTACGCGA
Organism: Dermacentor albipictus; assembly: GCF_038994185.2. Taxonomy (NCBI): domain Eukaryota; kingdom Metazoa; phylum Arthropoda; class Arachnida; order Ixodida; family Ixodidae; genus Dermacentor; species Dermacentor albipictus. The sequence goes on along the minus strand of NC_091823.1, from coordinate 45,809,579 downwards.
ACATGGGAATCCTGAGTGTGCTCAATCAGACAAGTGCGCTTGTCTGAAAGTCGGCTCTGGACTGATGCTTGTCTTGTTCACTCGGAGCTCGTATGGTGAAGTGCGAGTCAAAGCTATGCAAGCAGCCGACCTTTAATAAAAAGCCCTAAAAGACGTTGCGTCTTTGTTAGAAGACGGTGTGCTAGTGCGGGGCAAAAATAACCGGATTTTTGAATTATGAATGCGCTTGTTCACGGTTAAAGATGGAACTATATTTAGCGCAGCTTTCGCTAGCAAATGTACACCTAATAAAGGAGGCATGAAAGATACTGGCCTCGAGAAGCTGTGGGACTATTGACTGCCTGGTAAGGTATATAGAACAAAGCTCTTCGACCAAATTTGCTTAGTATTGATTTGAGTTGAAAACAATATATGCAAGTTAGAAATTGGATAAAGCTGCATAGCATAAAAGACGTTGGGAACTACCTTTGTTTGGCACATTTAAGACCAGTGTATTGAAAGAGTATAACAGCAGTTTACAATACAAGGAGGCCAAGCTACTTGTCGTATGCTAGGTGCCTACAGATTACAAACAATATGTGTGGCTCCCGACACGGCAGTTCCACGAGACCCAAAGCGCACTTCTGGGAATCCGGGTTATATCTTCTAACAACAAATGAGGCAATGATTCAGTGCATCAGTGGAACAGGGAAGAAAATACATACATTATTTCCTTCATATGATTGATCAATGGCTATTTGTTGTCTTGAATGTACAATAAGATAAATAGGGAAGAATCGATGCCATTTTCCTTGGACAAGTTTACGCGACCGATGCCAACCGGGGCCAGCAAATAGGTATTTTCGATTATGTTGAAAGCATTAAGCGAAACAACCGCCATGATCCCACATCTGTCTTAACATGGGGTTAGCTCGCCATGGTAAGGCGCTGCATTCACTATTGGCGACTCCAGAGAGTCCTCAGAACTGCTATCGAACGTTTCAGTCCTCCTTTCGAAGAAACCGTTTGGATCGTAGCCAAAAAGCGAGATTATGGAAACCTACCGTAATAACGAAAGATGCGTTCCCTGACACGTGAAGAAAGACAGGGGTATAATTTGTTGTTGGCTTGCAGTGAATGATCGCACTCACGGTCAAGTGCTTTCTTCCTCTCTCTCTCTCTCACCTCGCCCTCCCCCTCCGTCTTCCCTTACGCGTACGCGAATACTGCCAAATGACAGTGAATTGCTGTGCCTTTATATTTTTCAGATGTGGACGCTTATGTTGTAGCTGCGCACTGCAGTGCGTTTCTTTTGTACCTCTTCGTAAGGCGTATGCTGCAGCGGTTGCATTATTGTGTAGCTGTATTTGTATTGACTTATTGACTTATTGACGTTATTTTATAAATTCTTGCAGTCGGATAAGAGCTGGGTAGACGTCGTGCATTAGATTACGAAAGCGCAAGTTTCTGATACTCTACGCACGCATGGTCACGCGCACCCTCACAGTCGTAGGCGCGCCTACAGAAAAGACCGCATATGGTTGGGTCCGGTGACTTACGTTGAAAACAGCGCAGACGACGGGGCAGGAAGAGGAGAAAGCCAAACAGATGCTTGTCCTCGCTGTCATCTTCTCATGTTATGCAGTGCAGCAGTATATATAACACTGACTCAAAGTGACGTCATCAAAAAAGAAAGAAAAAAAAGAAACAAAGGAAACATTATGAGAAGCAGACTATGTAGAGAAAAGCACAACATTCAGTGTGTTGCTCGGCAGGGTGGCAATGGAAATAGTCATACAACAAATGTGGTCTATATACTTTAGGAACCGGCGGCCAAATTGACAAGGAATTCGGTTTGTCAAATACTTTTGCCATAGGCATTTGCACTATATATATATATATATATATATATATATATATATATATATATATATATATATATATATATTTTCTACATCTCGAGGTTCGATCATTTCTTACTTTTGCCTCCAACAATATAAAGAAAGCTGAAGCACTGTTGCAAGCTTTGAAGCAAGCAACTTTGGAATACATTTACAACATGCACAGATTGCTGCAACACGTCTACACAGATGGTTGAGTGAATATCAAAAGCTCTGCTGCTGCACTCATCATCTCGGTAACATTTGAAGAAATTAAATTTAAAAAATCATGTGTGACCACATCGATCGGTGCGGAAATTGCGGCACTCCATGCTGCACTTGCTTTTATTAATCAGGAACCACCTCAACAATAAACAGTCTTTAGTGACTCCAAGGCAGCCCCTCAGTGCATAGAAAGCCCAATGCGCCATGGACCCAATGAACACCTGGTCTCAGAAATCCGACAGATATATCATTGAAGCCATGACAAGGGACAAACATAATCTTTCCATGGCTGGCAGGACATTGCATCATCAGCGTGAATGACCACGCCAACGAAGCCGCCCGATCTGCACATAAAAGTGGTCAACGTGCCTTGATTCCACTTTCGCTGCGCCGCGATTGATGTCCCGTGAATGTGCTTTCCCCCTGTGGGACCCGAATGCTTTGACCGTGTGTGGTTTGCGTTCGTTGTTTCCGGATACACAGGTGCGTCTGCCGTCTCTGTTACCACAACGTGAACAAACCATGCTGTACCGTCTATGGCTAGGCGTTGCATGTACCAACTCTTATGCGTTCCTTATTAGAATGGCCAACAGCTCCACGAGCGACACATGCGGCTGGCTGTGAAGAGGCGCTCGCACACGGTCTGTGTCCGCCGCGCTGTAGTGCCGAGAAGCAAGTGGTCGACATCTTTCCGTCTAGCTTCCCCTTCCACTCTCTTTCTTTTTTTATCCCCCTTAACCCTTCCCCCGTGCAGGGTAGCCAACCGAAACTACTTTTGGTTAACCTCCCTGCCTTTCTATGCATCTCTCTCTCTCTCTCTCTCTAATGATATAATTTAGTGAGTGCTACCACGCTTGCGGTGCTGTGTTGGCCTTTCTGACTCCGAAGCACTTGCTCTAATTTCAGCTGTGCCAGACTGCCCTCCAGAGTATATGTGCGCATCTAACCACTCGTCCCTGTAGCCTGCGGTTGTGACCATTGCTCGAAGTAATTGGTCAAACCTTTTTTATTTATACATTTATTTATTTATTTATACAAGTACCTGCAGCGCCACAAGGGCATTATTGCAGGGGGGGACAAATTGAAGAAAAGCGAACATGTGACAAAAACTTGATACAGCAGAGCACAGGTGGTAAAAGTAACAAAATACATAACAGATGAGTCATCTCGACGGCAAAACGGTCTTGTGAAATGCGGTGCAAATTTGCAAGACAGAAATGGAAAGGGTACACTATCGCATGAAGTGCAATGCCAGCCAAATGATATAAAGAAAACGGGATAATATACTACGACAGACTGCGTGACAATAAAGACAGAAACTCTGAACACGTTTTACATTCACCAATGCTCCTGGGAAGCCTATTCCAGTGTGCGGAAACATGCGGAAAAAATGAATTACGGTAGACATCAGTACGACAGCGCATTTCAAGGACTTTCAGCTCGTGATCACATCGTTTAGAGATGAAGTGGGGAGGGAAAATGTACAAGTTCTTGTTTATTCCTGTGAGATCAAAGTAGATTCGGAAAAAAAGTTCTAATTTGGCAGTTAATCGGCGGTGTGCTAGTGTTTTCCAACCAAGGTCCTCTTTAAGCAATGTAATACTGCTACGGAAATTATAATTACCAGAAACAAATCTTGCAGCGCGGTTTTGGACGCGTTCGAGCTTTTCTATAAGTTTAGAGCTTTGAGGGTCCCATACCTGGCAAGCGTATTCGAGTACCGGACGAACATTTGTTATGTAAAGCTGTTCTTTTACTTTCTGGGGGGCGTTATAAAAATTACGTCTAACAAGGTTTAGTATACGAGATGATTTTAAGGTTAAGTATTCAATATGTCTGTTCCATGTTAAATTTTCTGAAAAATAGACCCCGAGGTATTTGTAGTGTTCGACCTTTTCAAGAAGTAGTCCGTCCAATTTATACACTGATCTCACAGGAAAGCGTTTACGGGTGAATGACACAAGTTGGCATTTAGCATTGTTCAAAGACATGCCCCACTTAATGCACCAAGCATGAATTTTGTTTAGATCATTCTGCAAACTACTAACATCACAAACATTTTCTACATTCTTGTATATGGCACAATCATCAGCATATAACCTCACTTTGCATTCTAGATTGTGCACAATGTCATTTATAAAGACTAAAAATAACAAAGGCCCCAAAACAGACCCTTGGAGTACGCCAGAGGTTACGGTGACAGGTGTTGATTTAGTGCCGTTTATTAAAACATGCTGTGTTCGTCCAGACAGGTAATTTCCAATCCAATGTACTATTGCAGGGTGTATACCGAGACAAGATAATTTATGTAAAAGCAATGCATGAGAAACGGTGTCGAAAGCTTTCCGGAAATCTAAAAATATACAGTCTACCTGAAATCCAAGGTCAAAAGAGTAAAAGAGATCGTGAGCGAACTCTACCAATTGAGTCGTATATGACAAGCGGGGCCTAAATCCATGTTGAAAATCCGAAAAAAAATTATTGCTTTGAAGGTGTTTCATCACAGCACTGTATATGATGTGTTCTATTGTTTTGCAACATACACATGTTAGAGAAATAGGCCTGTAGTTTTCTAGTACATTTTTGGGACCATTTTTACGTATGGGAACGACGTGGGCTACCTTCCACTCTGCAGGTAATGAAATGGTATTTAATGATTTATTAAACAGAGCGACTAAAAAATGCGCAATTTCTTGAGAGCAGGATTTCAATACCTGCGACGGAATACCATCGGGACCGCCAGCTGATTTGTTGTTCAGATTGGAAATAAGTTTCAGAACACCGTTATATGTGACAGTGACCATAGGCATATTCTCATAGACTATTTCTTGTATTTCAGGCGGTTCACCAGTGTATGTCTCAGAAAAAACACTTTTAAAATAGGAATTCAGACAGCAAGCCTTCTCATAATCATCAAGCACTGTTTTCTCGCCAACTGATAAAATGGGGACAGTTGTGTCCACTTTACCATTTATTTTAACAAATTTCCAAAATTCTTTAGGATTATCCCTTAACTTTGCGTCAAGCGATGAAATATAACTTTGTTTATTCACCTTTATTTCTTGCTTAATATTTTAGTTCACATGACGCATTTCATGGAAAACAGATTGATTGCGAGTCTTCAAATACGAAGCATACAGGCGGCGTTTTTTGTTAATTAGCGAGCGAATTTTCTTATCTACCCACGGTTTATCTTTCCGGCGTCTAGTTGTCAAAAGTTTGGAAGGTATGTATTGTTCAATTAAAGCCTTTAATTTATCTCTAAAAAGAATCCAAGCTTCATCTATGTCCACTGTCTGGCTGACCTCATAAAAAATAGGGAAGAAATTTGAAAGCTCTCGTGATAAAGAGACGTAATCCCCTCGGTCGTAGAAAAAAACCTTTCTAGGATATTTATGGGTTGGTCTAACTGAAGCGGCACTAGACGTGGCAACAACGCAATCGTGATCACTGATACCAGGGATGACAGCTACATTTTGGATGAGCGACTCAGAGCTAGCAAAAAACAAATCTAAAGTGCTGGCAGAAAAACGGTCTCTTCGCGTGCATTCGGAGACGAATTGGGTTAGGTCATTAGTTATAATGAACTCTGAAAAGGCAAGAGATAGGGCAGTCGAGTCTGAGAACACAGGTTTGCCATCTTCCCAGTCAACAGCAGGCATGTTAAAGTCGCCCCCAAGTATATACTCAGTATTTACGGTAGTTAAAAAGTTTGATAGCTCGGTAAATGATTCCGGATTACAAGAACTAGGAGACCGGTAAAAAGACCCAACAGCAAGGTAATTGCCATTGCTCATTCTAACCCTGCACCATATGGATTCAGAGTGATTGAAAGAAGTAGGGAGTTCAGTACTGTGAAGGCACTCATTAATGAGAAGAAAAACGCCGCCACCATGTGTGTTTCTGTCACACCGGTAAACATCATAACCACACGGAAATACCTCGTTATTGGCGATGGATTCATGAAGCCAGGATTCAGTGCCGATCACTATGTGTGGTTGAACAGCGGAAAGTAAAGCTGCAAACTCATCGGCCTTATTTTTCAAGCTTCGGCAGTTAACTAACAGAAGATTAAGTGTAAGATAACAAGAAGTGTTATGTTCCGCGCCAGTACGCAAGGTTTTAGGTTCTGCACGATGCTTGACCTTTAGCTTCTTCCTCCTGCTTTTTTTAGCTTTATGTGACTGGTTGATTAAGCCATAATCAGTAAGCACATTTCATTGAAATGAAAATGACAGAATCTCAATTACCATGATGCAGCGAGGGTGTATGGCTCCGCATCATATTCTATAAAAATAAATATTAACGGAACCCTAAGGAAATATCAGTAAAGGAGGAATTGTTCATGATCCTATATTATTTTTCTTTTTTGTATTACTGCGCAAAGAATTATCGCCAGTACATTTGAAGCTGGCTAACTCTCTTTCTTGAGCTTTCTGGTAAATAAGAAGAAAGGATATCTGAGAGCTTTGAGAGGACCTACATATATAGGAGACCCCGCGATGGCTTGTACGAAATAATGAAAATACGTGTCCACCGGGAGACACGTTGCGTTCAAGCTTTCGTGGTGTTCCGATTTCTCTCCGAGCCGCGAAAACATGTTTCATGTCCACCCTTCGTCGCCCTGCAGTCCTTCTCTCTCTCTCTCTCTCCTTTTTTTTTCGTTTGCACGAACAGAACACGAGGTTCGGTCTTGTCAAGGACCGATACAACGGCGCACCAAATGTCAGGGAAAGGAAAAGAAACAAAAAAGTGCGACCAAAATTCGTTACTTCCTTATAGAAACGCAGTTACGCCTCGGTGCTTGCGCTGGAGGAGAAAAAAAAAGGAGAAAGATCTACTCCCTGATGGATAAAGAAAATAAATCGTGCTGTAGTCAGTGGGCCAGGAAGCTAGCTGCCTTTTCTTTGATGAAGGAGATTTGTCGCGTCGCCCAAAGCGTTGCTCTCAGAATGCGAGGTTTGCACTTCGGAGTGAACGTATTCAGCTGAAAGGCTCGCCAGTACCGGAAGTATAATCTATAGAACCCTAGTGTAACCTTGCTGATGAGCTCCAAGACATTGTAATTGTGCGGCTATACAATAGCACAGTGGTTCCATGCCGCTGTGTGGCCTCGCTAGATTCCCAAGTAGGGAAGGATGGCTGTTGTCCCTTCGTCCTCTAATGATGGTGCAAAAGGGAGCAAGAGATACAGAGGGAGACAGAGAAAGAAAAAGAAAGGCAGGGAGATCAACCAGGTTTTCTACCGTACACTGAGGAGGGAAAGTGGGCAGAAAAGGAAGAAAGGGAAGGGGGAAGGAAATGAAGAAAAAGTGATGGGGGCGCGCACACATAACAGCGTTGGCCGCGCAATCTGAGCTCTGCAACTGCCTATGCGAAAAGGAGGGGAATAAACTTCCCCCATGTGCATTCGCAGCCATCGCACCGCTTCATCAGTTGAAGGTAGCGAACCGGGTGTTTGTGTTCCACCTATTCTCTTTGCCTTTCGCATCTCTCTTCTTTCTCTCTCCATATCGTGAATAACAAAGGGTAAAAAAATCATATATCTGGCATGCTCTCGAGTGTTGCTTGCATATTGCGCTAGCATCTTACGTCCGAATAGGTGCATTGCAAAAAAGGGGAACAATGGGTCATCCTTTGTGGCTCGTAGACAGCTTTGTCTTCACTTCATAGTGACGTCAGCAATTCGCAAAACATGGCGTTAGTTAACGAGATACTTAAGAAACTCACAAAAGCAAGTGAAGAAAATCGCGCAGTAATGTTCAATGGATACCTAGCCACTGCATTATCCCTGGGAGTGTAGCAGAAGATAAGGCAGCTGGACAACCGCATGTTAATAATGCCACACATGGTCTCCCTCTAACACAAGGTGAATTGCGCCGCATACTAGGACAGATATCAGCCCGTGGTTGCTCAGTGACATGGTTTGAGCAGAACTCGAAATCTTCAGATTTATTTCACATTGAACCATCACTGAAATTTAAAATCCCGTCCACATTAAATACAACCCGAGCCTTTGAAACGCTGATTCGCCGTCGGCGGCTCGGTACCGCGTACACAAATCTCTTTCTACATAAAATTTCAAGAGCTGATAGTGCGGACTGCACTTGTGGCCACGCTGATGAAGATGTACAGCATCTTCTGCTAGAATGTCCGCGACACTACAAACACAGACAACGATTAGCATTTGATTTAGTGGCATTAGATAGCAGGCCCTTCAGCCTCGGGAAGACGTTCGGTCCTTTGCCAACCTACTCATTGCAAAGACGAGCGTTACTGGCCCTTCAAAGATTTCTAGAAGCGACTGGGACACATGAGCAGCGTCTGCGAAAATCAGGCAGCATGCCCCCGTTGCGCCGAGCCCCACGCTGCAGATAAATGTGGTGCGACTGTGATGCAGTGTTCAAACTGCGGAGGGTCACACGAAGCTTCCTCGAGGAAATGCCCGCATATTAGGAAGGAAATGGCTATCTTGAAAGAGATGGCGAGAGATCACTCATCTCATCGCGAAGCCGCCGAAAAAGTCAGGAAGCGACGTTCCCGTCGCCGGCGCCCCTCAAGGAAGGCTGTTGTTTCTGCGACGCGCATGCCACTTCCTACAACACCTCCTCCTCCTCTGCCGCCCGGGCCAGACACTGTCGAAAGGACCGCGAAGAACAAGGCAACTGAGAAGACCGCACCTGCAGAATCTTGGCCGGCTCTACCGAAACGACAGCATCCACCGACAGAATCACAGCAAAATTTTGCTGGACAACCTCCGAAGTCTTTCTCTCTCTCTCTCTCTAGAAGCGAACAATATTCTCGGAAAGTATTGAGTAGGGTGTTTAAATGTGATAGCGCATTCTATGTTTTTCTTTTACCCGACTTTGGGCAGTGCAATGCCTGGATTTTTGTAACTTAAGAATTTAATTCGTGATTTCTTGTGTGCCCTTATTTTAGTCTAGCTAAGTGACCGAACTTTGTGTTTGCTTTAGTGCACATTTGTGACTGGACTTCGTGTTACTGTGTTCCAGAGCTGACTTTCAGTTTCAGTGTGGTACTAGTCTACTTACGTGACTGAACATTGTGTTATTATGATTTGCAGTGGTCTTTCACTTATGGGGGGACATTAGTGTATTTATGTTACCGCAATTTGTGCTGTTATGATTTCACTATATTTTATGATTTACTTTATTTTTTAATATCCCTATGTGAAAAGGAGTAGCCGGCGCCAATTAAGTGCAACATCTCCTAAATACTATATAATACTAAAAATGGTGCAATTTTATTCAGTACGGCTAATTTCATTTTCTGCCAAGTGCAACTCGTCAAATTAGAACTACTGCTCGGTCAAGAAAAACAAACAAACAAACAAACAAACAAACAAACAAACAAACAAACAAACAAACAAACAAAAAGAAACAAAGCTGTGGAAAGGCTACGGCACTTGAGACGAAGAGTGCAGACATAAATAAATGAAATGAAAAATTGGATTCGCCGCAGGAGCGAAATGCGAGATTGAAAGCCTCAACCCAAAAGGCGGCTAGGCAGTAGCTGCGCCTGTAGTAGCCACCAACAGTCCCCTAATGAACCTGCCTCTACACTCGTCTTTGTCAGGCGTCGCCGCCAGACTGGCGAGTAAACCTTGTAAATAGCAAACGGTTTGCTGCACTGCAGTCGATTAAGTATGTTTGCATTTTTCTTTCCACATATTTTCCCCTTCTCTTCGTAATTTCGACGTTCGGTGTCTTGGTGAGGCCAACAAACCAAAGTCCATCCCGGATAGCGTTTCGTGTAGCTGCCTCCTATATTATATTTAGCTGTTATTTCATATTTACCAGGTCTGTCTTATTTTTAGTGTGATTACATGTTGCGTGTTTCCTTCGCGATCGTGATAGTTCCCTGCCTATAGCATCCTGCGAAGGAAAGGGAAACAATATAAAGGAAGTTACGACACAAGGCTAACTATAGGTAGTCTAGACGAAGAAGTACTTCAATGCGGCGAGGGATTCTCGCCTGTTCTGTTAGAGTACATGCTACCTCTCTCTGTCCATCTAACATCATTTATGTGGCACCCCGCGGAGATGAAGTTCATACACGAGCTGCATTCTTTATAAGCAATCCTAGTTTGTTGCAACTTGCCTCACCAGCGCCCTTGAAGACAGTGGTCTCAAAGAGATATTTTAGATTGTCTGTACACTGCGTGTTGTGGTGTGTTTTCTATGTGTTGTGTATCTGTGACAGTGCACTGTACATGCCATTTCATGTCATACTATCCATCTGGACTAGTGTGATAGGTATGCCGCCAGGCAAACCTATTCAGGATTCATAAAAGAGCACTCGCTCTCTCTCTCTCTCTCTTCCTCTGGCTTCGTGACCACTCATTTTCACCGGGAGTCTGGGAAACGACATTTTAGTGTAACTTTCGCTGCAATTTAGCTGCGTCATCAAAGGACGAAAAATCCTACTGGTGCATGTTGACTGTTTATCCTTCTCCGGTTGCACCTTTCCACCCTCCAACATTCTGGAACATACGCGAACAACAGTGGTTACACTGCTTCTCAGGCTGGTGCTCACCCAGCAGCTCATCCTTCCGTTTTACTCGACTGACCACAGCTTTGCTAATTCGCGCTTCGTGGTACCATTTGAGTTAAACTCCTAAAAAAAAAAAACAATTCTGGAATCTTACATGCCAAAATCACGATCTGATTTGAAAGCACACTGTATCGGGGGACTCCGGAGGGATTTTGAACGCCTGGGATTCTTTAAGGTGAACTTCAATATTTAGCGGGCACTTGAGCGTTCTTGCATCCCCCTCCCCTCCCCTCCCCCATCTAAGCTGGTAAACGGCAAGCGCAGCAATTTAAACGTACGATGCTATCTGTACACCTCGTACGGAGAGAGTGGTGCTTGTTACGTGACTTTCTTCTTGAGACATTTAAGCGTCAGGAATAGGGCCCGTATTTATGAGGTGCTCTCTATGCATACTAAACCGGTTCGCACAAATAATCGTGTTAGCGATGTTAGTGATCGCACGATCGACCCTGTTAGTCGATTGTGCTATCGGACATATCAATAATCTAAGCTTTTAGACAGTTCTATCGAACCAAAAGCTTTGTGAACTCGGTTTCAGAGTTTTTGACGGCGAGAGAGAGAGAGATCATGTTTAATGGCAGAAAGATGGACAGGTCGCCTGAGTGAAGTTCATCTAGCCTGCTACTCCACGCTGGGGTAAGGGGAATAACAGAGACAGGACGTGAAGAGGAGAGAAGGTGGTGGTATAATGAACACGTTGACGAGGGCTGCACAGCATCTATAGTGTTTCTGTGCAACGCGTACGTGCACACTTCATAGCACAGCCCAGTCATCGCAGGCAGAGGTAGAGGTTAGGTAGAGGTAGAGCTTGCATGATTTATGTAGATTTTAGCGCCACTGGCGTATTTAAACCAGACAGTAGCAGCTTCAAGGCGTCGATTATTTGTCGGGGCATGGCTTTGATGACACTGTCCGATGGTGACTTCTCAGTGCACTGTCCTTGCTCGCGCTGACAGTCTGAGGCCCGTGTGCGCGGTGGTAAGCGTGGCCATACATTCGTTTCCGGGGTTGCGCGGCTCGCTTGATGCGATGGTTTGGAGATATCTATCGATGCCGATTCAATTACCTTCTGCTGGACCTGCGGAATTGGAGCCAGGAAGCTTGCGTTTAGACCTACAGCTTGTCCACGTTGTCGACGCGATCGTCTCCTCCGATGTTGTACTGACGCTGCCACCTCTTTGTGGGGGCATACTTGTCTCGCTCATTTGACAGTGAACTTCATATTAGTGCACGAGGCTTGTCAGTGTAAGAAAAAAAATCTGTTATAAAGGTATGTATGCGACCAAATAGCACACGAAAGATCACTACTGCCCTGTACCATCCGTTCTGTTGATTTTACGTGAGTTAAGGGGTACAAAACTACATTCACGTGCTTTATATAGATGCTAGAAGCTGTCATGCTCCTGGAGGTTTACTCTTTTTTTTTTTCGTTCACAATCAGCATTACCCTCAGAGGCATCTCTTGTGGAAAGAGAGAGACAAGAAGAAAAGGAAAGATAGGGAGGTCAGCCAGTGTAAATACCAGCTGGCTACCCTGTGCTGGGGAAAGGAGTAAAGGGAATAAAAGGAGAAAGAAGACAGAAATAAAAAAACATGAGAAAAATGCACACAGTAACGCGATGCTACGCGCAACAACAGTCAAAGGCGGTCGCACAATTCACAGGCCCTTAAGAGCTTCAGCAAAGCCCTTAAGGCTTAAAAGCACTTCTTGTTGGGCTAGTTGGTAGCTGTTCATTATAAAATATAAAGACGCCAAATAAACGGACACACACAAGACAAGCCCTCTCCCGTTTTCTTCTCTTGTGTGTGTCTGTTGTTGTTGGCGTCTTTATATTTTATAATAAAAGCCCTTAAGGCCTTGAGTGCCGAAACCTCTCTGGACCAGTGTCCTAGAATTTTCTCCTCTGTGAAGGGGCAACTGTCCAGTTTTTCGAGCGAAAAAATGTACTAGAAAGCTTTAAGCTTCCTGAAGTATCTAGGGCGCGATGATCTTGGAACCCCACACCGACCGTAATCACTAGCTTGGGCACTGCGATGAGTTGCACTGTCCTCCTTGCAAATCAAGAAGTCCTCTTCGTAAGAGATTTTAGCAGCTTCATTTATGTGCAGCTTGCCACCGTGGCACCACGCCTACTGTCCAACCTTTCGGTTTATTAACGGCCATGAAGATAATGCTGCATTGCATTTATTAAAAGCTGGCGGCTTGCTACAAGCTTCCTGGAGACTCTAGGAGTTGATGATCCGGGAACGCCACGCCGACTGTAATCACTAGTTCGCGCTCTGCGATTAGGTTCATGGTTTTGTTGTAGCTATAGAAGCCACGTTCGCAGAATACTGCATCATCTATATTTATCTGCAGCTTGACGCAACGTCACCAAATCGCACGTTTGTGTTTATTTACGGCAAATAATATAATGGTGCGTTATATCTGTCACGATCTGGCGGCTTGCCAGACGCGCCACTCTACCGCGCACACGAAGGCTTTCTCTGACGCGTTGTCCTGCCACACGTTGCAATTCTTTTACTATACGAATCGAGACAACGGGCCTTTCGTGCCAAGTATAGCTACAATTTCTCCTATTGACGCTGCAATCACGCCTAATTACGGCAAGCTGCACCGGGGAGAGCAAGCCCTTATAGATGAGGCGTGTCCTGGCGTTGCGAGCAAGAGGTCGTGATAGTCATATGGGAAGTTGCTGCTGCAATAAAAATGAACAGAGCATATATGGTCGTCACAACAACGTGGGGAATACGCAGAGTGATCAACAAGGCATATGCTGCGCGAAAGGCGGGGTTTAAGTAACAGGAGGTGTGATCAGTGTACGATTTGAGCGTGTTAACACTGTACGTTGATAACTTGTTCTGGTACGAAGAAAGTCATGCGATGGCGGTGTGGTGCTATAGCACTCGATCACACCACTGTCGCATATCCGCGCTAGTCGGTTCCTAAGCTCACGCCTCAAGAACCGAGTGATCGAAACAGAGGTTCATAACAATCAGGACAATTATTAGAGAAACATGACATTGTGCACGCAAGCTGAACATTCCCATGGACAGTTGGCGTTACCCGCTTCCTTTCCATTTCCCCGTTTGCACGAGATGGGCCATATCGACTTTACTTTCTTCACGGAAAGCTTAATAACTTAGAAAAAGCAGAGTGAGAGAGAGAGCAGCAAGTTATCATAGTTCTTCGAACCCTGAATTTAAAAGAAGAATTGGCGTCTAAGAATCCATGTGTGACTTTAATTTAGCCAAACACGACGAGCACAGGCTAGAGTGAACGCCGCGCGGAGAGGACAGTGAGCTCTGAATTGGCAAAGCGGTGCTTATGCGGCAATTAAGGTACACCGCCGGAGCGCGTGATTGAAATGCAGCGCTGAAATATATTAGTGTGTTTCCGGAGTTGAATTATATACTGCGCTGCTTCCCAATCAAGCGCATATCGTTAAAGTGTAAAGCCACTTCAGTTTCTTTTTAATTTATCCAAAAGCTATTAATTTATTCAGTTACACACGGGTCCTAATTCACAAAGCCTTTCGTTCGTTTGCCGCTTTCGCTAGTATTACGTCCAACAGCACGATTAGGTAGCAGCTGCCCTTTTGAACAAGTCTTGCGTTAGAATTGTTTTGTGAATGTATACACCGCTTTCTAACATACGAGTGCATGATGCGAACAGAAGGTGCGCCTTGCAAGTGCTACAGGAAGAAGCGCAAAGCTTGCGTGGGCCTTTTTTATAGTCTGTCGCGCTCGCTTATATTGCAACGTCGCGTGCCTTCTCTTGTAGGCATGTTGAAATAGATATCAGAATTAGTGGATAGCCGTGCAAGTGTGCGGGCAAATAATTCCCTTTGCAAAGGAGAAGTCATAAGTAAAAGGCCGCGTTGTCAAGTCTATCATCAGATAATGCTGTCACTTTGGTTTTCGTCAATGAAATTTAGAGGCTGTTGTTATGCGTGATCGAGTCGCTTTGGGACTCCCGCCGACACCATGAGTATATATCACGCCAGTGGAACTTACGTAAGAAAAGTTCTTTATTTCGCTGAGATGCTTCGCAGCCACCTGAAGAAGCGTTACTTGACCCGAAACACTATAAGCGATTGGACGATGAGCGTTGCTTTTACGTTATAATATCACGCCTTACAGCTGCCGTAGTCTTAGCTCACTTGTAAATGGTTCCTAGAGATACGTGTTACTGAGACTCAATCCATGAGTCGGTTACGCAGTCACAGTAGTCACTACACCTACAACCGCACTATGACGCCTAAGCTAATCGCGCTTCTTGTTTTGCAATGGCCGCCACTTACGCGGTTTCTTTGGTAGCTAGCTTTGCCAGAAGGACATCGAAGGCCACCGAAGCCTCCCGTAAACACGGCGGCAAGAGGTGGCTACCTTTAGAGCAAACCCGTACTTCGAGAGCGGCGAGATCGCGACCGCGATAGAACGGCGAGGCGGAAAGTAGGCATAATTGAGCGACGCGCACATGTATGCCACCTCTTCAGAATGCGCCCGCCCACTTGCTAGCTGTACCCATCGCGCGCCGTCTAGCGCCTAGTGGGAACAGCTATAGGATGCAGGGCCGTACTCCGCGTGCCCCGCTATACTGTACCGTGCAGCATGCCATCAAACATTAACACCGATGTGGTTAGTCAATGGGCTGCCCTGAGTCTTGAAATATGAGCGCAATTTTATCTATCGATGCACATGCACCTGTTATTGTTGCACCCGGCCACGGCGGCCGCACTTCGATGAAGGCGAAATGCGAAAACACCCGTGTTAAAGCTTTAAAGAACCCCAGCTGGTCCAAATTTCCGGAGTCCCCCACTACGGCGTGCCTCATAATTAGAAAGCGGTTCTGGCACCCAAAACCCCATAATTTAATTGTTGCTGCTGTTGTCGTCACATTACAATATATATATATATATATATATATATATATATATATATATATATATATATATATATATATATATATATATATATATATATATATATATATATATATGTATGTGTGTGTGTGTGTGTGTGTGTGTGTGTGTGTGTGTGTGTGTGTGTGTGTGTGTGTGTGTGGTGAAGCTATAAAAGTGACCGTTCAAGTCACAACGTTGATAGCAGTGTCATTTCAGGCTACAGTTTCCCGTTTCCCGTGTTAAGCACGGGCCCGTGTTTACGAAATACTAATTGATTGCTTTGCGGAAGGAAATGTTGTACTGGTGGAGACAAATGGGCATGTGTTACAGAGAGAGCGTTCGCCACTCTCCGACGCAACCACCGCGCCCAACCGACTGTTTCTTCTCCCTCCCAGTTGCACATGTGCACTTCGAACAGAACGAGACGCTCACACTTTCTCGGGCACCTCAAGTATAAAGCATCCTTGATTGCGGTGGCTTGGAGAGCAAAAGTATGCGGAAAGCTTAAAGGGACTCTAAAGAGAAGACTAAGTTTACTTGCGGTAGCTAACTCCTACCTTACGCATCTTGATAAGCTAGAAATTGAGGTTTGGTGAGCTATAAGAAAGACGCAAAAACGAAATACGAGGGGGCGACGCCACCTAGACGTTCCTGCTGCATCTCACCGTGACGTCAGCAATTGCGGTGGCATCAACGAGAGGACTATTCAGTGTTTCAGCGGTAACAGATATACTGCATTAGATTTACTGCACCACAAAGACCGAAACACGAGAATGCACTTTGACATTTAGGATGTCATGGCTTGCGTGCTGACACCGAATTATCTGCGCGACGTGAATAAAAAAAGAAATGTAATTTAGCCTTTATGATTCGCTTGTAGTAACCAACCTATTGCCGTGAAATAACGAAAATAAAGCTTTTCAATAGCAATCTGTTAGCCCAGAGTGGTTAGTATTTCTCATTAGTGCACCTTTAACGTCATTTATTTTTAACGGCAGTACAGCGTTTAGTATTCGAGAGCACGATTGGCTATATAGCCGCAGCTATAGTCGGGCTGTCCTTAGGTCTTACAACGCTGCACGCTTTTAACGGAAGTGCATGGGAGTGCTAGCTAGCCTTCTCGCGTCAGCAACCGAGAAACCTTTTCGCCACTGCTAATGACCGTGTAAGGTGGGCGTTCGCGGAGTTTGGCAAGCCAGAAAGGACGCCTATAGCGTGGGAACAATGCCGTACCCGCCATCGACGAGCTTGTAAATGGTATTGTGCGGCGCAATAGATTCGACGTGCCGTGCTGTGCAATTAGCAACCGTCCATAAAGTATCTACGCCCCCCCCCCCTCCCTTCGCACTCGTTCCTCTATACGCGCCCTCTCCTCCTCCCCTTTCCTTCCATTCCTGCTCGCACCCCTCTTTCCCGCGTGTCAGCTAATTAGGCGGCACAAGGATAACAGGTGCAATGGCACAACGAGTGAAAAACGAAAACGTTAGCCCTTACCCGCCGCGCAGTGTTTCAGCGGCTCAATGGCTGAGGAGCACGAGGTCGCCGGCTCGATTCCCTGCTGCATTCCGGCTGCTACGGAATGCGAAGAAGTTGGTGCGGCGTGGACAGCGGTACGTGCTTGTCTGATTAATTCGAAGGCCTCCACTATTACAGGGTGTTTCAGCTAAATTTAGCCAGCGCTTAAAAATATGCCGATGCACTCTATATAAGACGACGCGACCAAATGCATGATACTCACTTTTGTATGTAGTATGTCACGCTATATTTGTATTTTACCTAATTACATAATTAGTCAAGATTAATGAACCAACTTCTGAAGCAACTAAGCTAGGAAAAAAATTCCAATTAGAAAGTTGCAGAGTGGTTTGCAAAACGTCCGAGTCAACAGTTTCTGTCTTTCTATCTATTAAGTATTAGTGTTTTTGAGCTTACTGCGGATGCCCGCTAAATAAATAAAAAAAAAACACGGGACATGCCCGCTTGAGCGTCGTGATTGCACTGCTCCCAAGCGTTCCGCGCACAAACGAGCAAAGCGTTTAGCCGGGTGTGCTGCCGCTGCGACTGCTTATCGCTATCATGAACCGCCGCGAGAGAAGCACATCGCTGGCGTAAATCGCACTTTCAGCGCCTTCGTTACTGTCCTGTTGCCTTTTAGGCGGCAGCACGCCCTGCTAGATGCTATGTTCGTTTGTACGCGGACAGTTTGGGAGCGCTGCAAATGACGGCGCGCAACCGGTGTCACGTGTTATTTCTTTTCTTTTCTTGGGCATCCGCAGTAAGCTGAAAAAAAATACTTATGAGATACAAAGACAGAAACTCTTTACTCGGACGTTTTGCAAACCGTTCTGCGACTTTCTAATTGTAATTTCTTTTTCTAGCTTCCTTGCTTCAGAAGTTGGTTGATTAATCTTGACTAATTATCTAATTAAACAAAATAGAAAACATAGCGTTACCCACTACATACAAAAGTGAGCAAAATGCATTTGGTCGCGTCGTCTTAGAGTGCATCGCTATATTTTTAAACTTTGGCTTAAGTTAGCTGAAACAGCCGTATACGGCGTATCTCGATCGTATACAGCCACCTGTGAATATTGGCAGAGGACGCGGTTTAGCGTGAAGAACCACTAGAACGAGTGCGATGCTAAGATAACACGCTTGTATGAGGCGGCATAATTAACATGATTTGAACCTTCGGCTACAGCAGGATAGGGAAGAGTAGTTAAACACTTTTGTGCGCGAGCAGCGTTTCAGTGCTTTTGTATCACGCCGGTTTTTCTTTCTCTGGGGGTGTTCGAATGAGGAAAATTCCGTGTCGAATCGAATGCGAGTACTGCAGAAAAACGACCCCCGAGTGTCGAATTGAATATGGAATATTTTCTTATTTTCTTATTTCTGAGGCACCATCAGTTTTTTTTTTTTTTTTGCACGGAGTTCATTTGTTAAAGAAGTCAGGCTTATACACATCGACAAATAGCAATGAAACGTCCGAGTATACTGAAACGGTACTAAATGATAAACGGCTGCTTTCAGTTACCTGGGGCAACGCAGCAGTGACAGTAATGAACCAAGCGAACAGAATGTTAACATGTTACATCATATACAGAGTTTTTCTCGCTGAAGGAAAGAAGTCGGACTCTACATCACCGCAATTTGTTATACAGGATGCAAACATGGTCAGACAGGCTAAATATCAAATCGTAACAGATTCGTATATAGGCGGACTAAAAGTGAACATTTCTTATTGAATGAATGAAAACTAGTAAGCAGACGTTGTAATCCCTGTGCGCTCGCTCAGGAACAGATGCCCCTGCGCAACGAGCACAGGTATCCTGCAGTATAGGATCTTTCCGAACGGTCCGCACATCCATCGTTCAGTTTTCCTCGAGGCCCTAATAAGTGTTCCATTCGAACGAAACGAATATTTGACAACTTCGAATAGTGGATTCTCGATTTGAATTGCAGGGGACTATTCGAATCGTATTCGAAATTTAGAATGTCCGTACGCCCCTATCTTTCTCAGTAATGCACCCTTGCACGTTAATACAGGGTTCTTTCAGTGCATGATTCGCTTGAGATGAGCGCCTGTAGCCGTCATGGTCTTCCTACAGACGCAGTGTTTGGGAGCTAAAATACTTGCTTCATTGCGGTGCTCTATATTCAGTTTCTGCGATTGTTTACGTCTTATCTAAACCTCCCCAAAAATTCTACCAGCACACAATTGGGCTGATTTCTGGTGGATTCCACCGAAGCTTTCGAAAATCCGTATTGGTCCGCGAAAAACGCGCACAGCGTAGGACGAAGACGGATTCCGTGCTTCATGTGACAAAGCCGCATCGAAATTCAGCAACCACGTATACCTTTTCACATTTTTCTTCCAGCCTCAAGTTCTCCACGTCCTCATTCTATTAGTATTCTCTGCATACGTTCAACACATTTATCAAAGCTGTATCTCTTCTTCCCTTAGGCAAGAAGCCAGGACGCTCGTCATCGTTGACCTCTCTACTTTTCCTCCCTTTGCGTTCCCTGTCTTTCATCAATAATTCTCTGCATATGTGAGCGCCAGCACGACTTAGGGCAAGTTCGCATCGACGGCCGAAGCGCGCGCTGGCGGAAGCGGCCATAGCCGGCGGAAAACGAGGCAGCGAGCGCGATTGCATTACTGCTACGCGGACAAACTCGCCGCTTTGCCGCAACCAACCCGAACGCCGAAAGGAAGGGGCCGCATCAGGCGCAGCGCTCGAAGCGAAGATCCAGCCCGGAGATTGAACCACTGACGTCCAACATATATGTCCGCGTCGTTTCGGTAAGCACGCGCGTGCGTGGATGTCTGTGTCGGGTGGCTTGTGTGTGCCGGACAAAACTGCAACGTTGTCGCATTTCGTTCTTTTCGTCCTCGCCCGGTCATCCTTGGATTGGGTTTGCGCGCCCGATCTTCGTGTTCCGGGTATCACTCTGCATGATTGAGCGATTAGAGTGAGAACTGTTCAGGTTTGAAACTCGCGTGCTTTTCCAGTGACTTGCCGCATAGCACGTTTCGCTGCGCGTGTGCCATATATATGCATTGTCCGCAATATCGTGTTTCATGCGTCGACGACCGTGTGTGTGCGCGCGTTTGTAAGCTCACGTCGGCACGTTTGTGCGCGTACAAACTTCGGCACTCCGAAAAAAGTTCCACCGACGATTACAATACTCCATAATGCGAAATTTTAACGCAGCCGTGTACGTGTTTTCATTTCGCGATATAAATTGGCTGGCGCGGGCAATCTGTCTCGTGCGGCACGTTGCAAACGGAGCGATGTGTAGCGCGACTGCCTCGCTAATCGGGAGATCGCGAGGGGCAGCGCGTGGGAGACGCGCGAGCCCGATTCACAGCAGCCGCCCCCGCCGACAGGCCTCCGTTCATGCAGTGCTTTGTTTCCGTGTATGGTATCGGTGGCGTTATCGGTGAACAGACGACGCGCGCTACTGTGGCGCCATCCCGTAGCCATCGTCGACGCAGAGCCCGTCTTGCGCGGCACTACGCTTTTTCTTCGCACGGTTTCACCATAGACGACCGCACGCCAAGTTTCATCCTAGACGCCAGCGCTCGTTTCTCCCCTGGCGGAGCGATTTCATCTCCAACGGGTGTAGGTTTCCGTCGCCGCTTCCCTTCACGGTCGCGCCCGCGTTCAGTTCGCGCTGCGCGCGAAAGGTCTCTTGTTTGCGACGGCACCTCTTCGGATGACCGGCAATTATTATTGTGTTGTTAACTGTCACGACAGCAATGTAAACGTGAAAAGGTTGATGCCACCAGTGAAATTCTGCCGATTCACAAGAAAATGGTACGAAAGAAGCAGACGACAGACATGGATTACTGCGGTGCGCCGAGCGAAGTAAACATCTGGCAAACGAAGCGAGCTCGTTCATTGATCACTCCTGAGTGTATGACGGTTTCTATATGTAACCCACGTGAAATTAATTGTTACTCGGTACATAATCCGTTTAATCATATAAAAACTTTAAGTTAAACGAGCGCTTGTCCTGTCATCTTTCTCGTGTTTCGTTTGTGTGTGCGCTGTCTAAGAATGGAAACCATGTCTGTTGTATGCGCTAGCAGTGGCCGAAGTTCACGCGTGCCGAGAAATTGAATATGTGCTTGATGCATTGAACATGACCGGAGTTCATTCCCGCTTCACCACTGCACCGATCGATCGGGTTACTGGACGATACACACCCGCGTCTTGGTCGCGCCGGCATTGCTGAAGCAGGAATGATTAATAATACTTTCAACTTCCGTCTCTTGAGTACTGTTAAAAAATGACCAAGCTGTCTACATTGCTGCCTCTATTCCATATTGTAGGGGACGTACTAGTTAAAGTTGTGTGCGCATGTCGTACTTGTGCTATGCAGCGATATATCTTGTTTATTTCCGCACAGTGTCGATAGAAATCCATTGTTGCCATCAGAGACAACACGGATTTGTAGCAAACATAATGTGAGAAACTGCAAAAATGACTTGAGCTCGTAGGTGCCGTATGTATGTGCCGCATCGTATGTGCTGACGATTTTTCCGGCGGCACATACGATGTCGCTTCCAATTACTTGCTCAGCGTCCCTTACATGGTTAAGCAGACGCTGCCCTTTCGCCGCATTGCAGCCATAAAAATAATCGTCAAGCGTTCCGATCTTCTTAAAGGCAAATATAGCGTGTGCAGTTTGTTTCACACTAGGGGGAAAACTCGGAACGTATTGCGTCGCGATGCGGCAAGCAATGGAGTCGTGCGGCGGCAGCAGCTCGAGCAGGCGCACACGCTTGAGGGGCAGTGTCGTGATCTGCGTCGTCTGCTACGGCGGCGCGCGCTGGCCGCATTTTCAGGACGCGTGGTACTGTCAGGGGCAGTGCACCGATTTCATCGGTACTGCAGGAACTGAGCTGATAGTCTTTACTAAACGTTGTGCGTCGCCCCACTCTGATCCTTCATTGGCGATAATGGAGTTCCACAAACTTCTTTTGACAACATGGTTCATTTGTTCTTTCGAAAGTCCGGAGTACTGAGCGTGTGCACGTATATTTCTTCACTGTGTGTGCTACCGTAATGAGCAGCGACAAAACGCACCAAGATGTGCGCGCAACGTGCTCAGTCTCTGTTTGACTCGAAAGGAAAACAAAGCACTCAACAATGGGAGTCGAACACGGTGAAACAAACGGACACGATTAAATGAACGTTTTAGGTTCAGACAATGAGCTGGAAGTGATTTTTCTCGACAATCATTCGCTACACCAGACAGACCCTGCCCGCCGGTGGAGAATTGGACACGTCACGCTCGGAACTTCAGTTAGTATCTCGTCATGTCCCTAGCGGCAGCGATGACAGCGCTCATCCTGGAAAGCAGTGAAGTGTAGAATGACTTGATCAGGGATGTGTTCATTCGCTGCACGTCTCAGTCGCTGACGACGGTGGATCGAAGACTATCCTCGGGCGACTGATAGAGGGGATGTTGCGCCAGCGATACTTTCAACGAGCCCCAGACATTTTTAAATGATGTTGGCGCCCGGGGATTGAGGCGGCCGCTCCAAGAGAGTGACTGCGCGCTCTTCTAGCAGTTCTTGCACAGCACGAGCAGTGTGGATCGGCGTCCTATCGCGTTAGAATATATATAGTCGCCTTCCAGAAACGGGCCGTCAAGAATGTATGGAATCAGTACGTCGTCTATGACTGCCATGCAGCGATGAACTTACATTCGAGGCGTATCAGTGGGCGTCGCGCAACGCTTAGCAAAGAATACCGGCTCATTTCACGCAGTAACGATGTGATCGGCGCCCTGCACCTGACAGTAGAACAATTCTCGACGATGCGCCCAGCGCGCGCCGCCGTAGCAGACGACGCCGTTCAAGATCCCGCCCCTCGAGCATCTGCGCGAGCTGCTGCCGCCGCCTGACTCAAGCGCTCGCCGCATCGCGATGCAATGCGCTTCGAGTTTTCCCCTAAATGTCAGAGAGACTGTACACCGCCCTTCGAAGGAAATGTCCACGCGCACACACCGCGCGCGGCGCGAAACGTGCCCAAACACGCGCAGTGCAGGAGGCAATCAAGGCGGCGCGAACGAGAGATGGGAGAGGGGTACCACCCGCGAATAGAATTTTTCTTCGCATGCGGCGCTCTCAACGCCGGCGCAGCAGCGCCGCTCTCGGTGCCGTTCTTGTCTATACCCTCCTCTTCCTCCGCTTTACGCCTCATGGTTCCGCTGCGCCCTCCTCATCCGCTTTCCTCTTCGCGTTGTCTTCGCTATCGTGATTGGGCAATGAGGAGGAGGAAGACGAAGTGATTCTCGTAGGGACCACTGTTCCTTCGCGCTGCAGTATTTTCAACTTTTTCCCGTGTTTTACTGGGTGACGACGTTCCCATTGCCACGGCAATGGAAGTGGAGTCGGCAGAATGCCGCCGCGACGTGACTGCTTCGGCAGGCACCGGCCCGAGGAAGAGAAATTGCCCACCGAGTCAAGCTGACAGCGAGGACACTGCGCTGTACTCCTGCTCAAGTGATGACGCCTCAGATGACGAAGGCTTCGAAAGAGTGGTACATCGCAAGGCCAAGAGAAGAAACATCAGCGGACCGTCTTCGTCAAGTAAGTCTACCGTCATGCCACAGCGAAGGCCATCTGCGCACACTATTCTTTTTGTGCCGGACACACCCGCCGACAACCTCAACCGCCTTAATAGACAAGCGATTTCCGTTTCTCTGGAGGCTCTTGTCCCAGGAGAAATCAAGGATATCAGAATTAATACTCGAAAGAACGTCCTGGCTATTGATGTCCATAACCAAAGCGCAATCAATGCTTTGATGGCAGTAAAGCTCCTGGGCAACATCAACGTCCACTACCTCATTCCACAGGACAACGAAACCACGGCTGGTGTCGTTTATGATATTGACACATCGATTAGCGACAGCGACCTGCCAATTTTAATCAAACCTGCCACTGATGGTGTGGCCTTACTACAAGCTCGGCGCCTCGGCAAGTCGACCTGTGTAAGGCTCGTGTTTAAAGGTGACTGTCTACCGTCACATGTAAAGGTCGGGCACTTTCGGCACGTGGTACGACCTTTCGTACCCAAACCACTTATGTGCAGAAGGTGTCAAAGAATTGGACATGTGAGTGCTGTCTGCCGAAATACAGCGACATGCCCACGATGTTCCAAACAACACGACACGGACACCTGCCGTGCAACAGAGCTCAAGTGCCCTAATTGTCAAGGCCCACACGTCGCATCCTCAAAAGACTGTCCACGCCTAAAGAAAGAGCAGAAAATCTTGCGGAAAATGGCCAGAGACGGATCATCACACAGAGATGCTTCTGCAGCGATAAGGCGACACCACTCTCGGAAACGAAAGTCTACGACATCCTCTTTCGGTTCAAGGGAAAAGTCTCGTCCGGCAACGCCACCTCCTATTCCATCTGTCTCCAGTAACAGCACGAATGTCAACGATAAAAGCGGCCCTGCTATTCCTGCTTCATCAAGTGAGGTGTGGCCAGCACTGCCGAAGACATGCCACGCGCCAGAGCCACAGCACATGACTCGCCACTTAACGTCAAATGTCACTTCAGTTGACCAAGTGCGAGACAAGGATTCACAAGTGATTGCTATGCTCAAATCCCTCACGAATGTCATGCGTCTACTACTGACAAACATGGACACTCCGGCTGCTCGTAGCGCACTGCAAGTGCTGGATGCGCTGACTCCAGTACTTGAAAGCATCGCATAGCACCATGGCCCGCCCCTCGCTGCCCTTCCACAAGGAAGTCAAGAAAGCATCTTTACTGCAGTGGAATGCCCGTGGTCTCAAATCGAGAGTTTCAGATTTCAGACACTACGTTTTCGAAAACCGATTTCCCATACTTGTGATTTGCGAACCGAACGTGCAGAATGTTATACGCCTTTCTGGCTATGAGGCATTCATGTCCTCTACCTGTGGTGATGTAAGCAAGATAATTGTATATATTAGATGTGATCTGACATACGTGTTGCACCCAGTCCCGCCGCACGACGACAACCAGTACGTTTGTTTAATTGTGAAAACGAACAAGTTTACGTTCACACTCGTTGCTGTTTACCTTGCTCCTTCACGCGGATTCGACTCTAAACGACTGCACGACGTGCTATCAGCGACACCCCACCCTACGATTCTCACCGGAGATTTTAATGCTCACCATCCGCTTTGGGGGAGCTTGAAGATGGACTCCAGGGGAAGGAGACTAGCATCCTTTGCCACACAGCACGACCTTCACTGCCTCAATGATGGTAGCCCAACATATTTACGCGGGCTTACATACAGCAGCTGCCTAGACTTGACCCTGGTTTCTCGGCGTCTTGAAAGAAACGTGCAATGGTTTCCAGACATCGAATCCCGTGGAAGCGACCACATTCCGACGTACCTGAAGATCAAGGGACTAGTTAAATGCCCCTCCACGACACTCCGGAGAATTGACTGGTCGGCGTTTCGGTCGCACATGGAGGAAGTATGTCAGCTAGGGAACCATTCAAGTCTGGAAAACGAAATTCAAAAAGCCATGCAAGATACTACGCGTGCTTTTCAGCCTTTCCCGAAATACGAAGAATTTGAAGCCGAACAGCAGCGACTACGAGCAGTTCGCCGGCGGGCTGAAAGAAGATACAGGAGAACCAAATCCATCCATGATCTCAGAGAGGCAAGGCGGATGCAAAAGAAGATCCAACGCCGCATTGACGCACTTCAATCTCAAAGATGGAAACGTTTCTGCGAGTCGTTGGATCCACGTCAGCGATTATCTCAGATATGGAGAACTGTGCGTGGACTTCGTGTATCACCGCAACAGCGTGTTCCTTTTAAGTGCCTCGCTTTGCAACAAGGTCGCAGCGAAATAGACGTTGCCGAAGAATTTTGCTCAAGACTTGCCAGCTCGCAGCCTCAACGCGCCCTTACACCATGTGCCACTCCTGTGCCACGGGACTCCCGCATGGATGTAATGCTTTCGGTGGAGGAGCTTGAAGCGGCACTAGCGACTTGCAGGCGCTCTTCGTCACCTGGGCCGGACGGCGTTACCTATGCGGCGCTCGCCAATCTTGGGCAGAATGCACGCCTCATGCTGCTAAACCTTTACAACGAGTCTTGGCGCAACGGTTTGGTTCCCCGTGAATGGAAATGCAGCCGCTTGGTTCCACTTCTCAAACCTGGTAAATCACCGTTAAACTTGTCATCGTACCGCCCCATCGCTCTGGCCAGCTGCATAGGGAAAATAATGGAACGAATGATTTTGACGCGCCTGGAATGGTACCTGGAAAGTTACAACGTGTACCCAGATGCTATGGCTGGCTTCCGGCGTGGGCGCTCATCCATAGATAATGTCATCGATTTGGTCGCGTATGTTCAACATCAAAAACGGATGAAGCGACTCACTGCGGCATTATTCCTTGACATAAAAGGCGCCTATGACAATGTAGCACATTATGCCATTATAGAGGCTCTGATTAAAGCAGGAATCGGTGGCCGCACTTTTCAGTGGCTGTGCAGTTATTTGACTGACAGGCATTTCTTCGTGATGACCGAGGAAGGCGCCACGACTCAACACCAAACGTTCTGTGGAGTACCGCAAGGCGGTGTGTTGAGCCCGACGCTATTCAACCTAGTGCTCGTTGGCCTAGTCCAATGCTTGCCCAACACAGTTCAGGTATCAATATATGCCGACGATATCTGCATTTGGGCGTCTGCCGTAACACGACTGCAGGTACGAGCACGGCTACAAAAGGCAGCTACGATAACATCTCTGTACTTGCGAAAACAGAACTTAGAGCTGTCTTCAGAGAAATGCTGCCTTGTTACATTCACTCGGAAGGAAATGAAGCGTTACAGTGTAAAGGTCTATGGGCAAGCAGTAGCAAATGCACGGAAACACCGCTTTTTAGGGGTAATTATTGACCGAGACCTATCATGGAGCCCGCATGTTTCATACCTGAAGAAGAGATTATTGACAATAATACTTCTCCTCAAATTTCTCGGCGGAAAGTCATGGGGCACTTCGGTGCGGTCAATGCTGCAGCTGTATAACACCTTGTTCCTCGGTTTCGCAAGATACAGCCTCCCTGTGATTGGGAACACCTGCAAAACAAACCTGCGTGTACTCCAGGGACTACAAGCTCAAGCCCTAAGGACGTGTCTCGGTCTTCCGAGGTGTGCGTCTACAGCGGCAACGATTGTCATAGCTCGAGATCACCCAATAACAACGTACTTGGTAACCGACGCTCTCAGAGCACATATTCGCCACGTTGCCCGACTACCTTCTCACCACCTTGCCGCTCTACCCGCAGAAAGGCCACACGCAGCTATCAGTCGTATGATTGTTGCCAATCGCACCTCATTGCCAATGAACTACATGCCTGCAGCAAGACCATCCACACCTTTATGGTGCCTGCACAGACCTCAAGTACGCCTCACCATCCCAGGAATCACTAAAAAGGCTAACATGCCGTCGTTTGTCCTGAAGCAGGCCACATTACAACTTATACATGAGGTGCACAGCGGCCGCGTGCACGTTTACATCGATGGCTCAGTCACATTTGCAAGTTCAGCTGCTGCTGTGGTGATACCAACAAGATCCATCGAAATACAGCTAAAAACGTCGCATGTATCATCAACGACAGCTGCTGAACTGGTAGCCTTGCGTGCGGCTCTCCATTTCATTCAGGAGGAACCACCGCATGCATGGTCAGTCTTCTGTGATTCCAAGGCAGCCCTACAGAGTGTACTCTCAGCACTGCGCCATGGATCACATGAACAGCTCGTCGCAGAGATCAGAGAAGTACACGATCGCATAGTTGACGAAGGACACGGTATCATATATCAGTGGTTGCCTAGTCACTGTGGCATACACGGCAATGATCGAGCAGATGCAGCTGCCCGATCTGCCCATGACGGCGTCAGGTGCGTTGCCATTCCTCTTTCGAGAGCCGACGCAGCGAAAAAACTTGCCGTACTGGCAAACGACCTGACATTAGCTCAGTGGCATTCATCCGATTTCACAAGTGCACGACTTCATACCCTGGACCCTACTTTACAACTCCGTATTCCGCCCGAGCTTCCACGACGCGACTGCACCCTTCTAGTTCGTCTATGGCTTGGAGTAGCATTTTCAAATGCGTACTCCTTTCTTATCGGAATGTCCGACAACCCACTTTGTGACTTCTGCGGGTGCAATGAAACAATCGCGCACCTTCTTTGTGAGTGCTCTCGTTTCAACACGCAAAGAGCAGTCCTCTCAGCCACCCTAGACAAACTGGACAAGCACCCACTGTCAGAAAACAAGATCCTTGGACACTGGCCTACGCGAACATCAGCGCGATCGGCTATGAAGGCGCTGCTGCGGTATTTAAAAGACACTGGACTTTCTGCCAGATTGTGACTTCACTGTGTGACTCAGGATTGTACGATGCACTGCATCACAGTAGGAACGCCTTTGCGGGCTGCGTGACAGTGCCCACAGAAACAGTTTGTGTGTACGTGCGTGTGTGTGTAGTTTTTTTTTATATCCTTCTACCTCTCACCTATCGCTTCCCCTTTCCCCTCCCCCAGTACAGGGTAGCCAACCGGAGATAATCTCTGGTTAACCTCCCTGTTTTTCCTTTGCCTTTCTCGCTCTCTCTCTCTCTTTCGCTATCGTCGTCCTTCTTCCGCCGCAGTTATCTGCGTTCGCTCGTTTATGAGGGACGCCCACGCTCGCCGCAGGAACGGGCGCCTAGGAGCTGCGCTCTCCCGCAATCGATAGTAGATGGGAAAAGGGAAAGAGATAAGAAGAAGGCAGGGAGGTTAACCAGAATCACGTCCGGTTGGCTACCCTACACTGGGGGAATCGGAAAGGGGGAAAACAAAGATAACAGGGAGAGAGAGGAGGGAAGGAAATTGCAGTGAGTTCGATGACGTGTGTGGCCTTACAGAAAATGGATTATTAGTCACAAATGGTTGCACAAGCCCGTCGTCCTTAAGAAGCACAAAAGTGCCTTCACCGCTTTATGGGCCGACGGGCGATGGGGGCGGTGTTCCAGCAGCACCTGCACAGAAAGCGGCCGATTGTCCAGTTTTTGAAAAGCTTTGGCAAGTTCTTGTCTCTCAGGGGTGTATCGTGGACAGTGGCACAGCAGGCGGTCGATGTTTTCTTAGTAGATGTTTTCATAGTAGATGTAAGCATGAGTATGGGTACGGGCAAGCATGGGTACGGGCAGAGCAGACTGGTTGGATTATATATTAGCCACAATATTAAAATGGGTGTAGTGCATGTTCGCAGCGGCACACCCCACCCCACCACACCGCACCGCACCACGCAATACTGAACACTGGCGAATATGAACGCAATAGTTTCATGTCACAGACAGAACCTCATTGCAAGTCTCGTCTCGATCAAACAGCCATCCGCGGTTCGCCGGACGCGCCGCGGAACTCGTGGACCGCTGGCGTTGAAAAAAGCACAGGCATCTCTTGTCTCAGCGCCAAAAAGATAAGTCAAGTGTATAGTGCCCTATATCAGCCTTTTGAACGTTGCTATTGGAAATGACAAATACAACTTCAGCTTACTAGAAGTTACAGCTCAGTGATAGTGTGAGCAGACGTTAGGAAGAACTCGGAAGCAATATTTTTTGTAACTTGTTTAGGTAGTAATCAGCGTATGTAATGCGGTCCTGTACAATGGGTTGGGGGACAAATGCCGCATTTTCTAAAGGTTTGACTGGTAGCTTGGATGTCGTTTTGCTCTCGCAACGGTGCCCGGATGTTCTCTTTCCATTCTCGTCTTGAGTTCCCGGATAACCACTCAGGATTTTTGCTCAAGGTCTCTCCAAAGTCTACGTGTCAACGGCAGCTAAAATCATTTCTTGCTTAAAAGAGCAATTATACCTGATATTTCTCTCGCACACAACCAAGTCGCAAGAAAATTCCTGCTTGCGAATGACGGGTCACTGATCGTATTCTTCACATCATAGGGTATGCTTTAATTATTTTCCTCCTTTATTTCTTCCTTCACTTTCTCTTTTTTCTCTCTCCTCTTCAAGTGGGTGGGCTTGATGTCTTTTTTAGGAATGTATTTCTAGCCCCTTTATTTCCGTATGGTGTCTGCATATGATTACATGAATAATAATAATAATAATAATAATAATAATAATAATAATAATACAGTGTAATGATAAATGTCACCACAAGGGAAAAGTAAGAGAAAGTGCACGCGTACGTCGAAGCGGCGAAGGCGGCCGAGACAGAATCTGCGAAAGCGGCGACATCTGATGTGAACAGCCCGGCTTCTCCTTTGCGCACGCTGCCATGTCGACCGCTTTTACCGCTCGGCTGTCTCTCGTTTCGTCACTGTGAACGTGGCTTTACAGATCGATAAACACCACACGCCCTGCACTATCGCGTGTCATACTAAGTGAAACGAGAGCGTACAGAACAACAGCCATATGTGAGCATCTTGGGGAGAGAGAGAGAATATGAGATGAAAGGCCCAGATAATGACCATAACTGTCCGGTTGGCTTGTGGAACATTGTGTACAACTCAACGACTTTTTCTTTTGCCCTAGTCGTGTGTTTGTTTCTTGTTACTATGCCAACCGCAATACATTTTGTCTCGGAGATTAAAACGCCCTCAGACCTCTTAGTGCGTCACGTCACTGCAGAAATCGAACGACATCTTTCTCTTGCATGTGCGCATACATACATGTGTAAGGTCTAATGAAGCTTAGGACAAGCAGCGCCACGTAAAGTCAACACCAGTTTACTGATCGATTTTGTCGACTCATCACTCGGGCGCTGTGTTCGCAAAACATGACGATCTATACACGGCTTACACCGTCGCTGCGTGCACGCGCTACCATTTTTGAACACGTGACCGCGTCGGCATTGAGCGCCTTTTGGCTTGAATTCTCCTTCCCGATAGCCGCCGTCCGTGCTGAGCAAAGGCAGAAAATCACTGTTATCGCTTTCTGGGTGAATTATTGTTCGCCATGATGCAAAGCTTTCAACCGCGAAAGCCCCAAACACAACGTTAGTGCTGGTAAAAATTTACACGTGGCCTTATTTCAGCATGATGGCGGTGAGCGGTGACTCCAAGTCATCGTAGGCGCGTCCTCCGGTAAAACAACGCCCGAATGCGCGTACTTGTCTCTGTTCTCTTTTTCCTTTTCCGAACATAACATAGCCCTTAGCACTTTACAGTACTGCGTGATCCGTCGTGATGACGGTTATGTGTGGGCACTTTGTCGATAATGCCGTTTTCAGTGCCATTGAAAATTCCTCCCCGTTGTTTTCGCTCTCTCTCGTAAATCGGGTCTTGTGAACGTATAAGAAACTGGTAGTGCCCGGAGGTGTGTCATCCTGTTAATAAAATGCACATTACTGGACTCGAAATCTTCCTCGGGAAGCACGACAGTGGGGCGACA
This sequence comes from Dermacentor albipictus, assembly GCF_038994185.2. Lineage (NCBI taxonomy): Eukaryota > Metazoa > Arthropoda > Arachnida > Ixodida > Ixodidae > Dermacentor > Dermacentor albipictus. The sequence goes on along the minus strand of NC_091823.1, from coordinate 45,778,082 downwards.
TCTAAAGTGTGCGAGATTCAATTATTCAGTCACTCTCGTAGCTGGTGGTACCGCGTTCATGCCAGAGCTAAGTATCGGTTGTTGTTCTTTTGTTCCTATCTGAAATTTGTAAACATAGTCATTCACCTGTGACATACAAACATTTGAATGTTAAAACGATCTGCACGCGCAACACCCAAACTCGCGTTTACCCTTATTGGTGCATGCATCAGGGTGCGCTGACATCGCATAACGTCAGCAGGATACCTTTTCAAGTCTACCGCGCCTCACTTTGCTACATGCATGCAATATGTCGTCTTATGCAGTCAATGTAGTAAGCGATTCCAATTCGGTCAGGCATTCTGCTGCTCTCGGAACACGTCGTGCTGCACCGTGTGGCGCAGCAGCCGGCGTAGCGTCGTCCACGTCTTTTGAGCTCCACAAGCTATCCGCTGCGAACGTTCTATACAAGAAGCAGGTTTGCGTACAATTGTAGCGTTTCGGCAGCGCATCGTCTGCGCACCCGAGAGGGTCGAGTATGAATATTTTAGCTCATGACGCATATGAGCGCCGACACGTATATACCAACGTGCGTCGGCGCGCCTGCAGGCGTCACATCGCGCACGTGTCGATGTATACGCGTACTAAGGGAGCCACTCCATTGATCGCAAAATTGCGCCGTATCTATAGCCCGGAGCATCGCACTGTCGGTGCAGGCTGTGAAAGAGAAAGGCGGCTGGTTTTAGCTGCACGATGAAGCAATTGCGCTTACCGACGGCGATAGAAAGAGTTACCGGCCAGTCGCGGCTGCTCGAATTGCGGGCATTGCGCCAGACTTCGCATGCAATGCTGCTTGCCAGAGCCGCACAACATAACGACGGTCCGGGAACTGATCACGCCATTCAAAAGAACGCCTAAAATTTCTCGCTACGTCTGGAACAGGTAATTACAGCCTTCAGGTTTGCGAGAATGCAAACACAGGAAGAGCAAGAAAGCTGTGGTAATAACAGTAGGGAAATATAGAGATACAAGTATATGTAAGCTCGTTGGAAGTCTGTGATTGGGCAGGAATGCAGCTTTATTAAGGAAAGAATTATTATTATTATTATTATTATTATTATTATTATTATTATTATTATTATTATTATTATTATTATTATTATTATTATTATTATTATTATTATTATTATTATTATTATTTGAAAACATGTATACACTTGACAGGAATGGGAAAGCGAGGAGCAGGCCATAAGGCGGCACCGGAAGGGGCACTACGCGTGCCTACTCTTCAGAAAGGAGGAAGGCAGAGAAACATAGAAATCCATCTACCGCTCTGGCTTGGAAAGGCGCTGGCCAACACTAAAAAGCTAATATTGTGTACATGTGTGCACACGCAAATGCTCCAGTTGACCGAGGGCAAGCAAGACGCAAATAGCTCTTAATGTTGTTGGAGGGGATAGGTCCGCCTGCAGAACACTCTTCTGACTTGCTACTCCACAAGGAGGGAAAAGGAAACTGCGGCTTGTAGGGACAGATGAGGGAGATGATGGTAAAGGAGGGGCGAGAACTCGTAACGTAACACATGCGCGGCAGCAATGTTCTAGGCTAATGGAAAGCAGTGAGCATTGCCTCCACAGCCTCCATTACTTGCGCCGCTGTTTCAGCCACAGGCGTGTTCAAACCAGCAAGTACAGTTGCTTCTAATCATTTCCTGCAGCATCGCCTTAATGTTAGAGTCGAACACTGCTAAGCTCTCGCTGTGTTTTTGTCATTCGGACTGACACCTCTTGTTCCTACCTCGGCTCTCCCACCTGTGGTCATGTTTTCTTTTTTTTTTGTGCCGGTATCGTCTACATATTCCTCATTATGTCCACATATTAATCAAAGGCAACAATTTAGTTAGCTATACTTGCTCTGTTATTTCGTATGCAGCTGTGACAGAAAAAATGACAGAAAAATCGAGCGGCTCAAATTCACTTTTGAAGGCACGTTCGAAGGTGCATAACAGCTCTTGCAGCTCGTGACAAAGAAAACACTGATCATAGCAGCGTGCCAACATCTACAATGCCGGGAAGGATGTGAAAGCGGGGCTTTTGAAGTGTAATAACACTAAAGCCGAAGCTAATTTCTTGACGCCTTTTGTGCAAAGCTCTTTGTAGGGATGCATCCTCGCCGTAATCCTTGCAGTGAACCAACTGAGGAGAGAGTAGTGGAAGGAAAAGAGGTCATATATTTAGTCGCGAAACACACAGCTAAGTTGCTTCACCAGGAAGGCGATCGCGCTCGCGTCGTGTGTGCGTCAGATTATAGCCTTGGGAAATAGCTCTTTCTTGAAGCATTGTTTTGAAAGGAAGATGTTTCAGCATTCTTTCTTTCACCTTAGAAACTTGCCACTAGGTTTCTTTTGCGACGAGCTTTGTTCCCCGTGAAAGACAGGAAATACGTGCTTTCCGGCACGCTTGCCTGCATTAGCGCCTCGGTAAACAGATCTAAGGCCTTTTGTGCCACACGCACACATGGATGCGCGAAATGCCAAAGAACTTTAAGCGGAGCGCGCTGCAGAGACTCTTGGCTGAAGTTGCACGGCTTCGTGTGTTCACGGATGGTAGCAGATATGACGCGTTATGGCAATTGCAATAATTCTGATAGAGCGGCCGCAACGTCACTCAAAAGGGCTGACTGCGTTTTGCGTATTATTATGACGTGTGCATATACATACATACACACACATACATACATACATACATACATACATACATACATACATACATACATACATACATACATACATACATACATACATACATACATACATACATACATACATACATTGTTTATTATGTATGTATTATGTATGTATGATACATATATACATAATCTCATGCCTGCGGACTTGGACACAAGCACAAACGCGTACACACGTACTCTACGTAAGAAGAAGAGCAGGAGGAAAGAAAGAAAGAAGGCAGGTATGTTGACCAGAAATACGTTTGGATGGCTACCCTACACCAGGGGACGGGAAATGGGGACGTACACTCTAAGAACAGTTTACCCCTTTGGCTTGCCCCTTCTCCCACACAACAATAATCGTCATCTGCCTTGATGCGTTTCCTTTCTTTAACGCTGCGAGCCCGGAACTTTCCAGTAACGAACGGCACGCGCGTTATCAGCACATAACAGTTTACACCCTTTGGAGTGCCCCTTCTGTTACTGGAAAGTTCCGGGCTCGCAGCGCTAAAGAAAGGAAACGCATCAAAGCTGATGACGATTATTGTTGTGTGGCAGAATGGGCAAGCCAAAGGGTGTAAACTGTTCTTAGAGTGTAGAACGTCAAAATGGGAATCTGTTCACAGCGGGAGGGCTTCTAAATGCGCTCACCTAGTACCTCTATTGCAAGGATGACGCATCAACATTTAAACGGGGGCGTCGCATACTTGGCGCTTTCGATCAGGCCCGCAAATATTCGTTTACGTCGTGCGGCGTCTCGAAGCGACTGGTACCAATACCGACGTTAGTCGAACATTTCGTCGGTTTCGCTGCACACTGCGTTTTTTATGCGAAGCATATTACGAGAGCTCAACCCAGCTCCTCAGGCGCGGCGGTGTCGCCTTCAATACCACCTGACACCGTGACGTCACGACAGAGGAGAAGTGGCTTTGGCTCAACTCTTGCAAGATGGGCTGGGTGGGAATCGAACCAGGGTCTCCGGAGTGTGAGACGGAGACGCTACCACTGAGCCACGAGTACGATGCTTCAAAGCGGTACAAAAGCGCCTCTAGTGAATGCGGTGTTGCCTTAGAAACGAGCTGTTTCTAAGGCTCAGGCGTGCGTCGCTTGCTCAGGCGCACATTTCGTTGCCGCGCCGAACGCTGCGTTGCTCGACGCTCACCGCGTCCAATGCGGGGCGCGTAGTCGCTGGCGGGTCGACGGGAACGCTGTCGCATTCCACTCTTGAAGGCGAAGCAGAGTAACGCATGAGTTGTCTCTTCGTCTAGCCGAACCAAATATAGCCAAGCAACAGCAGTTCACCAGGCTAAACAGTGGTTCAACAACTAAAATAAAGACTAGTATGCTTCGCATCCTGGGCTTAACCTTAGCTAAGTCACAGCCATTTTTCCAGTGATTTCCTGGTTAATATGCGTCGAACGTTCGAGAAAATGCGCTACGAAATTCCTTTTTTTTTTAATCTCACGCACTGTGGTAATCAATGTAAGCGAAACTTTCTGTGCCGTTTGCGTTGATTGACGATAATTAAGGGGGATTTTGGCGAAGAATGTTTAAGTTCTGTATCGCTTAGTGCAATGCGAGAGTGGTGAGGTGATGTTAAACTTTACCTTGCGTGCACCGCTTCTGTTTGTCTGCTTAGTACACGGAACACGCAGCGAGACACGTTCCCTTGATGCGTTGTTGTGTGTCACTGTTGATAACCTCCGAGGTTAGCATTGTCATTGCCTCATCGGTTCCAGAAGCGCTAAACTTCAATTCAAACATGGGGCTGCACGGGCCAAAACCACAATGGAATTTTGAGGCGCGCCGTAGTGGAGGACTCCTGGTTAATTTAGACCCCCTGCATGGGGTTCTTTATTGCGCACCAAAATTTAAGTACACGGGCGTTTTTGTATTTCGCCCCCATCGAAATACGGCTGCCGCGGTCGCGATTAAACGCACTATCTCGAGCAATGACATAGCCGCAAAGCTGCCGGGGCGGGCACAGAAGTGTTGATTTGACTTAACCCCTTTAGATTTCATGTGCGACCGCTTCTGAAGTGTCGCCTAAAGGTTGCGGTGCTTCAATGCGCCTTTGTGTCTGCACACCGTGCGTCAGTTGTCCGCTCGACAAATTTACAGAGTATTTATTTTTCAGATAAAGCAAAAACATACCATACGGTACCTTGAACTTGAATTTATGCAGTTTGTCTGCAACCGCTGTCGTGTCTAGTAGAAGCGTTTCCTGGCCTTCTCATGTCGTCCTTTCCCTCTCACCCCCTCCCCCCACGTATGGGAACTGCAAGCGATGAGTGGCAAGTCTGGGATTGACTCGTTTCGTGACTAAGTTGATTCTACCCATTCTCTGCCTCAATTCACTGCAGGAATAGCGCTGCATTTTCCAGAATGTTTTTGCAGGGGGTCACCGATAAATACAGATGTCACGAGGGTAGGGGGGCGACTCCCAGGAATCCCCAGCTGCAGAGGGCATTGTGCATATGCGACGAGCTTGAAATGTCCAAACGAGTTTCTCGCGTCGCCTTTCCTCTCTGCCACGCTCATGCCATGTATATGCGCGATCTGAACCACCTCAAACGTGTCGTGCGAGACAGCAGCAGCGGTAGTGGAGAAGTCGAAGGATGAGGCAAAGAAAGCGTCGATTCAAAAGCAAGAAATCCCGGATGATTGCGGAAGAAAATTTTTAAAAAGGAACACGTACCACTGCTATATAAGCTCCAATTGACTGCGTGCATAAGCCACTGAGCGCCGCCATGGAAAACAGAACAGGAAGTAAGCTCAGTTATCACTGACAGAAAACAGAGGAAAGCATTACTGTATAATGCAGTGCTCACTTTCAGTCAGTAATTTCTAAGGTGATATGCTACTAGGCGTCTGTTGTAGCGATTGGTCCGCTATATAGACGAGACGCCTTGATATGTTCGCTGCGGACACAGCGCTTTTGAGCATGCGAGGTGCAGCATTTTGAGTAGCACTTTAAGCAGTCTGGGATGTGAGAGCGGTGCTTTCCAACTGCGCTGCAGCGCCTCATGGCAACTTCACCAAGCGCTTGCTTACAAACAGGCCTCAGGGAATGCGAGAACAGAGCGCTTCCAGGCACGCCACAATAGGAAGCCATTACGAGCGAGGAATGTTAGCGAGCGTGTGACGCTAGCATCCGTGGTACATAAGTCCCTCCTCGCTGGCAGGCTACGCAGTGCGTGAAAAACAATACGACCCTATGGTCAGAAGGCCATCAAGTCTTCCACGCTGCATGAATACTAATGCAACCACGTCGTCCTCAGTTGTACGAGGCAGAAGAAGTCCACGCAGAAAACATTTCTCTTCCAAAAAGTATATACCTCGCACTCTCTGCCGTCTTTGTTGCTATGCGTGAAATGTCGTTCCTGTTATTCTGGCTGGGGAGGGACGTTACGCGGACGCGTAATAATCCGCCGTCATCGTATTTTTTTTTAAAGCCAGAGTGAGAGAGACAGAGACATAAGAACTCCGTGAGTCTCTGGATCTGCGCTAAGCAAACAAGACGAGTGGAGTAATAACGACATCTCTTAATATGCAGTGTCGTAGCTCAAAGAGGTCATTAAAGCGAAGAAAAAAAGAAACATTTCCAAGGGCCGCATGTAGTCGTAAAGAAGACATCAGGAAACATCAGGAACACCCTTGAAAGGCCAGATGTGCGAGATCATCAGCACATAGGAGCAACGTTCGCCTCCGCTGCATGCTAAGAATGTAGACACAACAAATAAAGTTGTGCACGCCATTTGAATGATGCCAGACCATGGGCATGCGCCATCGTTTTCGAAACACACACACACACGCACGCACGCACGCACGCGCACGCACATGCACACATTCTTTCGAAGCAACTTTCAGAGCTCACTCGACCAACGGTTCTCGGCGACGTCGCTTTCGTAACACCATGCGCATGTTTCAGCTTCAATTCTCGTGGCAGTAATATTCAAAAACAAAAAGGAAACCAGAAGCTAAGTGAACAGAATGCTTAGGCTCTATTTTTATTCGGTCTTATATTTTTAAATATGACTCCCTCTGGTGTACTTCCCAAGTACGTATCATCTGTCATTTTTGATTTACGGGCCATGTCGCGGAGCAGCATCAGTTTTTCACACGCTTCGGTGCTTGTAACGGAGAAGCCATTGCGAAGTGAGGAAAAAAAAGAAAGGGAAAGAAAGAAGCGAGCAGGAGCTCCTTAGGAAGCAACGTCAGATCCCTCACCATCTTCCCATGGTTTCGGCTTCATAAATAGAGTTGGTGTAACTGGCGTTCTTTTTTTTTTTCGGAATATCCATTTGATTTATTTATTCCGCTCGTGTGCGACTATTTTTGTGTTGAGTCCGCTTAGTGCCTACGCCGGCAGTCTGCTTTTGCAATCAGAGCGGGGAAACGAGTGCACCCATTTTGTTTACAGCTAAGCTGTTAGCCTCCAGTTGCTCCGGATTATTTATTGTGGGCACACCCGAAAAGCGGAAGCTGGAAAAGAGGATTGTGTATGAGTTTCCGTGTAACATAATTACGTTTTCTGGTATATTCAAATTACGACCCGAAACTATTATGTCTGTAGGTGGTGTGGAAGTCGTACGTATCTCATATTCTGACGGAATTCACGTTGAAACATTAATTTAGTTCAGTAAGGAACTTGCGCTTGGCGGACGGCCTAGCATAATGAGGATGTATGCTGCACTGCCGCACACGTAAGTGCGTGAGTGAAGTGCATCGCTTGTGGTGGTACTTGTCTAACGTCCGCACAAGATTCGCTTCACGTCCACAGGGTGGCAAGGAGACGGACTTTCTTCTTCATCATCATCATCATCATCATCATCATCATCATCATCATCATCATTATTATTATTATTATTATTATTATTATTATTATTATTATTATTATTATTATTATTATTATTATTTTACGTATAGTAAGGGATCTATTTCTACGTCCTTTTGGAGCACGCGAGGTTCATCTGGCGTTTTCAAGAACCCTGGAGAACCAAGCATCCTCTCCCGCTACCATTTAACTCCCTTCCCCAATGCCGTGTGGTTAAGTTACTTTTTCTTTCTTTTCTTCTTTCTTTATTAGAACATAAAACATACAGTCAGTATGTAAAGTCAAATATTTTCTCACATTGCCTCCTTGCCTCCTTACATTGCCTCCTCACATTGCCTCCTTTTCCTTTACTCCAACTTTAAGAATCTCCTTCTCCCCCTACCCCTTCTCGAGAAGGTCTTAGCGAACTGAATCGTTGGGCTGTCCGGGACAGAGCTCGGAAAGGAAAGCTAGAAGTCGACGCGCATACAAGAAAACCATCCTTGTAAAAAAGAAAAAGAAAATCAACGACAATCCGCCTCTTTCATGGCGCGACGGCGCATGCGCCCTGCCCTAGCGGATTAGCCGCGAAACGTTTTGGAAGGGTCGCGCACGTGGCTGCCCACCGGAAAGTCCCACGAAAACAAAAATGGCGCTCGGACGCGCGCTGCTGCAAACACTCGTGCCGTGTACCGCGTTGAAACTCTACTGGTAGCTCGACGTCACCGTCAGCCCGGTAGTTGCCGCCTTTCATGAATGGCTCGCTAATTTAACGAAAGACCCGTGCGTTGCACTTGGGTGACACTTAAGTAAATCACGTTGCCGACGAAGTCCTTCTGCAGCATCGGTCCTCACCTGCTGGTGGTGGCAGCGCGTTCCTGACTGCACGCACTCGTAAGGCGCGGCAACGCTGGGTGGATACGAGACCGACAAGACGCTCACTCCAATGATTGACCGACTATTGTGCGTCACTGAAACCTTTTTATCATACCAGGTCGACAACGACGCAACCGACGAGCGCGAGTTGTACTGCGACAGGCTTTCTTGTCGAAGGCACCGGCAGAATCAGCGTGCCGACCATCGTTCGACCGAACCCCGCGCGATCGGCAGTCTTCGCTTGTATATATAATTAATCGTGCTCAAAATGAGTCAAGCAAGCCTACCAAATTGAAATGGACAAGTTTTAACCGTCTCAACCCGCGCCCACGATGTTTGAGCCAATGTCGATCCTGTTCAGCGAAGGTTAACCTGGCGCCGTCGAGTTCGTGCACTCGCTACCGGTGGACCTGAACTGTAAGCAGTTAGGTCGAACGAAACTGCTTTTATAGTTCAATTCTGGCCTTAGCGATTTCAAATCAGCTACACTGTACGTGGGCCTGTACGTGTTGCTTTGCCGACACATTTCTCAATTTCAGACATACACTGTTTGCCTTTGCGTCAAGCGGCAAACAAGAGATGGTGTATTCGGTATACAGCAGCATAAACAACCGCCTCGCTCAATTATACCAACGCCATGTGAGCAGTGGCATCCGCGCGTTTTCGTGAGAGAACGTGACGTATAAATGAGCACTTATGCGAGCACAGTTTTCTCTAATAATGCTCTATGGCACGCTAAAACTGTAAGTATGATGGAGCTAAAGAAAAGCGAGAATGAGTTAATTAACAGCCCGTAATACATGTATCTGGATCACAGTTGCCGTTGTTTAAGTGGTTCGGCCGCTCATATTGACTCGTCTCAGGGTGTAACAACATGGCACATATGCGCAGATATGCATGTTTTACTACATTTTGACACTATTTAATATCAGCGAGGGACCTTTTCCACAATATTTGACGATAACAACGACCTGCCGCTGTAGATGTCGATGTAAACAAATGCACCGCATTAATAAATCCAACGCAGAAGGCTGCGCTCGAAGACATTTTGAATATGTGAAACGTCTAAATAATGTGTAAAATGAATACAAAAAGTGATGTCCAAGTGCAGAAATCAGTGACAAATTTCAAGGCAGCCGTGCCGCCCAACGGAACTCAGCGTGCCTTTATCGGCCGCACTGTTTGCAGAACAGCGCACTCAGGCCTGATCACCCAGTAGTCATTGAGGGCTAAATAGTTTCGGGAACGACATGCTGTCGTGAAAAAGCCATTAATAATGATTCGCGACCCACGAAACGCACAACCGACGCGCACTCAACGTGGGCGGAGGTACACAAATCAACCGGCGAAAGCTCCGGGACCCTTCCAAAACGTTTTCAGCGGCGTGCGGCAGAGGGCAGCACAGGAAAATGAAAGAGGCGGATTACGATACTTCTAATGCGAAACTAGAGCACAGTTCGTCAGGTGTTTTGAATTCCACGTAGTGATGGTCGATAATTTTTTTTAGTCGATTAAAGATTATACACTTGTCATTTTAGCCTTTAATCGATTAATCGCTTCCGATGTAGGGTTTTCTTATCAATTAATTGATTAATCGACATTGCCCGGCACTTTCAAAAAGCTTCAAACACAGTGGTATACTATTGTAGGACATTATTTTAATGTCTGAGAGGTGTAACTAAGTTTGAAACAGTCTGTATAAACGTTTGATAAAGGATAACATCTTACTTGTTAAAAGCTAAACATAGTTAGGAGTAGTAGCTTCTGAAAATCAAAACAATATATGATATAAAATGGCACTTAGTCCAGAATTAAATAAGATATGTGACACTAGTGAATCCCTGTACAGTACAGTTAAACAATAAATAATAAAATGGCAGAAATGAAAGGTGAAGTCGAACTGAAATATGCGAGAAATTGCAGCTTGCACAGGGAAAAAGAAGGTTACTGGTTTAGGATTTTAAACCGTATGTTCTTTTCTACAGAGCGAAGGCACTTTTATTGGCTGGGATGTTTGGGTGAAACAGACGCCTTCCTTGAATGGTCACACAACCACCATGCGAGAATAGATGCCCGGACGCTATAGGTTTGTTGGACTCGACACGAACTCCATCGCTGTGTCGAATACATGCTACGAATCGGCGCGCATGCGGTGCCACGTCTTGAATGGGCTGGGAGTTGCGCTACGATCAGCAACAAGGTTGCTGAAGTGTGTCTTGCGAGGGCATTTCAAGCCTCCGGCTTCGGGTGGCGTGTGGGGGAAGGGAGGGGAAGCGCTCGGCTCGTCATTTCACTGGCAACAGAACGCCACACAGCCACTGCTCGGGCGCCGCCATTCCAGTACGATGTCGAAATTTTCGCGCCACTCCTGTGAAACTCGAAAGTGATTAGTCGAAGAGGCCTAATCGATAAAGCCGATTAAATTAAAGGCGGACATCAATGAGGATTAACTCGGTTGCGGGATACATTGAATTGAATAATCATTCATCAATATTGCCAACCCCCATTCCACCAGTTGTGTCGCTCTTCAGAAAGGAAGCGCGAACGCGGGAACGCGTGTCTCACGCGGAGCGCATTGTCATGGGCACTCTAGTTTGTGGCGGCGCGGGCGAAATAGAGCGTGCGACGTGGGTCCAAAGTACGCGCCAGCGCTTTTTTTTTCCACATGTGGACGCGGTCGTCAGGCGCTCGCCACATGCCTTAGCAATGACGCCATCAGCGCACTACAGCGTATGCTGCTACGGTGCCACTTCGTAGTCTCGGGCGGCGCTCTACTTTTCTCCTCACTCATTCGTCATACCATCCTCCCCCGCTTTCCGCGTCATACTTGCGCCGTATCCTTCTCCTCCGTTTTCCTCCTCGCGCTCTCTTCGATATCGCTGTCTTTCATCCTCCGCTCCGCATTCGCTCTTTCATGCTTAGCGGCGCTCGTTCGTTCGGTTACACCGGCGGACGTCGACGCTCAACGCAGGAACGCTCACCTCAGAGCCGCGCTCCAAAAAAACTCACGCAACGACACACACGCACACAGACACATACACACAGAAAAGAGGAAGGGGGAGGGGGAAACACAAGCCGGGAAGCTGTTCAATAAAAACGCAGAGGTTGACGGTATACAATGTAAAAAAAGTTTACATCTTTTGGGGTGTATATTTTCCACACAACAATATACGTCATCTGCCTTGCTTGCGTTTCTTTTCTTGAAAACGCCGCGCCCGATATTATTTTGTTGGGCAATGCTGTGTCATGCTGATAACGCGCATGCCTGTCGTTACTGGGAAGTACCGGGCCCGCAGCGTTGAAGAAAGGAAATGTGGACAAGACAAAACACGTTTGTTGTTGTGTGGCAAGACACGACTCAAGGGGTGTAAACTTTTCTTAGAGTGTAAACAGTCGAGGGCAGTTGACGCGAATGCAGAGTGAAGATGTAATGTTCATGTGCGCTAGAGAGAGATAGAGAAAGTGTGAGAATGTAGTAAACAGGGAAAACAGAAAAGAACCTAGATATCATAGTCCGCGCATCCCACTGTGTACAGAATTTATCTTGTACACACTCACCGACAATTGAATTGTTTTATAAGGCGTTCCATAGAGACGTCGTTATACAGAGTGATCAGTTTTACGGAATTTTTAAATACCGTCTGGGACAGATATCGTAATTCTTGTCTTTGAGTTGGATTAGTCGAAGAGGTGGACATTAGTACCACGAGAAAGCGAAACACACATTCAACTAATTAACGAAAACTAAGTAATTCTTACTTAATCACTTGACGGCACATAATGCAAGTTAGGAATTGTAGCCGGTGAGTTTTCAACACGCATGCACTTGAAGTGAATTTCCAGAATTACACAAGTTTCGATACATTATTTCCTAAAGTGTGGGACGCAGCACGTGGGACTTCGAGTTACTTACACGCTTCAATGGATATAAGTGCGTTTTGTTCAATAAGCAAACGAAAGAAACGTGTATCTTTATGGTGAGTTCGATGGCGCGTATCTCAAAACTTACGTCATGCTGCAAACTCATTACACGTGGATACGCCTTTCAAGCTCACCGGCTACAATTCGTAAACTGCAATATGAGCCGTAAAGTTACTAATTAAGAAAATTATGAGCGAATTTTTAAAATTAGTTTGATATGTGTTTTCATTTCTCGTGCCGCGATGTCCTCCTCTCTGAGCAATCTAGCCCAAGGACTAGAATTGTGTTATCTGCAACAGGCGATATTTGAAAATTCTGGCAAGATTAAAAATGATTATCCAGCACAGAGAAAATTACTTTTACCTAATACATAAATTAAAGAAATAATTTAATGGAACTGCAAATGCATGTAAAACATCCATTTTCATTTCCATTGGTTAATCATTTCTTTAATTCACTTAATAAGTACGAGCAATTTCCCTTATGCTATCCTTGGTGTATTTGTTGGCTCTTGTAATATGAATAATATACAGTGGAATCTCGTTGATACGATCTTCACAGGAACCAAGAAAAGAAACGTGTAATTCGAGGTCGTATTCTTCATAGAAAACTACGAGAAGTATGAAACTGAAATGAAACTCAATAGCAAAGTTTCGCGTGGTACTGCTCCGCATAACATGCCATGCGGAACAGCAGCACTCATCGCCACTCAAACCGCGGCCAACGCACTTTTGTTCAGCAAGGTTGAAAGAGTTCCTCAATTTCTTCTTTCAATGCTCGTAAAATGTTATGAAAGGGGGAAAAAAGGAAGAAGAAGACGCCGTTTCCTCACTGAACTGAGCAGCTGCGCCCGTCCAGTCGGTGTGGCCGGTGGGCTGCGTCAGCGTGTTACCGCCCGCATGCGTTTCCGCTCCTGTGTGGCTGCGACTTAGCACCTTGTTTGTGGTTCGTTGGAATATTATCTGAGCTAGTACACTGGAATATAAAGCTGTGAGTTTTAGAAATACCAGTAAGCGCTCACCTCTGCAGTCGTACAGTCGTATTCGCTAAGTTTAGGTAAAATCGCGACCGCAATATCCGTGTGAACATTTATTGCTACTCTCTCTCTCTCTCTCTCTCTCTCTATATATATATATATATATATATATATATATATAATTACGAGAACACCGGAAACCGGAGGAGCCCGATTTCATTAGCTCTGCCATAGGACTAACCAAGAGTGACACCAAGGGACATAAGGGAAACATATATATATATATATATATATATATATATATATATATATATATATATATATATATATATATATATATATATATATATATATATATATATATATATATATATATATATATATATATATATATATATGTGCTGAAACAAGTGCAGACGAACTCAGACAAGCAAAAAAAAGAAAGCATATAATTTCGACTTTTCAACCGAGATACGGCCCACGGACCCGAAGCGCATCGAAGAACTGTCTGCTTTATATATATATATATATATATATATATATATATTTCTCTTGCCCTACTTCGTAGCCGATAAGGCTGCTGTAAATTTATCAAAGCGCTTAGCAAAGGTAAATCACTGTCACCACTATCGCTTTCGGCTTCACGTCTCGCTTGTATGCTTTGTGGTGATTATTATTATTGAAGTTGTTGTTGTTCTTAAAGAACGGCAGAACGGCCGAGCACTTTGCCTAAGTGCCGCGTTTTCTTCTTTTTTATTTTTTAAATCATGATGCAGACTAGTCCCCCGGTTGAAGCTATTGAAATTAAATACTTGGGCTGTTTACTTTCTGGTAGCACCGCCTATATATATATATATAGTAGGGAGGCGTAAATAGGTTACACGCTTGCATAGGGTTTAGACAGCGGAAGTAAACGATGCAGTGAGCATGGCCATTGCTCTACCTCGGATTCAGTAATCGAATGTCGTAGCCTCGCGGAGGGGTAAAGTACTGTCAAGGGCTCTGCGAAAGGAAGAGAGGAAGATATAAAGCTGTCACAGGCCTCGATGAAATATCGTCCTCGTTGTCGACGTGGAAAAAAAAATGCCTTCATGTTTCATGTTTGCTGCAATAACAAAACCAAAGCTGCAACACGAAAAGCACGCTCTAGTGGATAGAAGAATGGAGAGCAGCCACGGTGATAAATCTTCGTGAAAAAGCTAAGAGCATAAACGGCGTGTGCAGAAATGGATCGCTGCTCCGTCAGCACCAATCCCCTACCCACCGTATCAAACGTGCGCCTTTCGCGGAAGCGTCAGCGCTTGTGAAGAACAAAAAACAAAACAAAAAATATGCCACGTGCAATTACTTGTGTTCTGAACACAAGTAACGTGCAATTACTTGTGTTCTGAACACACGCAATCGCTTTGCAATTGCGTGTGTTCTGTGTCTTGGTCATTCAAACTATTTGACTTTATATATGGACGTGTGTACTGATTTCCTGCACAAAACTTTGTGATTCATGCACCGTGGCACTATATTGTGTTCACACATCTGGTGTTCTACTGAGTGCCACATATTGTGAGACTATTCACTCTTTTGCTCATATTTGTTTCCTTTGCAAAATGGCAAGGATTAGCTGGCGCCGCCATGAAGGTACCATAGCCTCTCCTACTAACCATTTCAATAGAAATAGGCTATGAAGTAACGAACAAACCAACACAATTGTTTCCAAGCTGCCGAAACAGTAAATGATTAATCTTACAACACGTTCTATGACAACTACTGATATCAAATCATGGCAATCACGCTCACGTGTGGTAATCGTGGGTGCTCCTTAAAGAGTGCAGGGAATGTAATGTTCGCCCTTTTAATACTAGAAGAGTGCCAGACGAAGCATTACTCGCTGTCGTGAATGAAGCGTCTCGGAGGCGGAGGTACGTGCACTCATAAAAACCGAATGGACATAACGTGCCTCCACAATCAATGTAGTAACACTGCTACAACGTGGCGCTATCAACTGCTCTTGCTATATATCTCTCTTTCTAGAGAAGCCGTTAGCGTGTAACCTCCGCGCGCTTGCATGCGAGCTTACATTGTCCCCAATCGAAAACGGCTGTTTTCGCAAAATGGCGCCTTCTTTTCCTGATGCCTGCTATAGAGTTTTTCTTTCCGCGTGGATTAACACCTCTTGAGATAAACTCTCGCACGTACCCTATACAGCTTCACGAACGCCCACGCCTTTCTTATGTGAACGGCCGATATAGTTCTCAGCTTGTGGTTGCAAAGAAGACATTGCGCACTTTCTGTCTTTGAATGCCGTGGCTTCATTGCGCGAATAATCACCTCGCTCGACACACTCGACAACCGTCTCCTCGCGGAAAAAGGAGTTGACGGCCCCACGCGTCTCAGTCAACTTCACATCTGGTGATTTTAATAGCGCTGCTGCGTGTATAATATTAGTTATTTTCCTGAGCATTAATGCGGCATGTCCATGCTGCTATGGTCGTCAACTGCCTCACTGAATTTGCTCAAATATCCAGCCTTCTGCATCTGCGTTTTATTTCGCCTTACTTTGTCTATAACCTTTCTACAGCCGATCAGTTATTCTAGTGTGGATCCCTGTCCAAAATGTGTTCGTTTTTTTCTGAAGTTTTACTACTAATGCTGATCATATAGTCTGAGGATCCGAGCTATTCTGATAACCGTTCCTGATATGGAGTAATGTTTGAGTTGGTAGAGGCACTTCAGGTAATAAAAGGGCGAGATGTTACAGCGTTTATTTCTCAGCGTACTTTCTCCTGTTATCGTGGCGCGTCTGTCTCAGATGGCGTCATCTTGTATATGAAACGACAGAAAATCTAAGTTTTCTGCTCCGATTTAAAACACCTTGTACCAGCTGAGTATCTATACCTCTGAGCCATATCATAATGAACACGTAGAGCGTAGCAACACTGTATCGGTGCCGCTATACACCTGCAAGAATGGCATACCCCAGAGTCTTACGTGCCAGTTTATCTGGCGTGACCGACGGCATTAGCAATGATTCAGTGTGAGTTGGACTGCTAAAAAAAAAGAAAGAGCCAGTCAACACGACTTCACTTAAGTCTGGTTATATCGTATGCCATACGAGAAGTCAGGAAAGGGGGGTATGTGGTTGCGGTTACCTTTCTTCTCTAAAAAAAGACGCAGTTTCGCCCGAAAGGCGAAGCATCGATTGTGATGGAAAGTTAACATACAACCATACGAAGTAAGGATAGTACTTTTATCGGCCATATCAATATATCAACTAAATGGTTTCAGCGCGCACAGCAAACATGAACACATCGCACTCGATGACTGCGGACACTGGCTGTCAAAACGCTTACGTGAGGAAATGCGGCAGCAGCAGCAAGCGAAGTGACATTCGTTCTGTCTATCACGGCGAAAGCTCTCGTGGCTTTAAGATAGCACTGGCATCAGGGAGACAGCGTGCGATGGAATTCCTCGATTTAGGCTTAAATTACTTTTTCGAAACCTCCTCGTTATTGACGAGATCCTATCTTGCATTCCAGGAGGTCATATCAGGTTTTTTGAGCAACGTATACAGTACAAAATGCTTTTGGTACCAGTGAACGGGTAAACATTTTTCTTTCCAGGAATCACTACTGTGGTAATTCCATTGCTTCCTAGACAGCCAATATCGAAAGCTTTCATTCGGGCCTCTGTGTTTGCTAGACAACCACTCCACGCTTTGATATACGTATGCTACAGCACTAGCAAGGCTGCCGCGCCTTTTAAGCAGAACCAGCCCTTGCGTTTCTCGTTAGCGCACAAACTGATGAAGGTCCTAGCAACACTAAACGCTCATGCGCGCTAGGAGGAAATGCATTATATAGGTAAATGGGGAGAGACGGTTGTTTTAAGACCAAATACTTATATGCCTCAAGAAGCGGAATATCTGGCGAGCGCCGTCCGATGACAAGAAAACCCACGTGACTAAGTGATGACATCTCGTTCCCAGTGCTGGACCTGCTGCTACTCGGACTGCGAGATCCCACGGTGAACACCCACGGCGTCGGACATGTAAACGCCGTTGATGTTCACCTTCCGGACGCCGTGGTCCGCAACTTCCCCCAACATGATTTTGTCCAATTCGAAAATTGAGTTGACCCACGTTGAAAACCGACCTGACCCACTCCCAAAATTGACTTGGCCTATTGAGGATGGCCCATCCCCAAAATTTGGGGTGGGCCACCCTCAAGACTGGCTTTGTCCAATTGGAGACGCGGTATATAATCGATGTTCTAAGCAAAGAGCTTCTCACACTGATTTCTTAACACAGCTAGAGGAAGGCTTTGGCAAACGGCAATGACGATCGATATATCGATATTTATAGGAGCAACATTATATGAATAAAGTGGAGAGTAGCACAATCATTCTTAGAACAATTCAACTCGATACTAGCGCCAAACAGGGCTAACTGCCTGTTCTCTGCAAAATTTAGGATGAAAAGTGTAACCTATTCACATGTGGTTACTGTTTGTTTGATTTGACCATTTCAGTGCATACAATACGCTCCCTTTTTTCGCCCAGTTCGTAAACGTTGACAAGTACTATGTGTGCAGGGTACCTCCTGCTTAAAGATCACCGGGAAGAACTCGACGACACTATGTTGAGTCAACCATGTATTTCCTCAGTCTCCACGTTTGCCCTTGGGCGAACGGAGGAAAAAATACAAGATGTTCCGGAAACGCTGTACCTTGACAACATGCGTCATCGTTTTCAGAAGATTTATTAACGCTCTCCGATTGAAAACGACCAGGAAAGACACGGCTGTGCGACGGTGGCGACACGTGAACAAATAGAGCTGTCCGCCTGCTGTGTCACGGGAGCATAGTACGCGCTTAACTCGCATTCGCTTCTGGCGCGTTTACTTCCCCCGGGGCCACAACTCGAGACTATTAGTTTGGTTGAAGAAGAATAATGATCGAGAAATACTGCCCGCAAGGAGTTTGCCGCACGTCGTTTCTATCGAACTAATACTTCACTACATTAATTTTTCCCCAACTTACCAGCTACTGCGTGAGTCATTCAGTCACGCGAGGAATCGTGACTAGCATAGCATCGATAGCTTGGCGCACGTGTGCGCGTGGCGAGACAACGGACGCAGCAGGTCGCCCACGAGGCCTCCGTGCCGCCATTTTGCTTTCGCGGCACGTCGAGCAGGAAATCGAATCCTGAAAGCGGCACCACCGGGAGAGAAAGAAGATGCCGCGTGCCAACACACTTTAAAGAACACTTAGGAGGAAAAGAAGGGAAAAAAAAAAGATTGACTGTCCATCCCTGCCCTGCGAAAGCGTTTGTCCAGCGCAGCTGTTGAAAACCATCACTGAACTGTTCAAATGGTTAGGCGATGATTTATTGCTTTAGAGTAATGGTAAGTTAGAGTAATGGTTGTAATGTGAGTAATGGTAATTTTGGCAGCACAATGCCGCTGGTCGTATCGCAGTTTATTTTCCCTTTGTCGCTTCTCGCATTGACGCTGCTGCTCGGGAGTCCCTACTATGTATTGACAATTGCATAGCGGTGCTGCAAAAACAATGACTTCAGTTTCTATGCTGGTTATTTTATATATTAAAGGCTATTGACGTCACTCCCCACGTCGCAAGCTGCCGTCGCCGCGGCAGCTTGTGCAACAGCAATATTTACCGGGAAGCGTATGTGGGGGGCGTTATGTAGTTCGCATTGTTAGCAGGAGCGCCTTATCATTTATGTGGTTTGGATGCTTCTTTTGTGCTTTTTCTTTATTCACACTAATGATGTGCTGTATTTAGTATGCGTGATACCAAAGAATGTATGCATTTTTTGTTTCAATCGCTGAATTTTTCTTTTTTAATCGCTGAAGCTATAAATGGGTAAGCATTCCTTGGCGAGCTCCCCAGTCCTGTCACGTGAAAAGTGTAATGCCTTGTACCTGCACAAAAACGCGTAAATTGCGAAGACATGTAATCTTTATGATAGTGTAAATGTAGATGACTGGTGCCTTTTAAGCCATAAGGTACAATTTAAAGCAAAAAATAAAATAAAATGAGAATACACATAGACATACATAGGGCTGCTTTGAAAATGCGTGGGGAAGCTTATAGTAGGGGTGGACCAACTGAAATATGGATGTGGGTCAAATTGAAATTTATGGTTGGGCCAACTTAAATTAGGGGTGGGCCAACTTAAGGTTTGAGAGTGGGCTAACTGAAGTTTGTGGATGGGCCAATTGAAATTTGGAGGTGAGCCAACATAAATTAGGGGGGTAAGGAAACTTTAAATTTGAACGTGGGCCAACTTAAATTTGGAGGTTGGCCAACGTGAAATTTGGACGTGGGCCACTTTAAATTTGGGTTTGGGACAGCTTGAAATTTCGATGGGGGTGAACTTAAAGTTGGAATCAGGCAAACTTGAGATCTGAGGGTGGGCCAACGTAAATTTGGGGGTGGACCAATTTGAAGTTTGAGGGGGGCCAAATTGAAATTTGGGTGTGTTTTCGAACTTGTCGGGTGTTCCAGTGTTGAGGTGGCCCGATTTCGGGGTGCCCCAACCCGAAAAGCCTAAGCATTCTTTGTCACAGGAAATGCCATTGGCAGACGTGCGTAAGCCAGGAAAAGTAAGTAAGCAGAACTGAGCAAAAGTGAAGTCACAGGCTAACCAAGCAATGTCTACGCATTAGGAAACAATTATCAGAGCTTTTGTAGCTTTTTCTTTTCGTAATGACGCGCCGCGAGAAATCCCGGCCAACTAAAGGCAAATAGCGTTGCTGTAAAATAATGAGAAGGTGCCCGTTCATACATGCTTGCATGAACTTCGTATCAGCCGAGCAAGCTCATGATACGTATAATCGACCGACGTTGCAGCGTCTATTTCAGTGCGCTTGCGCTGCGATGCAAGCCTTACGTGCGTTGCTCCATCGCGTGAATGCCACTGGAAACCGGAGCGTTCAGATGGAGTGCGTATACAAGACGTATCGATCACGATTTGGATGTATAATGCCGCCCGCTGTCAAAATTGCGAAGTGTGGCGCACAACTGCTTGCTGAGAGGGGAGATTCCGACTCTCGCCAAGGTGGTGCAGCGTTTCAGAGAGGACGATACATTACCGGCTGCGTCCACAGCAACGATGCAAAGGATGCCGAGGAAGCTCGGCTTCCTGTGCAAGAAATGGTCTCGGAATGCACTGCTGATCGAAGCGACGCACATCGTGAAGTGTCGCCGTCGGTAGCTGCGCCAGATGGCGGAGCTACGACGCCAGGATGGGCCAATTTTTTTTTCCCCGATGAAGCGTGGGTCAACGCTGGCCACACGCGTAGTCGTGTGTGGATTGACGGTACCATCCAGTCTGCGCACGAAGCACGTCTATGCGGAATCTCGACGGGTCTTCAGAAAGCTAGTGGCAAAAGGGGCAGACTGATTGTGACGCACTGCGGCAACGAATTCGGTTTTGTCGAAGTACTGTCGCAGTGAGAGCTGCGAAAATGATAACGAGAATGTCTCGAATGAGCGATGGCATACGCCGTAATGGAGGGCTCCGAATTAATTTTGGCTGCTTGGGTGTAGAAAAACAAATAAGGTCAGTCCCTTTGGAACGGGCGTCGTCCGTCCAAACAGAAAATAAAAATATAGATTAAAAAGACACCAGCGCCGCCTGGTAAAAAGTAAACAAGCTAAATATTAGTACAATTCTTTTAACGTAGAAGGAGCCACCAGCCATTATCATCAAGGGGCGACAGGTGCGCAGGAACACAATTTTCTGATGCGCTCCATTCTGATTGGCTGAGCAGCCCCCACCTTCCACAGCTGTGAAATACAAAGCATGCAGATATACGAAGCATGTTTGATAGCACGCCTGAACATATGCTCTCGGAGTGTAGATCGCTCGGTCCTGGTATTTCCCGGAATCGGTATTCAGAAATTATTAAATCCGACGATCATATACCCCTCAAGTCCTGGCTGTCCAGTACGTCCGTGATAGGCCTAGGAGGCTTGAGCCCGGATCCCAGCATGGGACTAGCCACGCATGGGGCAGCACCTTGTACAGTACCTGCAAAAGGTTTTTCCTCCTCCTCCTCCTCCACGTGAGACCGAGACATGTATGTTCAGAAAATGCTCACACCAGAAGTGTGCGTACACGCGTTACTAAAGAGAGACCGGAGGATACAAGCTTTAATGATATGCTGGAGATGCTAGCCTGGCTGTTCGCCTGACAAACTACTCAAGGTTCTGGGTGATGATTATGATATTTACAGTGACAAACAATCAACGGCACAAACAGTCACTAAAGTGACTTCGTTCAGGTTGCCTATAGTTGGACAACTCTGCCAACACTCCCGCGTCCCTTTTCATGTGTGCGCGGGTATGTGTGTTCTCCACCTCTCTCTTTCTGTGCCCGTGCTTCGCTTCTTCGGTCTTTTGCATCTCTTCCGTCTACCCTTCCCTACTGTAGGGTGCCACTTATCCATTTCGGTTATGCTGTCATGAGCGACATATCCTCATGAGCGACAGCTGTCATGAGCGACATATCCTCTCATGAGCGACATATCATTGACGACGGTCACGCAAATAACGCGCACCTCGCTCTGTCGACATATGCTCACGCGATTAAGGGGTCGGCGAACTCAGACCGCCGTAGGTACATCATTACATTTGGACACGCTATATTACCTGTGCTCCTAGGAGACTCCTAGAAATTCGTTTGAAGTGGATGCGCCTTGCGAGCTCCTCGGCTAGAATTCGTAAATTGCAAAATGGACTATGAGGTAATTAGTTTTAAACTTAATTAGTACATTTTAATTAGTCGCTTATGCATTTCAATTTTTTGAGCAAGTAGTGTCGGCCGCTTCGATTAGACCGCCTTATGAACTAGAATTGCTTGGTGTCAATGCTCTCAATGCCTACGACATTGAGAGCTTAAAAAATTTAAGGCTTCACCGTAACCTGGACACGCCCACTTAGACAAGGAGATGCACCGCTCGCCTGCCCGCCCGGAAAAACGTCATATCTTTTTTCTTTTTTTTTTCATTACCGTCCCAGGTAGTGGGTGCCGCGATGCTGAAGTCAGTCCGAGCGAGTGAACACATGTTCCAATAGACGCAAACGTTCCGACATAACCCATAACATTACGCTTCAGGTGCACAAAACTGTGTGGTGCAAATACGTTCGCAGGTCCTTTCATTCTATTCATCGACCCTTTATCACTTCGTAATTGAACTTATCAGAGGCGTGGTAACTCTCGTTTTTATCTCGCGTTGTCCATTGGACATGCGTTCAGTGGCGGATACAGATTTCCATGCTTCTCAGGAATTTATTTGTTTCAAATATAGGGAAATCTATTGTAATAATATTAGCAACTATATCGCATTTCACTAGCTTGTTATCTTAACCGATGCTTGTAGCGCACCGCAGGAAGGGAAAGAAAAGAAGAAAGAAAGTCCTTTAGGAATTTTTGTTTAGAACTTAGTATTGCGCGGGACTGTTTATACTGAGACAGTAATTGAATTACTTAAAAAATTACGCATCCTTCGCGTTTACGGGAAAACTATGGCTTCAGACGGACCCATTCAAGCTCCAACGCGATTTTCTGCCGCTTCGAGCACTAAGTGCGGAGCTGCTATCTCATTTTCACTGCACCTTTCATTCGTGCAAAGACAGCTAGGTGGATGAACGTCAGCCAGGCAGACATCGCTCGCTTTCCTATAAAAGCAGCAGCAGCAGCTTCTCTCGCGCGCTGTTTTGGGCCCGCCCAACTAAGAACGGCAAAACCCAGGCTCCGATTTTTCAACGTCCCGGTGATAAGCGCGCGGCAGCGACCAATACAGCGCTGTCAGCGAATTCGACGGCACACGCACGCTTCGCTCTCTTCGCCATTTTTTTCCTCGCCTTTTCGCGCTCGCCTTCGATCGCGATCTCTGCTTCACACCGTCACCAGCTGTTGACCTTTCACCAGCGCCTGGTGGCTTCGACGCGACACGCCCACACTACTCAGCCGGCTGTCCGACTTCGTAAGCAGCCAGCTCCAGCGCGCGCTCGTTGTCCTTCGAGTGCTTCTTTTCGTGTGAATAACGTTGCTGCCTTATACTTTAGCCGCTTGGTGTCTGTCTGTAAGCCTCTTTACGCTTCTCTCCAAATAAAAAAGAGTGTTTAAATTTCTGCATTGATGGGTGGAGTGAAAAGCGCGCCAGATGACTTCTTCAAGCACTGCAGCCTGACGTTCTAGCGCTGCACCAAGAATGTCCCCAGACGGCGGAGGATTAATTCGCAGCGTTAAGACGCATCGGAGGCCACCCAGAGAGATGAGGACTTGGCGCGCACGGTGCTAAATCGCGCCGCATATCCAGAGGCAAGCGCGAGAGAGGAGCCATGCGACGTGTTGCGGCAAATCTTGAATTCTAATCGCATGAACGTCGACAGTCACAATGAGACGGAGAGTAAAACTTTATTAATGTAAATAAAACAAGGCACGATGGTTGGAGCCCCTATTCCAGGGCCCCACTGGCACGAGCGGCTCGCTGGGCTTGGTCCAGAAGAGCCAACTGGCTCTCCCGACCCTCGTCCGCAAGCCATGCCTCCCACTACCTATTCCTCATTAGTGGATGTTCGTGTAATATGGGACTGTCTATGTGCGGAGGCCTCCTGGGACACTCCCATGTGATGTGTTTTAGTGTGGGTGTGTCTGTGCACCACGGGCACTCGTCAGTGAACCTCGTGGGGTGTATTCTGTGTAGGTGGTGCAGGTTGGGGTATGTATTCGTCTGAATACACAATGAGACGGCTTCTGCGGAAATTCTTTTAATACGTGATCCCTAGGGTTAACACCTAAGATGCGCGCTTTAAGCTACTTTCGTGGGCACGTATGATACGAGATATACGGAAATAACATCAGACTTGGAGAGAATCCAAGACCACAAGATGAGTTTTACAGTATTTTGAGGTTGTGGGTGAAGAATAGTCGACTTAACTAATTTCTAAAAATAGGATCTTCCAAGGCAACCGATAAGCGTATTGTCTTAAACTGTTGCGGCTTTCAGCGCGATAATCAGTAGAAGCAGTCCTTTCACAAGGACGGCTCATCTCTGCCTTCGATACCCGCCAAGGAAGTCTCGTTGACGCGTCGTCGTTGTCCAACTGCCGCGGTCGTCGTTGTCATCGTGTCGTCGAGCCGAAGCGGGTATACGCTGTACTTGTTCTGTTAATATGGTAAATGACTTACCAGAAACGTTAGACTGCGTGTTTTTCACAGTACCTTGCAATTCCGTGTAATCGCGTCTTTGGGAACGTGTCACAATTGCAATGGTCACGTGCTACACAGCGCATGCGCATCAAGTAACACGAGCGCCACTGTATTGTTTCCCTTTAATTTATTCCTGTAGATACACTGAGTTATTATTAGTCCATGAAATGTTTTTCGTGCCTCAAGCTTACGCCGCAAGAAACAGCGCACGTGGCAGGGAGAACTTGAGATATTGTCGTGTTGTTGCTTTTTTCTAATCTGTTCTGTTGGAGGAAGTTTTTTTTGTTTTACGTTACTTTTTTCATTGTCCCGCGATCTCGGAATGTTTTCTTTTTCGCACTTTCCTCTAGTGGGTTCAGGACGCCGCCGTTTTTGCGACAATGACCTCCTAGCGGCTTACGGGTATTGGTCATTCCCTTCAAGCGTTGCCACACCGGCCTATACGTGACACGAGTGCTGTCCTTGTGTATAGGACAAGTGACGACCCTGCCACATGTCCGATTACGAATTGTTTGCGCAGCGACAGGCCATTTCGAAACGCGGTTGAGCGGGAAAAAGTTGTGCCTCTGTGCAACCGCAGTAAGGACGCAGAGTTATGTGCGCCTAATTCTTCGAAGAGGCGTTCACGGAAGTGTGGGCCGTGGTTCCAGCTGCCGAAGATGCAGGAAGCTCGGAGAAGCCAAAGAGCGCCCGCGTCTAGCGAGCAATTAAACGCTATAAGCGGGCGTATAAAACTTATCACGTATGCATGCCGTGCGCGATAAGTTAAGTAGAAAAGTACGTAGAAAAGCATGTCAGCGGCAATGAGTGGCAATCGATCCTTCCGTGCCTTGCGATATTAGGAATCGCCCATGCACGTGGCTTTGTTGCAGTGTAGTCATCCGCGGGGTTTTACACGACGCAACAAGCGCGTAGCTTGCGAAAGCTGGCCTGGTGCGGGACTTCCCGATTAACTTGCGGCTCTCGAATGCTGCGCTTGGCCGGTGCAGATAATTCAACAAACAAAAACATGCCGTGTGGTCATGGGGAACCCACTGGGGCGAAAACGCGACAGGTGCGCTAAGAAAGCCAGTTTTGTACTCGAACTTGGCAAAACCACGGGGCATTCTGAGCAAATAAAGAAAACGAAAGTTGCGAAAACGAACCTTGGGTTACGTGAAGCGTTTCACCTTGACTGGCCGCAATCTTTGCCGTCCATCGTAGGCGGAGGTGTTTTGAGTCACGTTCGATGCGACCTGGATTATCGGCCTTACCAGCAGCAGTTTTGCGGTGTCCTTGAAATGAAGTCGGCGTCCGCGATCGGCCACATAGTGTTTAATAGATTGCAGAATCGGCGGTTCTCAACATTGACAAAGCGAATAAAGTGTAAACGTGGTGCTGTCACATCGCGCAATGGACAGAGAGGGGGCGGTATTTCAAAGAAATTGTTTGCCTATTTTGATGTGTTTGAAACGCGAGAGCTGTTAGCGTGTTCTTCTTCTTTTTGGTTTTTTTTTTCTTTAATACCAATGGCTGTGACAGATGAAGACGACCTGCCGTTATGGCGGGCGAAATTGTCGGTCTTTTGAAAGAAATTGAGAAAGATAGAGTAAAAAAAAAACTACTACCGAACAGGTGGAGAGAAGTACTGTCAGACATGTGACAAATTAATCCAGGCTTTTATACCCATCTGTCGCAGAACACAAGCATTTCATCGAGTATTTCACCCCTGGAACACAGCAATAGTGTTGACGTTATCCTGGCTGCTCCCACGTGGTCATGCATGGCCTCCACGTATGATTCGTTTGAGAAAGCTTCCTTGTTTCAGTAGTACATGTGGCATGTGATTTTGCTTGCTGAAAATTAGTTGCTCGGAAGTTTCTTTTTAGAACAATGTCGGCACGATTATGCTAAATATAATCCTTCCTAGTGGGCAACAAGTCGCATACCTGACTTCAAGTTGCACTTTCGCACTATGGTTCAGGAATACACTGAAGAAATGCGTGACTGCAGCACATTATTGCTACCATACCTGACCGAAATATGAAGGTTGGAGGCTAATATCCAGACGCCTTGATGTACATATATGGGGGCTATTATGATGAAGCGGTAAGGTATTATGGTGGTATTATGATGAAGAAGTAAGGCGGGGGGGATGGGGGGGGGGGCGGAGGGAGAAGGCGTTGTCATATTGTTCACTGTATTTTCGGTAGCGGGTGTTTGAATGACCGACGTGCCACAGCTTTGGACGCGCTTCCCAGTTACAACGTAACTGGGAACAACGTAACCAGCGTATAGGTATCGAAAAAGAAAAAGAAACATGTACCCTAAGAGTTCCATATACCGATTAACCCTATGTTATATATTATAACGTGCGAGATTTTAAACGGTACCCTCATATGTTGGTACGGGGCTACTGAATGTGAGCGTTATGGGGCATGTTGTTATTATTATTGTTGAATCGAAACACAGCTGCCAAGCGAACAGAATTTCTCGTATGCCTAATACTGCCGCAGAGAGCTCTCCAGATGCCAGTTACGAGCACTCTCGTGAGGTACCCTTCCAAGCGCCTCATCGCCAAAGCCCCTAGGCAATACTCATAACACCGCCATTAGGAGAATGCTGGCAACGCCTCGCGCATGGCGATACAGTGCCTGTTTCCCGCGCACGCGCACACGGCAGCGCCCGTCCAATGAGAAGTCGCGGCGTGTCTCCTGGCCTTCGGGGGCGAGTAACAGTGTGTTCGGCGTGGAGACGCGGTCGGCTGTTGAATAGGCTCCTGTTAACTCCTCTTGTAAATTCTGTGAATGCTTTAGTATCGAGTTTCCGGGCACAAGTTCGCCCACAATAAACGAGTTTGTTTAGTGTACTTCATTGAAGGGAGGAGGAGGAAAGAGAAAAGAAGAAGGGAGGGAGGTTAACCAGAATAACGTCCGGTTGGCTACCCTACACCGGGGGAATGGGAAAGGGGAAAGCAAAGATCACAGGGAGAGAGAGGAGGGAAGGAAAGAAGGAAATTGCGGCAAGTTCGCTGACGCGTGTGGTTTTACAGAAATTGCCTTAATAGTCACAGGTGGTCGCACAAACCCGTTGTCCTTAAGAAACACAAAAGTGCCTTCACCGTTTTATGGGCCGACGGGCGATGGGGGCGGTGTTCAGTACGTCATTGAAGAGTGCTAGAATACGTCCCACCTGTTCCCAATTTGCGAGGAGCGCGTGTTTTGCGTCTGCGTGCGTTACGCACTCGCCGGTGGCCATAACCTGCCCGATTGTGAGGACGGTATCGCTGATCGAATGCCCGCATGCGCTGGAGTACATTCCGAAAGTGTTGCAGTGCGGAGACGCCCGTTTGGTTAGATATACGCACTCGGAAAACAAGTATAGGTGTTTACTTATCCTGGAGTTAACAACTTCTCGTGCAGCCCAGCACTTGCATTGCGTGGTGTGGTATACACGACACATTTGCGTTATACATTTTGCGCAGGTGTTTGCCGTTGCTTGATGGCGGTAAATCGCTAGCAACTTCAAAGTGCCAGGGGCCGAATTTTCCTCTCTGGTCGTTTGCTTAATTTGCGCAAAACGATGCGGTTTCAGCAAGTTTACTTCCTTTTGCGTGTGCATTTAAGACATGTTTCGCGTATTTATGACATTCCCTTGGCCGTGTTTACATAACTGAAAACTTATAGCTGACATCATTGTTTTAACAAATGTTCCGGAAACTGGAACACGCTCCACAAATGGCCAGACTCTCTTTTTTTCTTTTTTCTCCAAACTTATATGATACTTGGCGAACGGAAGTGCCTTTCAACGAACAAGTGAGTCTTACAGGAAACAGAATTCGTAAGATCGAAAGAACGTGGCCGTCGTGCAGTCAGACAGCATTACGTACTCGATAAGCGTTAGGAAATTGCTTGCTGTGTGTGCAAGACTTTCAAATCTACTGCCTGTATTACCAGATTGACATTTTCTGTCCAAGGTATCGCGCTAAATTTAAGGCGGAGAATCTCAATGATTGAAACAAAAAATGAAAGCTAAGTAAATAAAAGAAAAGCCACGTCCCTAACCAAATAAATAAAATACTGTGGAATCGCTTCATACGTGAAGATGTACCGATCAGTAGCCGGTCGGTCGAGCGCTGTGTTATCTGTATGCACTGGACATCGCATCTGCGGGAATTTCTCAAGATATATCCCGTGCCGGCACATGCACCTGTGACGCGGACTCGAAGGCCGTCGTTCGTAATTTTTAGACCAAGGCTGTAAGACTATCTGACGATCTCTGAGATATATAACAGTGCACAGGAAGGGCTCCGCTGACCGTGAAAGATGGATGAGCGTGGACGTGATTGGTGAGCTACAGCCCATGTATGTCAACTCCCCACGTACATGAATAGTCCGTGACATGCATCGTGGAACCTCGTACAAGGCACTGCCATGAAAATAAAAATGAAAACAGATATTCTTTTTTTTACGAGGTACTAAATGTTTCTGGCGCCTATACTCAATGCCGCCTTTTATATTTCACATAAAATTAGTTATTTATTTTTTATTATGGCATGTGTACTGTCAGTAACATTTACGAAACCTAAAGAATTTTTTTATGACCTTGGCTGCTGTTTTCTTCTCATGTTGACATAAATCGAAGCCATCATCTATAAATTCTAGGCGACGCATTCGCAAAACACGCGCTGAGCAAATAAGGTTATTTTAAAGTAGCGTCTAACAATCTTCGTATAGAACGTACTATTTGCAAGCGCTCTCAGCGTATGATAAACGTTGAACACTGAAAAAGAAAGTTTGTGCATTCGACTTCCGTTTTGTTCATTATCACTTTGTTGCCGAAGCAGCCGGAGGTTGCATGGAGATGGCTGTACTCGTAGACATGGTTGTTGCACAGTCAAGCCAAAGCTGAAGCGTTTATTCACAGCTCTTGCGATTATTCGACCAGAAATCTACGATACGTGGTCATTCAGAAAGCTGGTAGGTATGCTCGCGGGTGTGTACCTCTCAGTTCCTAACGGTACTGCATTTCCCCGCGAAGCTACGCAGCCTCAGCGAGTTGTCAGTGCCGGCTCTAGGTACTGCTCGACGAACGAAATGCCCGTACGCGGCATCCATCAGATTTATTATATGTATTTATTGACTTATTTTTACATACTGCTGCCCATCTTGGGCTGTAGCAGGAGTGGCGATAAAATCATATGTCAACTGCAGACAAATAGTCGGCCAGGGGCAATGAACGAACATTTCCGGGCAGTGTATTCCAACGTTCAACTGTTAAGGGGAAAAAAACTGTGTTTATACATGTGAGTTCTAGATTGCAGTGGCAAAAGATTTAGAGTGTGAGAGCTACGGGTGCGGGAAGGTTCAGCAAATCTAAAATATTTATCTAAGCGGGTACAGCGTGGAAAGTTAATTATGGTGTGCAGAAACTTTACGCTTTCGTTGTGGCGACGTCCAGAGTGCACGGTCAAGTTAAGATTAGAGAGGTTAGCAAAAGGCGAAAAATCCTTGTCGTAGCGACGGTAAGTAAAACGAACAGCTTTCTTTTGTACGGACTCAATCTTGTTAATACAGTTTTTATGAAAAGGGTTCCGAACTATAGATGCATATTCAAGGATTGGGCGGACATGGGGCGGCATAACATCGCCATACGTGACCCACTGGGGCAGCTCGAATTGTGACCCCGCAGCGGGCAGCTGGAATTGAGCTCGCAAACAAAAGTGAGACTTAAACTACGATGTCAACACGCTTTCCGCTAGCACTGAAGCCAGCTAACATTGAAGTCTACGTGATCCAATGACTCCCTCGAGCGAAGTCGGGCAATGGAGCCAAGCAAGTTCGATGGCTTCAGAAGTCGTTGAAAGCACACGTGGGACAGACGTGTGAGATAAGGCTCATCAAGAACCATACGAAGACGTAGCGTGTTTCTCTTACTGCAGGAACGCGCGAAGCATTCGAGACAAAACATTGAGGATCTTTAGAAATGAGGGACCAGAAGTTAGAGGGTGCTATTCGCAAGGGGCACGAAAGAACCGAAGCAGAGTACCAGAGAACACAAAAGATGAACAAAGGAGTTTGGGCTTTCGGTTGCACAAATCCGATTGGGGGGCGGCATTTCTGAAGCACCATGTTACCGATTACCAAGAAGAGGCGTTAAGTGGCGATGAATGTGTCGCCAAATTCAGCAGCACCCAACAAGAGGGTGAAGCTTTCAGAGAAAGGCAAAATAAGTTTGCCATGAATTGAGCAGCAGTGACAAAGCCGGCGTTGGTTTTAGCCACAGGAAAACATGTAGAGCTACTAATAGTGGCTATTTTCACAGCATATAACAAGGCGGTGTACTATTAATACATCGTATTTAGGACGTGTTAGCGCCTTTAAACGACGCCGGCTAGTTCATTTCTCAAGGCATGAACACTTTCTAGAAATGAAAGATCAAGACAACGAAGAAAGCAAGCAAAGGTAGCGAGAACAAACATTTATTTTGAAGTCAGGTGACGTGAATGCCTAACAGACTGCTCACAAGAGAAGTCGCGTAAATCGCAATGGAACGTGCAGTCTGCTCGCATAAACACGGCAAAGACAACTTACAGCAATGTTTGCATATAATATGACACTCCGACATTATGTCAGCTCACGCGTGGCTTAAGACACTGTGTATATTGCGAAGGAAATTGAGTAATTCGTTCAGCAGCGAGAACGCCTTCTTTTTGCCGGAAAAAAGAGTGCGCAGAGAAGCACCTCGTGAATTATACATCATTTCATTCGGAATGCCAACCTGGACGAGCCATAATTTGTTCATGCTGAAGTGACTACGTTTACTGTAGCCTAAAGCATAAATGACAGGACACAGCGAAAGCAAAACGACTTTCAACGCAACAGCCATGTGCCGTGACGC
Source organism: Dermacentor albipictus (assembly GCF_038994185.2). Taxonomy (NCBI): domain Eukaryota; kingdom Metazoa; phylum Arthropoda; class Arachnida; order Ixodida; family Ixodidae; genus Dermacentor; species Dermacentor albipictus. The sequence goes on along the minus strand of NC_091823.1, from coordinate 45,746,673 downwards.
CTTACTAAAGGTGAAGCGCCAGCAGAGCCAGCACGCCAAGGAAGAAACATTGATGTCTTGCCTGTAAACTAAGGCTGTACGCTGGGGTAATCATGAACCAACTTGCTCAGCGGAAACCGTTGATGACTGCGTTGTGAGGCAGAAAAACTGCCGGCACTTGTCTACAATGCAATGCATCCACCAATAAGGCCGATGTTACGCGCGATTTATGAGACGTAGGCAGCCTTAGCGAGAACTTTTTACGGTGAGACAATAAATCTAGCATGTATGTTGGTGCACGGAACTAAAGCATCAGGTGTATGTTGGGCCAGGTCTTACATGTTATACGACATCTCGTGAAGCGCAAAAGAACACTCACATGTTGTTCTGTGCTTACTTCTATTTGCAGGGCAGCTTACTAGATTGGTGCCACCATTTCCCGTACTTTCGCAACCCATGCGCGGAAATAACAGTGATTTTCTTGTGCTCGGTGCGACTCGTGGCGTTCATAACAGTGTAATGCGTTGGACTAAAGCAAAGTGGGGCGTTAGCGTCGGCCTTGCTGTTTATCCATTGCGCGCCTTTCGTATAGTGACTGCACAGTGACTGATGTGTTCACTATACTACTCGCATTCTGTATGATAGAGATTACTAAAGATTAACAGTGGTATCGTACGCAGCCAATGTGGAACACTCAAACGAATGCGCAAATATTTTACCAAGAAGCATCAAAGTGGTATTAATGCACTGCGTTCGCTTGCCAAAGAGGCGGTCCTCTTCTTGATATTTTTGTTTCATGCCTTGATGGTACAAAAATATTTTTGTTTCATGCCTTGATGGTGGTTTGAATGCAGGAAAGACGACGAAGTGACTGCGAGCCAGAACGCTATTTTTCTAGCTCTGCAATTTTCGAATGCAGCAAGCTGCCAGGAGCGTGCTGGTGTCAAGTTTCAAGGTGGGAAACGTTGTTTGGCTACTTTAGAAAGCACTTCCGCCCGAGCAACGCCGACGCCGCGTTCATACGCTGGGCACGCCTGGAGGCAAGCCTAGGCGAGCTACCGCCCGCCAGGCCTAACAATACCCAAGCCGTAAGAATCACTTTTCGCCAAGCATGGAGGTCCAGGTCAACGGAGAGGAGATGTCTCCTGAGGAATTCGGTGAAGATGCCGGTTGGTGCATGATCGGCTCCAAAAGCCGGTCCGGCCCCAGCGCATCGCGGGATAGACCTAAGAACGAAGCCTACTCCCGCACCGGCGAGGGAGACGGTCGACAACCACCACGACGCTCACGGAACGTAAAACAACAAATACTCAAGGCCAGCAGAATGCCGGCTCTACCGAGGAACGACATCAAGATCGTCGTTAGACCCAAGGGCGGCCTCAACACCGCAACGATTGGCGCAGTCAGGATTGCGTCAGCTATATACCGGGCTGCAGGAGTGTCCGATCAAGACGCCAGCGAAGACACCGTCTGCCCCAACACCCAGCAAAATATCGTCGTTATCAGCACACCCAGCAGCACCAACGCAGAAAAATACAGGAAGCTCGAGGTCATCAGGATCGGCGACCGCCAATACGAAGTCAACGCCTATGAAACGGCGCCCGATCATACGGCCAAGGGGGTCATCCGAGGCATACCACTCGAAGAAGACTCCAGGACAATTAACTCCAAGATCGTGAACGACAGGAACCCGACAGCCCTGGCAGCCAAGCGTCTTAGCAACACGACCACAGTCATCATCGCCTTCGAAGGCCTAAAAGTGCCCACTCTCGTCAGGTATGGAGGCACTCTGCTTCGCTGTTCGCTGTACAGGAAGCAGGTCGACATCTGTCACCAATGCGGTAGACTGGGGCACCGTATGGACGTCTGCCCAAATCCCCAGGACAAGATCTGCAGGGGCTGCGGTGCCAAGAACCCAGACCCCAATCACCAGTGCACGCCAAACTGCCGCTTATGCGGAGGGAAACACCCTACGGCAGACAAATCCTGCCGAGCAAAATTCAAGACCCCGTATATAGTTAAGAAACGAAGATGGGAAAGGAAAAGAGCCGAAGCGGAAGCAGAACTCGAGGCGGTCAAGGAATCCGGAGAAGATCAAGCCCCCGCCCTGCAAAAGCCAAGATCCAGATCCAGAGGCCGGGCCAGGTCCAGATCGACGTCGGCTACCGGGACCCCTCGTTCCCGCCAGCACAGCCAGTCGAGAAGCAGAGCTCGCAGTCGCACCCCAGGACCGGGCCGAGCCAGGTCCAGATCCATCCAGGCCCTCCCAGAAAAGGTGAGCTGGGCAGACGCGGTCAAGGGTGCGCCAAGGCGCGGGGTATACGGAGTAACTGCCTCAGAACCGCAAGTCACAAAGAACGTAGACAATGAGATAATTGCAGAAATAAAACGTGAGAACGCCATGCTCAAGAGCCTTGTACAACAGCTAACCCAAGAGGTACGCGAACTGAGAAAGGTCGCGCCTCCCGCGCAAATCCCCATACCCACTCCCGTCAGTACTCCTGCTCCGAGCAACAATGGCGAGGAACCGGACAACGCAACCCCACCCGCGAAAAAGCGAGCCGTACAAAGCCAAGACACCAGCCGCGCCGAACAGGCTAGATCGGAAATAAAAGCCATGCTTACCGAACTACAAAGTGCAATCGGCACTCTGTCTTCCGCCATATCCGGCCTCACAACCAGGGTGGTCAAGCTCGAAGAATGTGCGATGTGGGCACCGTCTCTGTCGCAATCACCACAGCCAAACATGGGAACTCATAATATAAATCCCGTAATCTCAGATGTTCCCATGGTGGCACCGCCCCCCGTGCACCGCTCCAGTTTTTCAACAGCTTCTTCAAGACTCCAGGATGGCCAGACACGATAAAGAGTTATTGGTCTGGCAGTGGAACTGCAGAGGTATAGCCGGGAAAAAACCTGTCCTACAACAATACGTAAGAAACATCCAACCCAAACCCGATGTGATAATGCTTCAAGAAACCGTGGGCGCGTCGGCCAACATCCCGGGCTACCACGCCCTCGTCCCTAAATTCCAAAACGATAGGGGCATTGCCACACTAATCAGAAAGGGTCTTGTACCCATTGAACATGAGATTACAGGCCCGCAGGCCGAGTATATAATGATAGAAATTATTCCTAACAGAACGCAAAAGAATAGCATCTTCATATTGAACATATACAGTAGCCCATCCAAAAGACGGCAGCGTTTTCTCTTCCTGCTCAAAAAGGGAGCCGAGCTCGCCGGCCTGAACCCGCTAATAGTGGGTGGGGATTTCAACGCGCCGTGCCATGCCTGGGGATACGGCCACACCACAACCAAGGGCAAACAGTTATGGCAGGACTCGCAAGACTTGGGATACACGATCATCACGGATTCCAGCGCCCCAACGCGTATGGGCAATTCGGTTGCAAGAGATACCACACCGGACTTAACAATGGTCAAAAACATCGAGAGGGCTACCTGGAGAAACACCCTAGAAGACCTAGGTAGCGACCACATGATCATCGAGATCACGATCCCCCGAGCGGGAACCACCCTCCCAGTCAAAAGCTTCAAATGGACAGACTGGGACAAGTTTCGCAAGCACCGGGATATCCGGCAAGACGACGAGCCAATCGGTGACATTGACAGATGGATCGCAGACTTGACCAGGGATGTCGGGGAGGCCACGCAAACCATCACTCCCGATTTCCTGACGGAGAAGATGGACAGTCGCCTCGCCCACCTCTGGGAAGCCAAGAAATCCATAAAAACCCGATGGCAAGGCCAGCGGTTCAATCGAAAGCTGAGAAAAAAGATAGCCGACTTAAACAAACAAATCGAAGAGCACTGCAACACCTTGAGCAAGCAACAGTGGGACGAAGTCTGCAATGCCGCGGATGGCCAACTCCACAACGGAAATACGTGGCGACTGCTGAGGCACCTACTGGGCGAAACCCAGTGCAAATCCAAGCAAAGAGCCGACATGCACAGACTTCTGCACAAAGAAAAAGGGGCGGCGAGCGAGAAGCAAATCGTCATGAAACTCTGCGACAAATACCTCCCGCAACGACCGACGGTCGAGCACGGCCGGTACACTGGCAGTCCTTGTCCCAAGTTAGATGAAGACTTCAGTGAGGCGGAAATCAGAACGGCACTCCAAGGACTCAACAGCAAGTCAGCCCCAGGACCGGACAGGGTTAACAACAAAACGCTCAAAAACCTGGACGACAAATCTGTTACCAAACTCACGGGCTATATGAACAAGTGCTGGAGAGAAGGCCGCATCCCGGAGCAGTGGAAGAGGTCCAAGGCTATCCTCATACCCAAGCACGGAAAGCCGTTGAGTTTGGAGAACCTACGCCCAATCTCTCTCACGTCGTGCGTGGGTAAGGTCTTGGAACACGCCTTCCTGAACCGTATCAACAGCCATCTAGAAGAGACGGAAGCCTACCCCCACACCATGATAGGCTTCCGATCCCGCCTGTCCACGCAGGACGTCATGTTACAACTAAAGAACCAGATCCTCGACGACAACACAAGAAACACCAGAGCCATCCTAGGACTAGACCTGGAGAAAGCATTCGACAACGTCGCTCACGAGTCGATCCTTAAACAAGTGTCTAATCTGAACCTGGGGGAAAGGTCCTACAACTACGTGAGGGACTTTCTGAACGATCGCAAAGCCACCCTCACGGTTGGCGACCTCGAGTCCGAAGAACGAGCCCAGGGAAGTGCAGGTACCCCCCAGGGCTCAGTTATATCTCCGCTCCTTTTCAACTTAGTCATGCTGGGTCTCCCCAGCAAACTACGCGAAATCGAAGGAATCCACCACGCTATATATGCAGACGATATAACGATATGGGCAGACCGCGGCAGTGATGGGCAAATTGAACACGCACTACAAACGGCCATTAACAAAGTGGAAGAGTACCTCCAAGGAACGGGCCTCAAATGCTCCCCGAGCAAGTCCGAACTACTCCTTTACCGGCCCACGCGCAGAGGCATGCCACCAAAGAGCTACACAGGACCCCGGGAGTACGAGGAAATCCGCCTGTACACCCAAGACGGAAACGCAATCCCCAAAGTGAACAAGATCAAAATCCTCGGAATGATCATTGAGGCCAACGGAGCTAACGGCGAAACCGTGAGGAAGATCGCAGGCAAAGTCATCAGCGCCACGAGACTCATAAAGAGAATAACCAATAGACACGCGGGCATGAAGGAAGACAACGTCATTCGGCTGATCCACTCATTCGTTGTCAGCCACATCGCCTATGTAGCCGCCTACCACAACTGGTACGTCGCGGAAAAGAACAAGATTAACACGCTCATAAGGAAAACGTACAAGATAGCCCTGGGCCTACCGGAATCGACGAGCACCGAGCTCCTGACTCAGCTGGGCATATACAACACCATAGAAGAAATAGCCGAAGCACAACGCATCTCGCAGCTCGAACGCCTGTCGACCACCACGACGGGAAGACACATTATGAACACGCTCGGCATAACGTACCACAACCAGCACGGCCAGAAAATGCAAATCCCCAACAAAATCAGAGAGACCATTACGGTGGCAACCATCCCAAGAAACGTGCACCCCGATTACAACCGAGGTAGACGAAAGGCAAGAGCCGAGGCTCTGCTCCGTTCATTCGGCAGGGACAGAAACGCGCGCTTTGTTGACGCAGCCGAATATGCGAACGGCCAAACATACGCCGCCGTAGTCATAGACGCAGAATCAAAAATCAGAACCACATGTAGTGTATACACCAAACACTCAGAAATAGCGGAGGAAGTAGCGATTGCGCTAGCCCTCACAGAACAGGAATGCGAAGTCGTACTAAGTGACTCACAAACGGCAGTAAAGAATTATGCCAAAGGTCGAATTTCCAAGGAAGCCATGTCCATTCTGGCCAAAGCGGGCAGATCCAAAACCGCGAGCTCGAGGATCATATGGTTCCCCGCGCACGTCACCACGGAAGGCGACGCGTTCCCGAACCTAAACGAGACGGCGCACCGGACGGCGCGAGACATGACCCGCCGCGCCGAACAGGGCAACGCCTCTCGTACGATAGCGAACGCTTCTCGAGCAGAACGGGACAGGCTCACAAGATACAACGACATCACCAGTGCATATTTGAACGCCAGAAGGATATACCCCCCGCCGAGTCCCAAATTGAACAGGAGGCAGGCCGTCGCCTGGCGACAACTCCAGACAAACACGTTCCCTAATCCATTCCGTCTCAAACGCATCTTCCCAGATAAGCATCAGGACGACACGTGCAAATTGTGCCAGGAAGGACCAGCAACACTCAAACACATGCTGTGGGAGTGCAATGTAGTTATAGGAGGGATGGCAGTTACTCCGGAGACCCTGTCGTCGAGGTGGGCCGCCGCTCTGCGCAGCTCAGACCTCGGAATCCAGACGTGGGCAGTCCAGCAAGCCCGTGAGGCGGCGTTGAGGCAGGGCCTTGACGTTCCTCCATGGGAGACCTGAGCCCGGGTCGTGTTAAACCTTGCCGGACGTACAAGAAAGTTGTATCCATCCATCCATCCATCCATGCCTTGATGGTGAAGGTAGGATGGAAGAGCCGCGTGAGGAACTAATTGTGAAAATGTTACTCATGCATCCATTTACGGTAATAATCTCAAGGTCTACCTGCATGTATTGCGCATATGGTACCAGAAGATTCGCCTAGGCCTCTTGCAAGAACAAGTGTGGCCTGTATTTGACATGGTGTTGAAGAACAACCGCTTTGAAAGTTACAGTTTCCCTGCATAATGCTCACTTGTGGAAAAAATTAAAGGTCCGATGCTCACTCAGGAGCGGCTAGTAGATAACGCATGACAGGAACCAAAAACGTGCTGCATTTTCAACATGGGCCCTGGGCGTATTGTTTGTAGATTGGTGCACACTGAATAATATAACTGTGTTGGAGGAGCACTTACGACCAGAAGCTTCCCGTGGCGCGTGAAATATTGCAGTGCCTGTGCTCAAAGTATACAGTGTGTAGCTGTACCACTATGAGTGGAAGCATAAGAATACGGACCGACTGTGAGGCAGCCTCGCTAAAAGATTTTCTGGCGTCGCTATCTGGCATCTTCTGCAGCGAATTACGCACTTATGATGTGTACTGTGGAGTGAACTGGAGCTGAGCTGCGTGTTTGGACATGGTATCCTGACAGTACCAGAACTTTGCCCCAACGAACAAAGACCACAAAGTGTATTTATATAGGGAATCTGGGTACCGGAGCGGGCAATTATTAGATGTCGAGTAAACTCTCCATAGCGGCGTCGTTATATCTATTGTGATTTGCTTGACTGTCACTTGTTCATTTATTTATTCTATTTACCATTATTACGTTTTCTTTTCTTTTTTGTTATAGAAGACGGAGACAGAATAGTCGAGGTACTTTCTACCTCAATCTATCCACAGAAATGTTTTTGTAACAAAACAGAAATTTATGCAAGTTTTCTTGCTCACACAACAAAGCAACCATCTCATCCCGTGCTCATAAATAAATACAAAATCTATGCGGTTGGATGGCAGCGCCGTTATTGAGGAAAAGTGTGGTGTTTTTTTTTTATAACTAGTGTACGGAGAAGCGAAATTATTAAGCAATGTGTGCGCCTTTGCTGCACAAGAGTGCGTGTGAGCACTTTCTCAGACGTTGTAAAGCAACAGATCCCGCTCGTCATTGTGAAATTTGTCCAACTTGTTAAACTGACACCGCTGGCCACGTGAGAAAGAGATATAGGCTTACGTCAAGTTTGTTCGCTATAGAGAGGGCCATCAACGAAATGGTTGTATTCTGCTGTTCCCTCAGTCAGTTACGCCACCTCATCAAGCTAAGTAAGGGGAAGCGGACGAATCACATACGCCGGCACCACCCTCCTCACCCGGTTGCCTACTTTCACATATAGGCCCTATCGAGACCCCCTCCACTTGAGCGTGCTCCTCTCCTCTCGTCAGCCATTCAGATAATAAAAGCCGCTCAATGTAAGCAATGATTTTCGCTTTGAATGCAATCAAAAGGGACCTCCTATAAACGAGGAGAGCGTTTGATTGGGGTTTTCAAACAAAGCTGCGCCTTTGCGCCCAATGCTTCCATCGTTTGTTACGTAAATTTGACGTCAAGAGATTGGGATAAAAACAAGTTGCAATAGTTTTACATTGTAGGGCCCATGGTACAGGTGTAGAGAGGCGTTGTGAATATAACTTGTAGGTATATAAGTATGCAAACGTATCTTGCTTGCAAGAAAGGGCTCGGGAATTCTCGGAAACTTGTTTTTTGCGTCGTTTTCTTACGCATAAAAGTAATAATGAAGAATGGGCGCACGCACGCTTTAGCGTGGGAAACATCTCAATATTATCGCTGTCTTTTATTCACCAATGTGCGCGTGCGGAGTAGGGTCTGCTACGCTCAGTGAACGGTTTTCAGTAAATTATTTTGTTGTTTCTTGGCCTCATTTGGATATATATCTGTCTTCAATGTCAGAACATTACGCACTCATCGATGAAGACATGCAATTTTAAAGCTTTGTTTCTTTTTCTACATCCGCTGATATAGGAGCTCCATAGGAGGCAAAATACCGAACCGCTCTCAGGATCATCACTCACTGTCTTGCTTTCGTATTACAGCAAACTTAAAAAAAAAAGATCAAGAGGAGCAGAGATGCCGAACAGGCAATGACTACCGATGCATGCTCGAACATAACGATAGTGAGACGCGAAGAAATTTCTGAAGCAAAAGCAAGAAACGCGCCCGCAGTAGCCGTTTCACAGCCTGATTTAGCTGGGGAAATAGGGACGTGGGTCTAAACTGTACGGGGATTGAGCACGGCTGTGCTTGTGCAAGTGTTTTCGGCATCTGAAGGTAATCGTACTTGACGTCTCGCACTATTACCCGACAAGTTTTGGTGGTGGTGGCATTTTAGCCACGGGGCCTTATGGGAAAGCGCATCTTTGTTCAGTAGGCCGATATTGTTTCATAAACACGTCGTATAGTGATGACTGGTGGGAACAGCAAAGTTTTGTGTGATAGTGAAAACTTGGCCTATATACCGGGTTGTTTGATTTTAATGGAAATATTTTTTTTAATTAGCATTCAGCCAATGCATTGATGCCTTCTTCACTATTCGTTCTTTAAGCGCAAATACGAGTTATTAACTGTTTAATTACCGTCCTTAAGGCCCACCTTGTAATGCTAGTGGGGAAAATGGGTGGTCGCTAGAAGCAAAAGCTAGTTACGCGATATTTAAAATGCAAAGATATTCGTCGCCGAAAATACACATGTTCCCGCTTCGATACCGAAATTGCGCGCACGAAAAGCGCGCGAAGGGGTGCCCACGTGACGCTTCGCGCTCCGTTTTGGTTTTTTCACGCCAGCGGGTTAACCACCTGCGCACCTGCGCATGTGACCACGCAGTCTGCCTTGCAGCGTTCTAAAATGCAATAAAATACGCTTTACAGTAATATACAAAGTAATTTTTAGAGAAATCCAAATACATTGTCCCTTTGATTCGAATTCTCGATCAATGCGGCCTCGCGCTGTCATTTGTTCGCTTCCGGGTTAGCTCAGATGGTAGAGCGGCCGCCTCGGCAAGGCGTTGGTCGCGGGATCGATCCCCCGAACCAAGTTGAAGTTTTCTTCAACTTCGAAACTTTCTTTCTGAGAAACCCGCGCGGGTTTCCTTCGTAGCTTCCCGCAACACCATGGTGGACGACAATTTTTCCCTCTCACGAATCCTCCTCCACCTTGCCGAGTTCCGCATAACTGGTTTGCCAGTGACGAAGAGGTTTAGTTGGTGGTTCAGTATTGTTCTGCCACCATTTTTAGAGCAGACTTCCTATACACGCAGAAAAGCCTACCCGTAAAGCTCTCTGTTACTACTCGGAGAGGAAGCGGTGTATAGAAAGGAAGAGTTTGGTATCTTGCAACTCAAAGGCGCACAGAGCAGCGAGAAAGTATGAGAGAAACCGAGAGGGGGTGTACGATACGTTTAGCATTTGCATATGCCATAAGTGCTCACGTCAAACCGCAACAGCATGCGCTGGCAAGCGCTCAACAAACGCTCAGAGTGTAATACGTTTGGTCGCGCCTTAGTTGTTTCCTGTCATGGGGTGGGTTTCAAGGAAGTTAGCCTGCTGGCATTAAGTATCACAAGTTTCGTCTTCTCTTCGTTCTGACGCTTCATTTGTGCCTCCTCAATTCGTGCGCAACCGACGCGTGTTTCGTCGCGCTCACTGGTAAACCACTGGTATTGCTGCGAGAAATTTGCCTACGCAGAAAAGAAGTGTATGCTGTTTGTTGCACTTTCTCGTTTGATTTGGTGTGCTCTCGCATAAGGCAAAAATTCGAAATCAACGTCAATCCATGTATTTGTTTTGCAATGCACGCAACTGTCTATTTGGCTTAATGTGGCGATGCACAACGTGAGCCTCGCAGACTTGGTAAACATATTTGCGACAAACAGAAGCACGCAATTCTCGGAAGCCCTGACTATGACGTTGAAAGTGTTGTCCGTGTTAACCTCTTCGCATTCCAACCATCAAGGAAAATACAGTTAATGTGGCAAGCTTTCCTGCTCAAGTTCCGCATTGCGTTATTGAATCTTTATTTGTTCTTGTTTACAGTTCAAGAAAAGTGCAGTAGCAGAAGCCGCGCAACGCCTTGCGTACAGTGGCTCTTGTACCCCTAACGTATGGCTTCCACCTTTTCGACTAATATCAGGTTTTTGAAAGCTAAAAAAAACGAACACGTTCCATATTTCGACACACGTTACACGCCAACCTAACCTCAAATACACAAGTTACATGTATTCACGCATTAGATAGTATATACCTAACTGATGTTACAGCTAGTGGGGGTCTTACGGTCTAAATTTTGCAATCGTGCTCGCTCCCTATTCGTAGTGAGCCCATTTCTTTCCCAGAGTGTGTTTGCGCACTAGGGTAAACAAATGAAGTGGCGCCTATAGTGAGGCCTGAGACTGTGGTGCGCGTCTCGAGCCCGTCATCCACGTAGATGGTTGGGGCACCTGCGCTTGCCTTTGTCTCCTGTGCTAGCGCTCCCTGTGTAGAGACGGACGCGTTCGTCTGTGATCAAAGAGGTTGGATATCCCTAGGACTTGCAGCCCGAGTTCCTTCACGCCATTTCTGAATCCTACGTTTCGAACGCGGGGGCGCCATAGCCGATGGAGCTTGGAAGGAAGGAAAAAGTGGAGAAGGAAAGGTAGGGAGGTTAACCAGTGTGGCTTAACCGGTTTGCTACCCTACACATGGGAGAGGGATGGGGGAGATTAAAGATGGGGAAGGGGGAGAGGGAGAGAGAGCACATATCACAGCACACACACATGGTCCGTTGGAGTCCATCATTCTGGCATGGTACGCGACGTCACTCTCACAGCCGCTTGTCCAATCCCGTCTCTTTCAAAAACCGAAGTAGTGCCTTTGTCGCCTTCACCTGCGATATCTTCTGTCGGCGGCATGTGAATATCGTGTCGAGCGACAATGGTCTACTGTCAAGGCGCGCTAGAACAGATGCCAGGGACTGTCGCTGAACGTTATAGTCAGGACAGTCGCACAGAACATGTTCCAGCGTCTCCTCGCAAAGGCAGGCATTACAGAGATCGTTGTCGGCCATTCCAATGCGGAAGGAGTAAGATTTGGTGAAAGCCACCCCCAGCCATAAGCGATAAAGCAGGGTCGCCTCTCTTCGACGCAGTCCAGTTGGCATATAGAGATGCATCAAAGAGGGCAGGGGGTATTGACGGTTGCTCTGGGTGGTCTGGCTGTTTGGTGTGCACCATAGAGATAGCGTGATCTCATGTGCAAGCACTCGAAGTCTGCTAGCTGCGTCGGATCGTGAAAGCGGTATGGCCTCTTCTTGTGCGTCCTCAAGAGCTGCCCGAGCGGCATTATCGGCGTCTTCATTTCCAGTGACGCCGCAGTGACTTGGCAGCCACTGAAACGTCACATGGTGTCCTTTCTCCTGTGATGTATGGAGTAGGCATCTAATATCGAATACGAGCTGTTCGAATGGCCCGCGATGCAGAGCTGATAGTACAGATTGTAGGGCTGCCTTTGAATCGCTGAAGATTGACCATTGCCGAGGTGGCTCCCGATTGACGACACGAAGTGCAGCGCGAAGAGCAGCTAGTTCAGCAGATGTCGATGTTGTTGGGTGGTCAGTCCTAAAGCTGATGGTAATAGCTTTTGCTGGGACAACCACAGCACCGGACGAACACTGGATGTTTGTGGAACCATCGGTATAAATGTGTTCCCTGTCCGCGTACCTCTCGTGCAGAAGAAGCAGAGACAGTTGTTTGAGCACAGGCGACGACAGTTCAGACTTTTTTCCGATTCCTGGTACACTGAGATGGACTGTAGGGCTGATAAGACACCAAGGGGGTATCGATGGTTTAGATGCAGCGGTGAAGCCCGATGGCAGTTTGTCGTTGTATTTGATGATAGTTTTAGCGAATGATGATTGGTGCCTGTCCGAAGGTAGTGCTGCAAGGTGGTGATAGGTGGCACGTGCAAAATGTCTGATGTGCGTTCTCAGGGCTTCCACCGTAATGTGAGTTCGCATTGGATGGTCCCGAGCAATCGCAATAGTTGCCTCTGTTGAGGTGCATCTGGGCAAACCAAGGCAGACTCTGAGTGTTTGAGCTTGTGCTGCCTGCAGAACACGAATATTTGTCTTGCAGGTGTTGGTCAATACAGGTAGACTATATCTTAGAAAACCGAGAAAGAGAGCTCTGTAGAGTTTAAGCATTGCGTCTACTGACATCCCCCACGTCTTTCCTGCCAAGTATTGAAACAACTGGGAAGTTGCTGTCAGGCGCCGTTTCATGTAGGCCACGTGCGGGCTCCAACAGAGGTCTCGGTCAATTATTACGCCAAGGAATCTGTGGGTTCGGACATAGGAAATAGTCCGCCCATTGATTGAGATGATATAAGGCGTCATCGGTTTGCGAGTAAATGCTACTAGTGCGCATTTTTCTGGTGATATGCTGAGTCCCTGTTTACACAAGTAGTTCGCTGTCAAAGTGGCCGCTCTTTGAAGTCGCGCACGTATCTGAGGACGTGTGACTGCCGAAGTCCAGACACAGATGTCGTCAGCGTATATTGAAATTTTGATGGTAGTTGGCAAGTACTCAGCAAGTCCAACAAGAGCGAGGTTGAATAGCGTCGGGCTGAGAGCACCGCCTTGAGGAACGCCCCTGCTGGTATAGCGTCGCGTAGTTGGGCCATCGTCAGTTAACACAAAGAATGATCTTGCAGATAGGTAGCTTGCAATCCACAAAAAAACTCGACCACCTAGGCCAACCGTCGCAAGGGCGTCGAGAATGGCCTCATGTAATACGTTATCGTATGCCCCTTTCACATCTAGGAATAAAGCTGCAGATAAACGCTTACGGGACTTTTCGTGCTGGACATAGGAAACGAGATCAACTACATTGTCGATAGAAGAGCGGTCACGTCGGAAACCAGCCATGGAAATCGGATAAATCTTGTAGTATTCAAGGTACCATTCCAGGCGGCCAAGGATCATCCGTTCCATTATCTTTCCTACACAGCTGGCCAGCGCTATTGGGCGGTAAGAGGTGAGCTCTAATGGGGATTTGCCCTGCTTTAAGAGTGGCACCAGGCGGCTTACTTTCCATTCGTCAGGAACATTTCCCTCCTGCCATGAGGAGTTGTAAAGGCTCAACAACTCTATCCGTGCGGACTCTCCGAGATAGCACAAGGCCCGGTATGATATACCATCCGGACCCGGAGATGATGAGCGCCTGCAGAGAGCTAGAGCCGCTTCGAGCTCCTCCATTGTAAAAGGAAGGTCCATGCGGCCATCACGTGAATTGGGGACGTCAGCTCGGGCTGGAGGATCTGGACGAGTAGCTTGGTCTGCGATCCGCGCACAAAAGTCTTCTGCGACATCGATGTCTTGCCGCCCTTGGAAAAGCGCTAGCGCCTTGAATGGGAAACGCCGTTCCGGAAGGCAACGCAGACCTTGCACCGTTTTCCATATGTGAGACAGTGGCTTGCGGGGGTCGAGTTTCTGGCAAAACGTTGCCCAACGTTCCGACGCTAATCTATCCATACGACGCTGAATCTTCTTTTGCATCCTCCTGGCTGCCCTAAGGTCATGAATTGATTTTGTACGCCGATATCGACGTTCCGCCCGGCGACGAAGCGCTCGAAGGCGCTCTAATTCTATGTCGAAGTCATTCCGCGTGGAAGAGGTCGTCATCATGCGAGTGGCGTTTTGCATCGTCATTTTAATCGTTTGCTCTAACCCTGATGGTAGGCCCTCGCGGCAGGCATCTTCCATCTCAAATTTGAAGTTGGCCCATTGAATCGTCCGAATGGTATTCCGTAAGCCTGATCTAGACGACAAGCCTTTGATGTTCAGATAGGTGGGAATGTGGTCACTCCCATGTGTCTCAATGTCTGGAAACCACTTCACACATCTGGCGAGAGAGTTGGAGACGAAAGCAAGGTCGAGGCAGCTGCCGTATGTCACGCCGCGAAGAAAGGTGGGGCTACCATCGTTCAGGAGAGTAAGGCCATAGTTGTGGGCGATGCTTGCTAATCTTCGTCCTCTTGCATTTGTCCGTGTACTTCCCCATGCTGGATGGTGTGCATTGAAATCTCCTATGATGACCCATGGGGCGGGACAAACACTCAAGATATCCGCAAATCTTTTGATATCGAAATTGCAGGAAGGCGATATATACACGCCTATGAGAGTAAACAAGAGTTTGTTCCTTTTAACTGTGATGCATATATATTGATTGTCGTCGTGGGGAGCAATTGGTTGCAAAACATAGGTGAGTTCACGACGAACAAAAATGACGATTTTGCTGCATGCACCATTTGTTGATGACATGATAAATTCGTATCCTGACAGTCTTATTGATTTCGACAAGTTGGGCTCACAAATGACGATGAGGGGAAACAGATTGGTGTACACAAACTGCCGAAAATCTGAAATTCGTGATTTTAGCCCTCTGGCGTTCCATTGGATGATGGACGCAGCCTTGACTTCTTTCCGGAAGGATGGGGTATGGGTAGCCATCTTTCTAGTTGAGGGATGCAAGCACTGGGCCTAAGGCGTCCAGCACTTTAAGTGCGTTTTGAGCACAGGGTGTCCCGATGTCCACTAAAATTGCTCGAATGGCCTCCATGAGAGAACGTAGCACCGAGATGACTTGGCGGTCTGTTTTAGGTGAATCGTCCATGGCCGGAGAAGGATCAGGTGGGACCCCGATCTTCTGAGGTTCCTTCGCAAGGGAGCGGCTTGGTAGCGTAGGCCATTCCTCTGAAGATAGAGTCTTTTCTGCTTCCTTCGTGGAAGTGGTGGGCCTTGTCGCGGCGTGACTAACTGGCACCGCAGTGGAGTGGGTACTGTCACTTCGCGCATGCGCCTTCTTCGAAGACGTACGATGGCGCCTACGTCGTCGCCGACGCCGGACTACTTCGGCTGCCTCCCTGTGGGCAGAATTGTCTCTGGCCATTTGCTTAAGAACCGCGCGCTCCCTCTTGATGCGGGGACAGTCCTTCGAGGAGGCCGCGTGAGGGCCGCTACAGTTGACGCACTTCAGGACCGTGGCACCGCAGGTCTGTTCTGCATGAGGTTCAGCGCAACGGGGACACAGTAGCGAGTTGGGACACACGCCTTTGACGTGTCCTAGCCTGAAACACTGATGACATTGAAGCGGCTTCTGGATGAATGGTCGAACCGGATGACGGAAATGTCCGACTTTAACGTGGGATGGGATACAATCCCCCTTGAATATTACTTTTACGCAGCGCGTACTCCCAAGACGGCGCACTTGCGTAATGATCGTGCCTTCGTATGCCGGCTTGATGAGGCTAGGTAAGTCATCATTGGGAATGGCAATGTCAATGTCGTAAATCACACCGGCTATGGATGTGTCGTCGATCGGGATAAAGGGGCGCATTTTGATTCCGTCTAGCTCTGTGATTTCTTGGAGTTTTCCAAGCGCACTCGCGTTGTACACGTCTATGGCGAGTATATTCTTGCGTGGATTTATTCTTATGTCTTTAATTTGATCCGGCACCGCACATTCCAAAAAATGGATAGGGCTTGCCTGTTCAGCAATCGTAGGTTGCGTGACGGTTCTGTCGGCATAAAGATGATGACGTGTGGCCAGCGCGCAGGCCTTGTCTTCACAGTCGTTGTGCTCGCAGGAGTTGACGGCGCTGTGTTGGCGATTTTTCTCCTCGCCCTCTTACTCCGGACGGGTATGAAGCCGTCGTCGGATGAGTCGTCTTCCGACATAGAATACAGCTCGGTGTCTTCGGTGTCACTGGGGGAGCCAACTCGCTTCCTTGCGGTTGACGGCCGTGATGACTTCTGGCCAGGCGGGTCTCTGGCATGCTCCGCGTCCATGGCCGCAAGACGGGGAGGCGAGGCACCTCGAATAGCGAAGATTTCACCCAAAAATTCACAGAGCAAAGAAACAAGCGTTCTGCCAAGAAGACACTTCGTCGTCTTGGAATGCCTGTAAGAAATTGCGCACTTGTAGGCCTTATGACTTCAAAAGAGCGCCAGATTGAGTTTGATGAGTTATACGTACTATGGCTGAATGAGCTTTCTCAATAGAGACCACTCTTGCTAGCATGGAGTGTACCTGACTACTTACCGAGCGATGGACCTACTGAACTCCGAGCGAGAGGCTAAATTTAGCTTTGATTGCGTCATGCATGGAGTGACAACAGCGCCATCTATGCACGTGAGACATGGATGATCGAATAATTGCTTATTTCCTCTAAATAACGATATAAAAGAAAGGCTCGTGGGTATAGTACGGTGAAAATATATAAGCCATAATAGTGTTTACACGTTTTTGTTACATGTGGTTTTAGCAAGCCCTCGGAATGGCTTAATAGACGTCTCGTGTCAAAATTTGTGAAGTAGGCAATATTGACTTCTATCAGCTGTGATATAGTTAGCGCGTATTGTTCTCTTTCAGTTGAATAAATCAAAAATAGGACCAATGCAGTCAGCTGTTGCGGCGCTTGGTTTCTTGCCTCCCAGGTCATTGACTTGGCTGTAACTGGCATCCGTAATGGTTTCACTCGGCCCGTCGTGAGTGAGTTCGGCAATAGTAGAGCAAATAATTGCTGTAT
Organism: Dermacentor albipictus; assembly: GCF_038994185.2. Classification (NCBI taxonomy): domain Eukaryota; kingdom Metazoa; phylum Arthropoda; class Arachnida; order Ixodida; family Ixodidae; genus Dermacentor; species Dermacentor albipictus. The sequence goes on along the minus strand of NC_091823.1, from coordinate 45,729,546 downwards.
TGCGCAGGTACATGTCGTGAGTGTGCTCTTCAAAACAGTGCAGAAGGCGAGCTTCGTCAGGAAAGTGCGTCTCGGCTTGAGAAGCCGTTCGTCGTGGCGTGTCTGGCGGCACAAACACTCGCCAAAAGAATTGTAGTCTGCGCGCTAACGCAATCAGTACGCACGCTAACCGGTGGGGAGCGTTGTCCGGTTTGTAAATGTCCGGTTGAGGGCGAGTCGAGGCCGACACGTCATCTGATTGCTGCATTAGTGTCATAAACGCGCACTTTTCTGCTTTAAGTTTTCTGCAAGCGATCGTTCTGGAAGAAGCGCTGTATCACTGACATCGTATACGCATCATCCCAATGATGTCGTCAGGTACATCGAAACCGGAGCACTCTCGTGGATTCTCGGTAGAAATTTCGAAACAGCTGTAAAATAGGAAAACGTCAAACATGCTGCGGCTTTCCTCACTCAACTTTCGTGCTTATCGTACATGTCAGTCTGCATTGCAGCACAGCACAAGCAGGAAACCTGCTATTGATCCTGTCGTAAAGTTCGTCAGAATCACTACTACGAGTACGCAAACTGGCCGGTTTGAGCGCGACTTCTTTCGCAACGAAAATAAATTCAAGAGCGCACGCGTGAGTGGCTCGTTATTTATTCGATTAGTTCTGCCATGATCAGTGAGTAATTAACATCGGGACTGCAGGATAACACCTAGGACCAGATCTTGGGCACACCACTGTCTTAGATTCCCCTTGGGAGTCGCTTCGTAGCCGTAGTATACGCGGCCATTATAACTAAAGTATACTCAAATCACGTATCTCTAAATGCGGCTAAAAACTCAACTGAAGTCAAACGCAAATGCATGACCCACGATCAGACACTGTTTAAGCGAGACAAACGAGCGCACGTGGCTAAAGAAAATTGCTGGTTACGCGAATGAGGCACAGAGTATCACGTAGACCACCGTACCTCCACCAAATAAGGCAAACGGAAAAACCTATGTAGTTGACCATAAGCCTGTGTACAGGGCTTATGGTCAACGCGAACAGCAGCAAACGTCGTTGCATTCCTATTACAAAAAAGCGGGATGTGTTATAGGTCTGTAGCCGGCATCCAAGCATGGAGTTATCCCAAGTGTACGTTTTTGGAGTCTTAAGTAAGCCGCATTTGCAGATGAGCCTGCAAACGAAACAACGCAATGGAGTAGTTTCGAAACTGTTCGCGTTTCAATTTTGTGAAAACAGTGCATTAACAGATATGAGCGTGAGTCACAACATGCCTGTGGTGTAGAATCGGCACCCGCCACACGCAACACGGAAAAATGAAGGCTAGGATTGAGTCACGACGGATATTTGCTCGAAAAAACCAGGTGACTTTGTTCTCACGTGAGAGAGAGAGAGAGAGAAGTCATAAGGTAAAGGCAGAGAGGTTAAACCAGGCTGAGCCCGGTGGGATAACCTGCATAGGGAAATGGGAAAGAGGACTGAGAGATCAGATGGAAAAGAAACATTCGCATTCCGCACTGGCACACGCACAGATGAACGTTCACCGTTGAGTCAATCATCAAGCTTTCATAGAGGCTGGCGCATTTCAAGAAACGCAGCAGTGTTTCTTCTGGCTTTGTACATCGCAGACGCACGAGGCCATAGTCCAAGATCTTCCTTTCTGTGAAACGCCTGTGAGCACCCACTTGCTCTTTTCATAAACTACAACGAGGAAAGGAACATCTGCAGTCATAAATACGGAGGGATGCGAGCTATGTTTACCGTTAGCATTAATGTTTGCAAATGAACAAATAGGTAACAGGGATCGCATTCTCTTTACTTTTTCTTCCTGTTCTGGGTGTTCTTAGAGCTGTCTATTATAAATGTTTTCAAGCACACCCAGCTATCTCTCTTTCTCGCTCTTGCCATTGATATGCCAGCATATGACGATGATAAATCTTTACGAAGCATGCCGCTCATCGATCACTCTCGGCAGAGCTTCATGCTTTTTTTTCTAATTATTTCCTCGTGAACTTCAAAGCACTCGCCACGCAATTTTTTTGTAGAATAAGTTACGATGATGAGGTGATAGATGATTCGGAATATTTGGAATATATTGCTAGAAAAAGTTGCCGGTGCCGGTGCCGGTTAGTGCCAGCTACACATCTTCACGCAGAGAATAATGTACAAGATCACATGAAAGATCAATGCGACAGTAAAAAAACAGAAGGGCAGATAATAAAAAGTGGTGGTGGTGGTGGTGGTGGTGGATTGTAGCAACAGGCGGGTTTAGCCTGGCGAACAAGGCCGGCAATTGCTCCGCCCGAGCGTCTCGCACAATACCGCTGATGGGTTTCACCATATGTCCATCAACCCAGTCTCTCTTAAGAATTCGATCAGGAGACGTGAAGTTTCTTTGCGGGCCATGACTGATCCCTCGGGAAATAAAAAATAATAAAAAGTCATGCGAAACACACTTAGAACGTTTAATAACAACCCCCTCCCTCCTCCCCCTTGTCATAATAATGCCGTAAACATAGCTAAAAAAGAAAACAAACAAATGCACGAAGTCACAAAATAACTCAAAATCACGTCAAATAAGACGCAATAAGCCGGCTTAAAGTAGATTTGCAAATTTTAGCTAATATGTATTAAAAATAATGCTGGCCTCCAGAAATCTCTGGAGGGACGCTAGCGTTCGCACTTGTAACGCGCCAGTTGGTCACAGACCTCGGCCCTTTACGAAGGTGTGAGGCCTGCGATAAAATGCCGTTAGATCACTAGTCAAGTGTCTGTAAGTGTCATGTCACAGACATTGTAGCAGGAAATGCGCATACTCATTCGCGTTACCGCAAGTGCATAGAGTGGCAAATCCTATGCATCGCGCAGTACATCTCAGATTGCCTTGGCGAAGTCAGCATTATATTGTTATGAGCTTGAAGGGATTACGACTATTGTAGAAGGATGATGCCCATTCGGGAATCAGTGAATGTGACGACACCTATATAAATGAGATGACCACGTGAGTCATATATAGGTTACCCAAATGCTGAACGTTTATTGCTCTACAATGCCGTCGAAAAAGTCACTAAAATAGAACTATTTCTCACTGCTACTGGAATATTGCCATGGACACTCGTGACTGTTTGTCTCAGGTTGCCTTATACTCGCAAATGAACACTGTGCGTGACTCTCGCCTGGCTTTGCTACAGCCATTGTAGCGCTAAACCGAAGATTGCCTTCCTTCGCATGTGATAAAGAACCTACCTAGTCCCTGATGGTGGCCTTCTTTCATCTTCAGGCTCGTTAAACGGTTCGTTCCTACACCTTCCCGCGATTGGTCAACCATAGACTCAGCCACGTGCTTGCTGCAAAAATGGGATGGCTCTTCATCCAACTAACGTTTTGATGAACATCAAGATCGTTCGCTCTGTGCACGATTTTTCTGGATAGTTTCTCGCAACGTGTTGTGGAGTCCACTGAGTGATAAAACGATGTCTGTGACAACTAGGTATCGCATCTCGTCACCATAGTGAATACACATGTTGGTTACGTTATGCAATTCATAGCGCGTTTCCTGGGTTGATCATCGGGTAGTGCGCTTTGCGGATTACGTAGTTACCTTGCTGTAATTCCGCGTTCAAAGCGATAATACTGCGTTGCTTTAGCGGAGTGAGACTGACAAGGCTATGTGTTACAATGCTAGGCGTGCCGCCAGGCAAACATATCAAATTTTCATTAAAGAGCCCCCCCCCCCTCTCTCTCTCTCTGCCTGTCTGTCTGTCTGCATCTCCATCTCTGTCTGCGTCCTTGCAACATACTTTGTCAAACATAAGGAGCGCATTGCCGTCGTCACGTTCACATGATGCTCACATTATCACCGCACTTGAAATAAAGCCTTTAGGTCGTACTCGTTTTCGTTACACGTTGATCCCTAATCGTAAACGGAGCCAAATGCAACGGTGTGCTTTTCCCGAGTATTGATCCCTTTGGATCGATAGTCCTAGAGACTAGAAGCCACACCGGTTGCGCAAGCAGTACGATAGGAAGGAGACATTATTGAATCTCAGCGTCCGCATATCACGCTTAGACGACTGAGCTGGCACCTTATACAAGTTCTTTCTTTCTTTCTATTTGAATCAACGCGGAAAACGACGGCAACACAAAAAGGAAGAACACAGGACAACGCTCGTCCTACGTCCTTCCTTGAAAACTGAGAGCGAAAAACACCTAACTTAGTGGTCGAAGAAACGATAATAAGAGGCCACAAGACGCGTGTTTGTGTGTGAAGGAGAGAGAACACGTTTATTCATGAACGAGAAGTCCTTGCGTGACCGCAACGTAACAGGCCTTTTCGAAACTTATGAGGTTGCAATAGAACGAAGCGAAGCCGTCTTAGAGGAGAGCAAAACAAGGAAATGAGAGGAAAGATGAAAGAATGAGACGTGACATGACTGAACCGGTCTAAGAGAGAGTTTTCGGTAAGTTTGCCCATATCAGGGAAAAGCGTGCCCTTTGTTGTTTGTTATCGTGAGAGGTCAAACGCAAAAGTAATGAAGAAAAGCATATAAGAAATCTAAGTTTGGCGGTATCTAAAGTCACACCCGCAACTCCGGCTCTGATGTGTTCGACAGTACCTTACTTGTAACGCAAGTCACGACGAATACGTTACAACAGCGCACGCGGAACGGAAGCATTGGTCAATGGGCGCCTGCTGAATTCATATTATAGCAGACGCTAAAACATCAGAAGACCAGCGGTAAGCCACGGCATTTCTTGAATGCATTGGTATATGCCGATGGAGGAGGAAATAACTTTATTGGGTCCTGAGGAACCCCTCCCCTCCCATTCTTGGTTTAGTGGTCGGCAGGGGTCGCGGGCCGCACCCACGTTGGGACGGGAAGCCCGTGAGCCTCCGCCCTTTCGTGAGCCCTCTGGACGGCCCAGAGCTGGGTCTGGTGGTCGTCGCTTCGCAGGGCGTCCACCCAGTCTTCTTCTTTAGTGAACACAGTGCCGCTTAACGCGGAGCATTGCCAGAGCATATGCGCTAGCGAGCAGTACGATGCGCCACAATCCGGACATTGCGGCTCTACTTCTGGTGAATAACAGCTCGGTCTGCCTCTCGAGGGGAACGACCCTGTCTGAAGCATTCTGAATATCGATGACTGTGGCCTAGTGAGTTTAGCGTGGGGCAGCGGGAAGGTTCTCCTCGACAGCTGATAGTGAGTTGTTATTTCGTTGAAGGTGAGCAGCGGGTCTCGGTGCTCCCCTCCCTCCCCGCCACTTCGCTCGCCACGATCGCCGCAGCGCGTGAGTCCTCGCGCGCGTCCGTGCGCCAGCTCGTTGGCGTTGTGAAATTCGGGGTGCACGTCGGCCCCCAAGTGCGATAACTTTTTTTTTATTCTTAGCGAACGCATGCTTTCTTCGGCACCACCATGCCGATGAGGAACGCCATTGAAGCTATAAAGCAAACGTATTGTCAGCAATAAAGTATACAACGGACACACACACACACACAAAAACAAAGAACAGGGAGACAAATAACAAAGATAACAAAGATCAAAACGCCCAAACACAACAAGACGACTGTGCAACAATAAAACGTTTTGGAGAAGCGAGCGACACATTTGTCGGCAACATTTCCAGCACCGTATTAAACAAACAAATAAATATACCAATTCCAGCTGCGCGGTTACATAAGATGGCAACCAATTTTCTTTGCGCTGTTCGCCCTGGCGCCTCTGGCATACACCGAGGCAGGCATTCTTACGCTCGCGTATCAGTGCTTCAGACAGCGAATACGAGCTCTCAGTGGCGTGCAGGACAGAGCGTCCTTGAAATCGATGCTGCAAATATGATTTTGGCGAGAACCAGGTTACCCCTCTGCCCGAGCAGTTTCGCTGTTCTCTATGTGCCGGTTTTTTTACTTCAATTCAAGATATGCGTGCTTTACATCCCTCTTTCCTTTTTTTTTACTTTCCTTCTTCTTTACCGCACTCCTTGTAAATTCTCTTTGAAAAGAGTGGAGATAAGCCTCAGTCTATTATTATTATTATTATTATTATTATTATTATTATTATTATTATTATTATTATTATTATTATTATTATTATTTGCGCCGGTATTTACATTTTTCATAACTGTCTAAGTTCTTCCACTTATCCACGCATTTAGAAAACTGCTTGTGCTTTCCCTGCTTCAACTGTTTGAGTTGCAAAACAGATGTCATGAACTACAGGTCGATTTCACTCCTCAGTGACACAACCAATACTTCTTTAGGCTTGTAGCGAAGCTCAGAACGAGCAAAAAGAAAGGTGCATGGAACGGATAATGAAAAGGAACGGAGAGCAGGGTGAGCTCCGTTCCTTTTGGTTACCCTTTCCACCTTCCTTTTTGCTCGTTCTGAGCTGCGCTACAAGGCTAAAAAAGCCATACCAACTCGCCCAAAGTGCTACGCTTTTGGCGCATCCAAGATTTTTGAGCTTGCCCTTCACACCATATTGTTTTCTAGTGTAAAGTGCTGCTTGCTAACTCCAAACCAACAGAGATTTCCCTGTGGTCGCTCAACAGTCAGCAATCTTGCCAGCATACGTGTGGAGATGTGTGCGCTAGTATTTCAGAAGGGGCAAGTGGATGCCGTGATATTGCGACCTCAGCAAAGCTTTTGATGTGATCATCCATCCAATCCTCAGTGGTAAAGATTACGCGTCATGGTGTTCATGCTTAAGTTGTTGATCCCCTTTGCAGATATTTTCTGGGGACGTGCGGCTATGTTCGCAACAATGAACATTCATGTTTTGCGTACAAGGCCACTAGCGGTGTCCCTCAAGGTTCGGTATTACGGCCACTCCTTTTATTGGTATTTGTCAACAATGTTCCTTCCGTTATCCGGAAGTCGTCCTTTCTTCAATATGCCGATGACATTAAGATTTTTAAAGATGCTCCCACTATTGAAGACTGTCGAATTCTTCAGTCTGACCTGTTTTTCGCAGAATCGCGCAAAAATAATGGTCTCTGCCTCAGCGCATCTAAGGCCAAAATTATGACATTTACTGGCAAAACCGAAAATATTCTGTATTTTTTCTCTGTACATTCTTTTACGCTGAGTAGGGTTGTTGAGTTCAATGATCTTAGTGTACTCTTTAATGCCTCGTTAAGCTTTTCACCTCATATTGAACACATTGCTATGCGTAGTCTGAGCTCTCTAGGTTCTGTTTGCCGCTTCTCATACAAATTCAAATCTCTCACTCCGTTTCTAGTAATGCATCAGGCTATATTTTTTCGCCAAATCGAAAACGCATCGGTTGTGTGTAATTGAAGTTCCAAATCTCACAGTGATAGACTAGACAGAGCTCAGGGAATGTCCTGCGCATGTCGCTAGAGAGGGACATTCGTCGAATGCTTGCACCCCATTGGATGCACGTCTCCACACGATCAGGCTCATCGTGTTCTCCTTGCTTTTCTAGAAGTAACTAAGTTACGTTCACGTTTCTCGCTTATTTCTGTTTTTAAATGAGAAGGCCTCTGACACTACTTCTATTCTGACATTATTTAGTAGCGTGACCTCCAGTCGCCGGCCCTACTGTGTGCGTTTTGCTTTATTATTTGAGATTTGTCATCATACTCTTTCTTTTCTCTTTCCTCCCATTCTTCCTACTTTCCATTTCTATGTTTCCGTCTCCTCCTTCCTGAATAGTAGGCAGGCGTTGTGCCCCTTCCGGTGGCAATTGCTACCTTTCTTCTCGATTACCCTTTCCTGTCAAGCGTATATATGTTTGAAAACAAATAATAATAATAATAATAATAATAATAATAATAATAATAATAATAATAATAATAATAATAATAATAGCGATAATCCTCAGTGGTGGCACCATTAGATGAATATATCTGGCTCCCCTTCTTCCTATCTTCCATTTCTATCGTTCTGCCTCCTCCTTTCTGAAGGAGGAGACAGAAACGTTCGGTATGAGTAATGTCAGTTACATCGGCAACGCTATCCAGCATTTATAAAATTATTGTAACCGCCGTCAGAAAGTGCATGTCCTTTTCATGTGTTATTAAGGCCTTAGACGACTCATGGGTCGAAAAATCCGACAACCGTCTGGCGTTATGGAATCAAAATCAAATTGTTTTATCAATAAAAGAGCTCGATTATCTCTGCTCGCGTTGAGCGGACACCCTTCTATATAGCCAGTGTGGCCACAAAAGTGTTTGCGTATGGTTTTCCCGGTTTTGTTCACACTTGCCAGGCGATGTACACGTGTCTTATGACGTTTTGAGGAGCATAAGTACGCCTGCGAGAACTCGAAATAAATCTGTTGTTCAATGTTAGCCCTGTGCGTGGCTAATTAGCCTTTCAGTGTTCCTCTCATTCTACCTGCGCCACAAGAAAGTAACAGGCACCATATATAGAAGTCCATCTAACTATCTTCGTCGACTTAACTTATAAAATAAACAAGAAATGTTCAGTGAACCTGCGTATGCGTCTTAATAGTCTTCATAGACTTACCACGACCGTTCTAACGTGCCATTAAGCACGCAGAACCAGAGGCGATGTGTAGGCGGCAGAAAAAATAAAAAATAAGGCGAAAGACAGGTACAGAGAGAACAATAGGAAGTAACGCATTCAAATAGGAATGTCAAAGCAATTTCATGAATGGCTCGTGAGCGCGCAGGCTTTCAGCTCCATCCTCTTTAGCGCATGCTGAAGTGGCTGTCAACTATTTTCTCCTCAGCTATAAAAGGCCAAAAAACGCTGCGACGAATTGTGCAAGCTACCGCATTGAGTGACCTTCCGTAATCCAGACTGAGTGACCGTCCGTAATGTAGAGCAGAAAACTTTTACCGCGTGGCGATATGCACAGCGGAGTTTCTTTTTTTTCTTAATCTTTCTATCCCATTTTGCCTTTCCTTAGTGTAGGGCATCCAAGCGCTTAGTTCTGGCTAACATCCCTGCCTATCATTTATCATTTCCGCTCTCTCTTTTCTCCTCATATTTTCTGCCCTTTCTCCTTCACCTGTGCCGAAAATTCTACTGGATGGTTACTCTGGTTAACTTCTCTGCCTACTTCTTATTTGTTTGTTGCAAAATGCGGCAAGTGTTGCCACAAATTGGACCGGCTATCCCAATATTATAGCTAAAAAAAACAAATAATATTGCTATGAAAGGATAAAAGAAGAGAAAGGAAGAAGGTGGCAAGGCGCTGGCTGCTGCGTGTTGTTGGTGGTCACCCATCTTAACCACATTGACTCTGCTTGGATATATACATGTATATTGTAAATACAGTCTGTCTATGCTGCCATCATCCCCGTAACATATTGGTGGAATGGCGGTGTACCACAGCTGGAAATGGAGCTCCGAAATCGCAAGACACTGTAAAAAATCTGCAACATAATGGGACAACACTAATACAGCAACTATTTCTCTTTATCATCATGTCTCTTTCTCTGCTTTCTATAATGCCTCACGTATTCCTTGTCGTGGAATTTATGAAAACGAACTAATCAAAGCATGGAAAATTTCAACACGTTTACAACAAATAACTTCTTAGCGAACACTGCGCTACGTATAGCAAGTAACAAAAAAGCGGTCAGGCGTACCACAGAATTAGGGAGCATGTATCAAAACTCAATTCTGCTTCTTCCACCAATGCGAATGCTGTCGTTAAACGGTAAGATCAAAATAAAGAAAGAAAGAAAGAAAGAAAGAAAGAAAGAAAGAAAGAAAGAAAGAAAGAAAGAAAGAAAGAAAGAAAGAAAGAAAGAAAGAAAGAAAGAAAGAAAGAAAGAAAGAAAGAAAGATGAAGCGGCAACTTCTCAATTCAGCAATGCTTTCATGCTTCCTACGGCGGCAAGTCGGCTCGAGCAGGAAAGCCGATTCCAGGAAGGAGTCGCGATCGAAGACCAAGTATAGGCCCGGTTCTCCGATGAAAGGAATTCATTAAACGCAGGCAAATGGCAAAAAAACAGTGGTCTCCTCGTAGGCGTTGTGTAAACACACTGGGCAATCCCGCAGGATGCCGAACCATCAACTAAGCAAAAGAACGAGTACAAACTATCTTTTCCATAGTCTATCGTGGCGCATTGATAGCGATACCAGCGTGTTTAAAATAGCGCAGGAAGCGAGAGAGAATTCGTTCTGCTAAACTTGCCAGAGCGCTAACTGGCGAGGTGTTTGCCTTAACATTGCGCGATTCCTTATACCATTAACCACTCGCACTCGAATTTTTACACACACACACACACACACATGCACACAGGATGGGCAGGCGTCGTCGCGATATACGTCGGGGTAAATTTCGTGCAGAACGGCCAGACACGGATATGTGCCGGTCTGTAACAGTTTAAGAGAAACGGCTTGCGCCCTATTCAACTTGGGGCTAACCCCAAGTTCAAGGGGTGGAAACACCCTTCTAGACATGTAGAAGAAGTTCATAACCTCGTTGTGAGTAGCGGGATTGCCCCCTCTGACCGTAGGGGGAGCCGAGTCGGCACTCTTACAGAGGAAGCGCGGTTGGTGAGGCCACGCACAGCTTCGTCAGCAGACTCATTGAGGTTCCGGGGAGCACTCTCGATCGGCCCGTGAGCGGGAAACCAGTAAATCGAATGGTGCGTGAGAGCATACGGACTCGAGACGCTAAGAAGACTAGCAGCTTGCTCGATAATGCAGCCCTTCTAAAACACCCTAATAGCCTTTTTGGAATCGCTATATATCTCGGACCCACGACCGTCATGCAGGGCAAGGGCGATGGCGGCTTGCTCAGCGAATTCGGGATATACGAAGTGTGAATCGAGGCGCTATTGGAAATCTTGCCGCTGGAGTGCACCACAACGACGGAAGTCTCCCCATCGCTTTACTCCGCGGCGTCGACTAAGCTTGCTTTGATGTATTTTTGCTTGATCAGTTTGAGGATCGCTGCTGCTCTGTAGCCTCGCGCCTGCCCACGTTGTGAACGGCATGGACGTTTCGGGTCACGAGGGCCACTTCGAACTTGTCTCGAATGCACGGATCGGGGTACTGACCATCGGGAATCCCGCAGGGTGGTAACCCAGCTCTTCGAGGATGCCTTTACTTGCCGCTATGGTGACCAGGCGAGTGAGTTGCGCGCGTTCTTGTGCTTCGGCAATCTCCTCGGCGGTGTTAAGTACCCCAGCTTGAGGAGATCCTCGGTATGGGTCCTGATGGGTAGCCTGAGAGCCCTTTTGTCTACTTTGCGGATGAGAGCGTTGAGCTTGTCTCGCTCTGATCTGAGCCAGTTGAGCATAGAAATCGTGTACTTGAAGTGGCATAGTGCAAAATCGTTGATCAGCCTGATGAGATTGTATTCTGCAAAAGAGTACGCATTTGGGCTGGTTGGTTCATGATTACGAGCAATAAAAACAGCGCTAAACCACGGGACGAGTGAGGGGACTGTGTCCGTTGTCTGTGTCCCCTCACTCGTCCCGTGGTTTAGCGCTGTTTTTATTGCTCGTAAGATTGTATTCATTCATGCCTCGGTGTCGGTGCCGCTTTTGTCAAGAAGGTGCTTCAGCATACCCCAGGGCTTGCCGTTGCGCATCCGTGCGTCGATGGACTCGATGAGCTCGTCCCACTGCTGCTGGCATAGCGCTTTGCAGTGGTCATCGATGGCCTTGTTGAGCTCCGAGATCTTCTTTCGGAGTCTGCAATTGAACCTTTGACCCTTCCATCTTTGGCCTCGATCTGCTGTCCATTCGCTCGACGTCGACATTGGTTTCCACTTTCTTGGTGGCTGCGGAAGCGTCGTTCCGGATGCCTGCGCACAATTCTTCGAGGGTGGCAGGTGCTCTGGCTCTCCCGGATTCTTCGTGAATCTTTCGAATATGATCCGAATCGACGAACATGAATTTCCTGACCCTACACCGGGCCACCTTAAAGTTGATCTCGAGAATGTAGTGGTCGTTGCCGATCTCCATGGCGGTGTTCTCCCAGCCCACGTCCTCGACGTGTCTGACGAAGGCGAGGTTGGGTGTCGAGTGCCGGGGGACGGAGTTGCCGATGCGCTTGGGAAAAGCCTTATCAGTGACCATGGCAGAGTGAGGTCCATCTCGTTTGCATTTTGCTACCATCTGACATAAACAGCGGAAACAACCTTTCATCTCTTAAGGAACGTAGGCATTTGTCTTTAAATCGTTTAAAGAATGCTTCGCTTTTACTTTTACAATGCATTGTTTTGTTCTTGCCCACATTTTCTGTAAAGATCGCATTTTATGGTTTGCATTGTTCAATATAGCACTTTGGCACATTTACTTGCCTTGATTGCCAGGAAAAAGAAAATGAACTTTGAATTTGCCTTCGTCTGTTTCCTTCACGGTATGTGATGTTTAAGTTATGGCGGCTATATGTAAATTCCGTTGTCTGCAATGAGACAAAGCATGGCCTTCAAGACTCATCTCCATTACTCCCTCGTGGGTGCTTCCGAGTGGCGCAGACATAGACAACTTGGAATTTATTTTTCTTTTTTTCTTAGGAACCATCTTTTTTTGTTTTTTTTTTCCTCTTAGGAACATTGCAAAGCGCTACACTGAACCATCCGTACCATAAGATGCGACTTCGCTGCGAAATTTGAGCAGGAATGCAGCAGGCGATAAACTGAAGGCCTTTCTTCTTCTTATTTTTTTTTTTGCAATTTTAGGATAGAAGTGCGCGTCCCAGTGCTGCGAGGCGCATGATTTTTATCGAACTGCAGAGAGGTCGACGCCAGGACGAGGTGGGAGAAAATGTTGATTTTAGCACTACACGAACGCTACACGCCTGGATGACGGCAACGACGGATATATAATTTATACAGGTGAAGGCGAGTGTGGTCGCTAACGTTCGAGGCGTCGCTGGGAGCAAGTTCAGGTACTTCTCTACTTTGACATGTCGACGAAGCGAACGCTCTCTTCATTTGTTTAATTACCTCGTCGGTACCTCACCCTTTCTCCTTTTCTCTCACTCATTGTGCGCAACATACTCCCTAGATTATCCCACCACTCTAACAAGGAGCCTAACAATTAAATGTTAAAGGCTGCCACTTTACAACCTGCCGACGATCATAACTAATAACAGTAGGAAGCAAAGTACAGTTTTTCCAAAGAAAAAAGCCGGCGAGTGGTTTCGCATGCCGGCCTGATGGCTGCACTGCTGTCCAAAATGCGCTGCTCTTAGATAGCGATCGTGCACCTGATTGCAGTGCCTTGTACAGTGTATAGTCGGCTGATAGATGTACTGTACGTGCGGTATTGTATTGTACAGCTGATTGTATTCGTTTTTGTTTTGTATGACGTTTTTGTTTTTCCTGCCGTAACATTCGTGTGTCGTGCAGATGTAAGGACCATACGCAATAGGTATGCAACGTACTATAGATTGGAGAGAGCAATTACTCTCAGTGGAGTGTGGCATAATCACCACTTTTCCCCTCTTCTTTTCCCTTTCACTCTCTATCGCTTTGTATCTCGTCACCTCCTTCACCCACCCAGGGTAACCATGCAATCAGGATTACCAGTCCTAAACCTTCCCACGCATTGTTTCACCCTCTCTACCTCATTTACGAAAGCTGTGTAGTGGCAGGATAAATCTCTCTACATCCTAAATAGGAGAGCAAGGCCATTGTGCATAGAGTTGGGACGTCGCTTTCGAAGACACTGAGAGTCCGTAAATTTCGACGAGGGACGTGAGTGATTAAGGCCCAGAGGCGTTATCATAATTACAAAGCACTGGTTTTCAATCGGCTGTCCGTGGTCTACATGTCTAACTGCGCGTAGACCTGCTCATTTCTTGGAGGTGTTGGCACATCCAGAGCAGATTTCGAAAAGTTAAATGACATCGGCGTCTAGCTATCGACGATGCACGCTTCGCACCAATGTGATAACGGTAACGCGGCCGTTGCATGTCTGTTTCGCGCAGTAGCCGCCTCTGCTTTCAGTAGTCTCTGGAATTGCTGAAACATAGGTGTTGTGGTCGTATTTCCTGATAACAGAACTATACCAGTGGTAGTTGAATATATCACATGATATCGACGCTTCCTGTATCACGCCGAACACAGTGTCTTTGAAGTCATATGCGTTCTTTTTTCTTTCCATCCCCTGAATGCACTCTTCTGCCCCCATGTCCCCGGAAAAAAAAAGAAATACAAAGCACTAAACTGTCAAAAATTATGCTGACCACCATTTCGAAAGCTTTTTGACTGCTCTTGAGTGACCGTCCATGATGCCGTTCTGCCAACTAGTTACGCGCGCACGCACGCACGCACGCACGCACGCACACACACACACACACACACACACACACACACACACACACGCACGCACGCACGCACGCACGCACGCACACACACACACACACACGCACGCACACGCACACGCACACGCCCACACACACACACGCACGCACGCACGCACGCACGCACACACGCGCGCGCACGCGCACGCACGCACACACATACACATACACATACACACACACATACGTACACACAGACAAGTACACACACGTGCACACACACACGCGTGGAAAGGCACACGCCTGTGTGTGTGCTCCCCCTATTTGTCGTATCTGCAGATAGATAGAGTGTGGTATAACTCAGCGAGCCACGTCTTCGGCTAAGAGTCTGCTGATTAACGACTTACTCGACTGCGTAAAAGAGCAAACCGCTCTGAGCTCAGAGAAGCGCATCTGCTGTCTCCACGGTAAGATACGCTAAGTAATAATTAAGGCTTGGTAGTTCTTGTAGATGCCCTTGGCAACTCATTTCTTTCTTCTGTGTCGACGCTATTTCCTCGTTTGACAGCGTTCCCCTATTTGTCCTATCTTTTTGAGGAATCTCTGCAAGTTCTTTCGGTCTGGAGTGATCGTGAGCTTCCTCTAAGAAAAACGAAAACACACTACTTTGGCTTCTTTCCTGCGAGTAACAGCCGGCGGAAATAGAATGGCTTTAGACTCTAGGGTTCTACGACTCAGCATTCATGAAAGAGGAAAACTGTACAACGACACTAGATGTAGCAAAAAGCAACTAAGGAAATCCTATATGGGCTCTGCAAAAAGAAAGCTTTTTGCCCATACTCCAGGTGGATGACAAAATTTTCCGTTCATAAAACCTTCTCCACATTGCTAATTTCTGCCGAACTGATTTGTTATACATTAAGTTTTCAGCGCTCAAGCAACATTTACATGTGGGATGAGAAGGCGCTTTATAACCTTGCCCCTCACCCCCCGGCGTCTGCTACTGTGCCTTCTCCTTCTTTTTTATTCAAATCGTCATTTCCTTTCCCCCTTGCAAGGTAGCTAACCGGACGTCCGTCTGGTTAACTTCCATGCCTTGTCTTCTTTCCACTTTCTCTCCCTCTCTGTTCATGAAGGATTCGAGAGGTTTATAAATAGCGGACCCAAGCGTCCTTGCATACCCAAAGCACCATACTCTGCTTACGTTCTTTTGTGTACCTTGTTGCGTTCTTTTATACTCCGTTGGATGTATACCTTTCGCGTTAACTTGTACACATTTTCGCGTCCTTTTGCAGGCCCGGTGGTTAATATCCCCTATCTGTGGGCCTGCAAAGCCTACAACTCAATATTATTTCTTAAACCGCATATTATCAAAAAAGAAAAAAGAAACCATTTAACCAAGAAATATTTCCTTTTTTTTCTCCCTCAACGCAAGAAGTAGCATAGAATAATTGGCATCTTGAGTACTACCATAGTAATCACGGCAAGCCTCACACATTTCAATAAGGTTCTGTGCTGTAGCTAAGGCGATGTAAACAGGAAAATTTTATGCACTTATTTCACTAGCCCTACGTTCACTAAGCAAGTCGAGACGCAGTTACAGCACCAGAACACAAGTTCTTTGTTTTAGCGTTCACTCCGGCAGTCTGTATACATGTCTGCGTTAATGGTCCGACTGACTAATCTGCGATTTCCGTGAGCGTAATTTAGCGCCTTAAATTACTTCAATTTATATATTGCCTAAGTGTTCCTGCTTTTTCAACTTCGTGAAGCTTGCTCTAACGCTTAGATGTTTATTTACATAATAATGTTGAGGCTGCGGAAATATGCAGCTTTCTCGCTAAGCCCGCGTTTTCTAAACGTTTGACGCTGAATGCATACAAGGCAGGCCGACGGCATATGTCTGCAATTAGTGAACTGCAGCAGTTTACCAAGTAATCAGAGCGAGCAAGGGTCTCCTGTAGTATACAACAATTTGGCATTGCCTACGATGAACCTCCGCCAAATTTTACTACCCTATAAGCTTTTACAACACCACGTGATACAGTACGAGCAAGAAAAAAAAAGATTGAGTCACTTAAGTATCCTGTAATTTGAATGCGAAAGCATAATGATTTCTCTAATTAATTGGTTACGCCTATGATACTTGACGTCATACATTGTTGCGTTCCTTCACATCTCTACCTTAATCCACCTTAATCCACTTTGCTATAAATTTTGTCAACCTGAAAGCGCCTTAATCAACTTTCATTCGCTTTAATCTACCTTGCTATAATTTTTACCAACCTTAATCCATCTAACTCCACCTCGCTTTAATTTGCACCAACCCCAATTTACTGTAATCCACCTTAGTACATCTTGTTCTAATTGGCGCCAACCTTCATCCACTTCAATCCACCTTAATCCACTTTCATTCGACATCATTCATTTTACATCCCCTTATTTCACTTTTATGCACCCTAAAGGAACACGAATGGCAACTATTAGGTCAAGCTAAAGTGATGGATCAGTACTCGAAAATCTTTAAGGCGTCAATATTATCGCGAACAGAGCCTTAGTAATCGAGAAATTGAGGTATATGCAAGACACGATTAGAAACTCAACTGGGACATTGAAGCACTTTCCCGATGACAAAGGCACTCCTCATATAAATTATCTCACTAGTACTCAACCTCTCATAGTAAAAAAAAGAAAGAAAAAGAAACATCATTGTATTGCATTATAAGACGAACGAAAATGCTACTCGTCCAGTTCTATTTCATATTTAGAAAAAAATGACTCCTCCCCATTGCCCTTGACAGCGACGCGGGCGATCGAAATGTTTCGTTTTCGCTCGACTCTGCGCCCCCCACGCTTTCGTGTTTCCATAGTTTCGTTATCGTGCAGTGCTTTGTTAGTTTTGCTGGTTCGCGAAACTCGCACAAACTGCGCGGAGAATTCCACGTCCACGTGATGTCGCGGCGTGCCCGAACGGTCCACACCACTTGACAAAAAAGCAGCTGCAGCGGCGAAATCACCGCTCCTGTCATGGCTCGGTTCCTACATGAACGCGCGTTTTCGTTTGGCGCAGGAAACCGCACAACGCAGTCTGTCGGGCACCGTATCGCTCACCAACGGCAGCGAAGTGCGGTGATGGCGTATGTAACGTTACCACTCCCCCGGTTGGGTGACGGGAGATTTCAATGTCTATATTAGTATTCGTACATTTCAGACGCAATTTTCTCATAAACTGAGTCTTTCCTTTGCAAGAAATGAGCACTGCGACGTTTCTAGAATAGTATTCAGAGTTCACAGCGACTTACTAATTGCCTTCAGTATCCCTTTAAGTCACCTTACTCTAACTCGTTCTATCTTTAATTCTGTATTACTACTTGCGTCATACAAGAGGCTGATGACGTCACTGATAAGGATGATATTCGTTACCGCTCGTAGCGGACAATGCCGGCTTTCCTGCCTCGTGGGACATATAATGATTCCGCAATAATAACTGTCTACCTCGGGGGACATGTGGCTGCTTCTGCGAAGACCGCATAAGAGGCGTTCCCATGCCGTGCATTTTCATTAAAACCTCGGAAGGCGGAAGCTTTTCCTAGGGGAACTAGTGGAAGCTGGTGCAAAAGAGGCTGCGAGATTATTATCATCGCGAGCAGCTCGGGGAAGGTCGGCCGACAGGCTGCATTCTATCGCACTGCCGGCGACAGCCAAATGGCGCAGTCGCGTGATCGGGGCGTGCTATGGGCGCAGCAGAAAACGCGTCTCTGGCGATGCCGGTCTTGCGGGTCTTCCATCCGATGGGAACTTATATTCTGTTCCTCGCTCATCTATAAGCCCAGCATGGGGCTTCTCTCGGCTATCGTCGCCTTCGAAATTCATCAAGCTGACGTGTGTAAATGTGCGCACGTGCGCGTGCTTCATATTCTGTGAAACGACGCCCTCCATTAGCGCTGGTGGAACCGGGCCAACGTTTAATCTGTTTAAGTTAACTTCGCCAGACCGAATGTAATTATGGTCGTACGAGCGCCTGAACAGTGCTCTCGTCGCTTGCAGTTTATCGCACGATCATCCGTGCACGTTCTTTTCATAAGAGAGAAGGTGCTTGCGCCAACTACAGCGGCGAGTTTAAACTTATGCGAGCGTAGTCTGCCGGAAAGATTGGTTACGTTTGTCGTAATTGTTACAACTGTCTCGCTGTCACGCTGAGTGTGCTTTGCCGAAGATGCCACTTTTCCGAGAGCGTCCTCCACTGAGTGCAGTAAGATGAGTACGTTGAAGGAGTGCATTCTATTGCATCTACCTAGGAAAAGAAGAAGAAAGAAATCTACGTTATGAAAATGTCAGCCATAGAGTACTAGTTTCGGTGTTTTACTACACTCACTGACTGCTAAGTTCTAACCCGCTACCCATATCAGCCTGCCCATGTAGCTTATTATTGCCGTAGCAATTCAGTTAGGACATTTGCGGGAGAATTTTCGCCGATGCTGTCGCCGTGATGTTCCATGTATACTTAAGCATGTGTGTGCAACATGTTTACGTGTGTCGTATACGCAAGTTATATGCTATAATATTCGACCACCGAAAATCCTCAGACCTCATCTTGACCTGAATTATTTCTCAGAATTTTAAGAATTTTGAGAATTTCAACCTCGGAAACAAGAGTTATGAGACATTTCATTCACAGCGTATACCTTTTATCCGAAAGCTCCTGAGATTGTTAAAAATTGCAGGCATGCTGGTGCTTAAAGTCTGAAAGTGCTTGCGTGCCAGTTACTTGTGTGCCAGTTACTTGTGTGCTTCAGTGCATGAAATGACGTTTGGTTAACAAATGAACTGGAACGCCAATGCATTTCTCCGCAAAGTTCGGGAATTTATACCTCAAAACTGGTGTCACATTGAAAATTCGTTCCGAGTGGATCCGCCTTGCGAACTCCGCGGCTAGAATTTGTAAATTGCAATATGGGCCATAATGTAATTAGGTAAACACTTAATTAGTGAACTTTTAATAATTCGTAGATTTTGCATCTCAATTTTATGTACAAGTATTGGCCGCCGCTTCGAGTAGACCAGCTCACGAACTAGAATTCCCGATATCTGCCAGAGGGCAACTTTTAAAGATTTTTGAAAGTGTTCGCCGAAACACCCTGCATATGCCGTAACTGAGTCAGCGAAGCAGCAGGAGGCTGTGCCATGCCGGCACGCAGCACGTCTCACCAGAACGAGCCGTCGCCTTATCGGCGCACGCTTTCCCCGCTTTCCTTATAGACTCGCCACGCGACATCTTGGCAGGGGAATCAGAAAAGCCACGCGCCCCTGGAGAAATGCGGGGCGCGCGCGCTTCGCACGGCAAGAGCCCGCTGAAAGGCGCAGCACTCATCAAAGAGGAAAAGAAGGAGCTGGGAACAGGAGGGGGAGGGTGTAGGAGCGTGCTGCACGCCGGGAGCCTTGCGCGACCTTGGAGTAGTCCGGTTATTAATGACCATACGATGGGCGTCCCATAGGTGTCGAGCTGTTCTTGCGCTTCTGCCATCGGAGCAGGAAGGAGAGTGTATTGCAAATACCGCGGTAGGAAGGATGCGCATGGCGAAAGGAGAAATAGGGGGTAACTTGGGGCAACCGGCTTATAGACATTATAGGGACAACCCGGAACTAAAGCGCTTCAGGAAAGCAAATGCATTATGCACAGCGTGGCGCGTGTATTTATCTGAGATTGTTAGATTTCATCGTATGTAACTGTACATGTATGTATAACTTGGCGCGCACCGATAGTTCTACGCCGCAGGGCAAACTTTTGAATAAAAAAAAATTCTCTGAGATGGGGGCCTTCGCTTTCACTCTGACTTTTTGTCAGAGTGAATTTTTACTTCTTCACTCGATGCACGTCTCTACAGTCCGACAGAACCAATCGGTCACGTTGGCGGCGAGTGAGTTGTTCGAATTTATGGTTTACAACAGATTTCTCTGTTTCGTTTTGTTCACAAAAACGAAGATGGGGGCGGGGGGATGGCGTAAAAATCGGCTCTTGGTTTTAGTGTTCATATACTTGTGTGAGGTAATATCAGCGGGAATTTCAATGTTCTCGTTGATAGCAGAAATCAAACATCAAAAGACACGTTATAATTTAGGCTTCGCAGCATTGTTCCATGCAGTGTTGCATAGGCGCATTGCACTGACCTGATTTTCGTTTCCTGGAAAGATAAAGTTGATTTAAAAAAGAGTTATCTCGGTTTATTGGGAAGAATAGCTGATAACGACAGTACGACATTTACGGCATTACTACGGCATTTACCTTGGCACAAAGCCTCGACACCATTTTCCTACAATTGTCGCTAAATTTAATCTTTGTCGTATTTGTTGTTCTTACAAAGAAACGGGCTAAATTAGGCACGCTCGTGTAATTAACACTCACAAGGTTCCGGAGCGCTCGCATACGTAATTTATTGCTAGCACTGCAATGAATCCTCCCACTTCGAACTTTGCCTGCACATTACCCAACTCCCGACATTTACTTTCACCAAACAGAAACAAGGTATCTCTTTCAGTTCACTGAGAGAAGCGGGCGAACGTCGACACGCATGGAAATGTCGTAGAAACAAGATACCATGCATCTCTTTTTGTAATGCTGCTAATGAAGCCAGTAAGGTAAAAAATTCAGGACGCATTGTACTTTACATGCCACCCGATCCTCTTAAGCATGAAGACTGTTTAGCGCAGAATTTTTTCCTGGCATTGGGAAACCGTTAATAACCGCAACTTGACATTTGTAATTACTTTTTTCTTTTGGAAATTGTTTGCAACCACTGCGTTTGATCCTAACGCGCTTAACTTCGCGCGCAGATTTCGCCTCGTAATCCGCTTATTGTTGCTAAGTTTGATCTTGGTGGCATAGGCAGTTATGCAACAGCAGCTTGCCAAATTTTGCGCTTCTCGTAAAAGTTTATTAAATATCTGCTCTAAAGTGCGCTTTATTGCACAATTTGTTGCAAGGGACGTAATCAGCGTAAACTCTATCAAGTTTGCGCAATATAAATTCTGCACAATACCATGACGTACCCTATACTTTCGCCAAATTTAAACTCTGCATAACATGAGTTTCACTCTGTACAGTGGGAAACGTAGCGTGAAAAGTTCACGTAACACTTTCGTGCACATGTTAAAGGGATACTTATCAAAGCTTGTATTCGATCCGCAGGCGTATCACTTCGCACACTAATTGGGCGAAATGTTTCCTACGTATTAGATATATTTGATCTTAGACGCTCTTGTGGTTATGTCAAGGCAGGACTAAATTTTAAGCCGCTCTTGAAATAAACTCGTAACGCTCCAGAGGTCTTGCACAAGCAATTTATGTCAAGAGCCATCGTAAACCCACCCATGTGGAACTTTACGCAAGTCCCATTGTGTGGCCCTCAATTTCACCGATGAAAAGCAAGGCGCCTCGTTGAGTTCACCCAGGACACCGGGCAAACGTCGTATAAAGAACGCAAATACTGAAAAAGAAAAAGAAGGAAAAAACGACGTTTCGAGCAATTATTCATCACGCATATTGTCATGCCAGGAACGTTAAAATTTCGGGGCACATTCCATTTAGGATGCCCTCCCCCCCCATTTCAGCCATATATATAATTATCGTTTAAAGTAGCCTTCATCATCATAACGATCACCAGAAACATTGATTGGTCTCTATTTACAGGGTCTTTTGTGGTAGTCCGTCTCGGTCCCTCTTGACTGCGTTTAGCATGGGTGGGGTCCTTTGTCCAGGGCTCGAACAACCTCAGCTGCCCTGCCAGACCAATTTGGTCCTCGCAGCGGTCGCTGGCCAGCAGTGCCTCCCGTAGCTCCGCTCTTGGATTTACGATTTTGGGGACTACAGTCTTAAGTTGGCTTTCCCATGTGGTTTGATGCAAGGTGGACTTTTTGACCGCACTTTACATTTTTGCTGAGTAGGTTTAAGTTGGCGAAGGCTGTTTCTGCGCATCAGGGAGACGTAGCTTATATCGGCAGCGTCACATTTGGGGGCACTTTATTCAGATTTCGTTTGCAAAAGGCGTATTTGATTCACACACACTTCGCACAGAGAGTCTCCGTAGAGGTCCACATATTTTATCTCGGTGGCATATGTATATAATTCATAACAAACTCGTAATGCTCCGGAGCGCTTCCCTGCGAAATTTATTGCGAACTTCTCAGAACTTCTCTCATACATGTAATCTCTAACCTGCGTGATATTGTCACGAAATATTAACAAGCTGTCTTGCCTAGTTTACAGATGACACCGGAGAAACCAACAGCAATCCTCGTGTGAGACATGAAAGTAAAGAGAAAAGGAAAACGGAGGTTCAATCAATAATTTTTTAAACTCTTCCGTCCAAACTTAGAAAACGAGAAAGTTGCCACACAATGCACATAACATTCCCACTAATTTCGCCCAATTAGAAGTTGGCGACTTGCATAGTTTTCTTAATACTTTGACAAATATATCCAATAGCGGCACTCTGACACTACGGAACTCTTGAATCAGTAACTTTGTACGAAGGTTGTAATTAATCTAAAGAGATGAAAAATGTATCGTTTGTCGCACACGACAAGCTTCCTGTTTCAATGAAATATAAGCACCGTACTTCACATAGTTCACCAAGGAGACCGGGAAACAGCAACTACATGACACGTATAAGGTGTAAAAATTGACAAAAGAGTATTCAGCAAGCATTTTTAAAGCGCATAATCACCCTAGCTACTTCCAATCTTCGGTGCTCGTCCCCTTCCGTTATGGCCCGCTCAGGCAAGCTAGAAAACCTTTAGGCCTACCATATAACGTTTCTGTGTTGGGCCAAAAACGAGAGCTTAACAATTTTTCTTTACTCCTTGTTTCAACTCCTAATTGAAACAAAAAGATTCAAAATTTGTGTGCCCATTGCTTTTAACAATTCCCAAGTTTTCTCAAGTTATAGACTTCATGAATTACGTTGTTTTTCTTTTTCATATAGTGAAAACTGGCAGGTAACGTTTTCGATTTGTTCTAGTCGCAATAACAGCTTGGCTCTAAAAGAAAAGAGTACCGTTAACAGAAAATGAGCGAGTTTATAAAAAATAGAATCCGCTACGAAGACCACTAGCTGCGAATGTAAACTACACTACATTACATACAAGCGCAGCTCTCCAGGGCTCCAATTCGCTTCGAAACTAGATTTTAAAAGCGACGACAAGAATGAACGCGTGAAGACATATTCAGAAACCGCTTGGACTACATCCAGTTGAGCGCCTTTTGGTAGCAACGTACGCCGTCATGCTCTCGTCAGAGCGTCAGAATCAGCGTCGCTGGTTGCTGCTAAGTGCGCTTCATTTCTCAGGCCACGTGGAGGAAGATCATTATCAATGAGTGTTACGTGTACCTAACTAGCCAGAGCCTAACTTGTGTTGCACCTTGCGACATTGCACCGTAGAGGCACATTGCCAACGTAGACGACAGAGCGCAATGACGTTTTCCTGTGACCGTCGTTCACCCTTCCGCAATATTCGCCAGCATGCGAGAATCTCCAATGCTATATGATCGCTATGCTATACGACACCTTCGGCAGCTCCTGCGACTTCTTTTGTTTGCGTACTCCACGAGCTAACGTGTCGTTTTCTTTTGCCGCGTGGCTGGAAAATTTTTTTTTTCTTTTCTTGTAGGCGACGACACTTGAAATACCGGCACGTCCCAGAGGCTCACTTGTCTATCGTCTGACATAATACTTAACTTTTTCCGTGCCGTTTGAACGGAGAAAGATGAGCGCCCTAATTGCAGGTGGAGAATCCACCTTCTTAGCTTTCTCGTAAAAAATTCTTTAGGAGGTAGCTAAGAAGGTGGATCACCTCGACGAAGCGAAGAGGAAAGCCAGGTCTAGGGAAAGAAATATTGGAGCGCGGATCTCGAGGACAGCGTTGTTAGTCGAAATCTTGCGCAAGAAGCCCGGCAGCGTCATTGCAGGCATTTCAGAGTGGAGAGACAGGTAGGGAAAGGGAAGAAGTACGCGTTCTTTGGTTTCTCGCCGAGTGCATGCGACAGCGTGATTCGAAACGCTGTTAGCTGCCTTATAATGCTAATGCGAGTTTTGTATTGCTATACAGGTTTCCAAACTGTATACTAAACTAATGTGAGGCGTGACTTCATTAGTGTGTACGCCCAGCCCAGCCAACGTAACACAACTGCTGGCACGGACGCGAACGGCGGCAGGACGTGCGCATCAATCCGAACGTGTTCAACTCTGCAACAATGGCCTACACGCTCTTCGAACATAGTATCCCGCATCCTTTGTCAGAAAGCAGGAAGGAACGGAAAGAGCGTAACAATTGATGTGCGCTGACACGCGTCTGCCTTCACTGTGCTTTCAGAGGCGCTGGTGCATCTTCGAAAGTTCGGCAGGGTTTTAGTGCGTTTTATGCTGATGGCAGTCGACTTCGTGAATGCTGCCCATATATCTTCTTCCGTGAGCGTTCTTTCCTCCAGTCGGCTTAGCGCAGTATGCAGAGCCTCTATCAGCTTAGCAAAAGAAGGATAGTATAAAGCAGAGGACCTGTATAATGGTCTCATCGCAACGACAAAAGTGGCACGAGGCACACTGCTCATCATAGTGACGCGAAAACAGTAGGCGTTTGTAAAAGCGACGCCCAGCCACCAGCTTGCCTCGCATTCCTGGTTTCCAAGCAGCACTCGAAGGCTCAAAGAAGACTCGAGGGACAGCAGTCGCGAGTTAGGACATTCCGCTGAATTCCATTGTGACTTCGACAGTATTGCAAAAGCTGTACATGCCAAATCAACTTAACCAGTATAACGTCTTTGAAGCTTTATAAAAGGGCAGGAATATAGATTTGCAGAAGCCTTTATGCCAGCAACAGATCTCTGAAGTTCTCATTTACATGAACTGTAAATCAGTGTCCATGAATTATTTTTTCAAGGCTGTATTTGCATTTATTTGAAAGTCGACCACGATCGGAAAATGTCAAGGCCTAACTTTATTCTTTTTTGTTGCGCCAGTATGACAGCGCAGGAGTTACAGTGTGACGTAGCTGATTTTTAAGCGTTATCGCGTATTTTGGCTATTCTTTAAGGAAAAGGAGTTATCAAAACATGCTAGCTTGAATATTCGGTTCGCTTCGAGTGCAACGTTGCCCCTGTTCTTGTACACGGAAATACATAAATACATAAATACATAAAGTTAAACTACTCCAACATAGGCGTGCTGAAAATCAATGGTCCCATGGTGAGCTAATGCGAGAACGTCAAATCTTATTTCCGCACCTTCTCTGGCTACGTCTTCGTACAGGGTAAAGACGACTATTTTGCTGTTACAGTGGTAGCACCTTTCAAGCATTATTGCTTGCCGATTCTGCTGATTTGATTACAATGATTGCAAAATACCGCCCCTGGATACTACATAATTTACGAATGCAGCTTGTACTAATATTACGTTTTAGTACTCTTCTAGAAGCTTGTTGTGAATTGCCCCATATGCAGCTTGGCACGAGCTTCTAACAAAGTGCACGAGAACAAACGAAGTAGACGGGGAGAGGGAAGCTTGTTCGTGTTCGCTCATACATTTAGTCTGGGTTTTTATTCTTTAGGCATGCGCGAACTCGCCACCGTGTTTACGCTTACCTATCTTTTGTAATATGTTGCGACTGAGCTTTCCCAAGTGGGAGCGCGCTGATAGTAACGTGGTATCGAACAGAACCATTCTCCAAGAGCATGTGCTTCGTGTAACTATATAAAGGTACGTTTAAGGGAGTGATTGTACACCTGACGCATGCAGGCAAATTGTTCCAGACAGAATCCTTAAAGAATCAGACGGACAGAGAGGGCCTGACTCATGACTCAGCGTTGCTGCAATTTCTACGCTACGATGAAGTTCGCAGAACAAACATTAAATAGCAGCTTCGTGCTGACGCTCCAGTATACGTATTAGGAAGATGGCATCTTGCATCAAGGGTATGGGGAACTAAAAATAAAGAAAAGAGGTTTACTTGCTCTTGTCTTCGAATCTTACTTAAATTACCTCGTTTTCATTCTGCGGTGATATCATGCAAGCGATGTTTACCAGCGACGCAACGCGTCGGCAGTTGAAATGAACGAATAAAGTAATATTTGTTTACAGATACAACTGGCCTGTGGCCTATGTGGAAGAGCGGGGTCACTAGGGAGGAGCGAGAGGCCTATCAGAACCTTTATTAGAGCCACTGCCACGTCAGTTTCGCAAGAAAAACTACCACAGGGATGGTAGCGTCCCCTTGGCAAACTTAGGATCCGGGGGTGCCGTCGACGCCTAGTAGGAGCCAGCCTAGCGTGTTTGCCCGGAGCTGGCTAAGGTCCCCGCAGTCCCACAGGAGCTGTTCGACGTTCTGCCTGACAGAGGCATCGTTGAAATCCGGACCGGGGTTCGGGAGGTCTGCGCGGGCAGCTACGGCCGTCTTAAGTCGTCGTTTCCCTCGGCAGCCCAGGCGTAGGAGTGCCACCTGCACCGGATGTCCTCGGATTGGCCGGAAATGAAAAAGGCCGCTTGCTCGCAAAAAACGCTTAGCCACTGACCCCAACTTTCATTATCGCTTCGTTGGATGTTTGTATTCGCTATATTTCGCCGGGTCATTTCAATGGAAACAGTTGACCGCATTCTTGGAAGAAGTCCCTGCCTTTTCTTTTGTTTGTTGTTGTGTTTGGGGAAGGCAAGTTGTTTCACCGCTTGTTAACGGAGTTCATGCTTTATTTTTCTTTATTTTTTATACGTGCGTGCGTGCGTGTGCGCGTGTGTCAAGTCAGGAGGCCAATTACTGCGGAGCTCACACTGCGAAAAAAGCAGGGATGTGGCGTGTCAAGACCCAGACGCGTCTACAAGTTGCAAAGGTTTCCGTCTAAAACATAAGGTCAGGGCGTAATGAAGCAGTGCAAGGCTGGCACTGTTATCTTTCCGGTAGCAGGGAGCGGGTGTAATAACCCCTTTCAACTCAATCTTTGGAACGTATATTTATTCCGGACGGGTGAAACCATTAGGAAGTAGAACGACATGGCTGCAACAAATACTCGCGTCGTGAGCCGAATTATATATTTTTTTTTATAATAACTCTCTTTTGGGATAGCACGGTCAAAATGTCTACCAACAACAACAACAACAACATAATAACGAAAGTGTATATTTCTTCCGGTGCTGGAGCAAAAAGAAAGCGTTTGAGCGACCATTGCGGCACAACGGGCAGGCATACGTTATGGCATGCGCGGTGACACTTCACTGAAGGCCCCCCTCCCCCCCCCAAAAAAAATAGGGTTTTACGTGCCAAAACCACGATGTGATTATGAGGCACGCCGTAGTGGGGGACTCCAGAAATTTGGGCCGCCTGGGGTTCTTTAATGTGCACCTAAATCTAAGTACGTGCGTGTTTTCGCATTTCGCCCCCATCGAAATGCGGCCGCCGCGACCAGGATTCGATCGCGCTACCTCGTGCTTAGCACCCCCGCACCATAAGCACTGAGCAATCGCGACGGGTAACCGACGGCTCCAGCATATTCTAACATGGACAGGGTCGCTCCGCGGCGTGGCCGTGAAAGTCTGTCACTACAGTCGAATGCATGGTCAACAAGACGAAACGCGCGAACAAACTGTATGAAAGATGGAATCCTGGAATGAGTGTTATAACATCTCTCTCGCTCTCTCTATCTCGCAGCCGTGTCAGTGTCCGTGTCGGCCTGGACGCTGGTGTCCATTTCACTGGAGCGGTTCTTCGCCATCGTTCGGCCGCTCGAGTCACGTCGGTGGCAGACCCGGTCACACGCCTACAAGGTCATCCTGATGGTCTGGCTCTGCTCCATGGTCACTATGCTGCCCATCGCCGTCCTCTCGCAGTTGGTGCCCCTGCGTGGAGGTCAGTGCGTTGCCACATCGCGCGTACACTTCCTGCTCTAGATCTTTGGGCGTACGGAACGACGCCACGACCATAGCTCATGGGCCTAAATTGACACTAAAGGAAAGTTCACAAAAAAAAATAAGTATACTAGCAGCTTACATTTGTGAAATGAGATACACGTCGGGTGACCTGAAAGCAGAAGTCGGCTCCACTAGGAAAAGACGGAAAAGATAAATAAGGGGGGAAGAGCGCCGCTGTCTAAGACGTCACAAGTGTTGAGAACTGCTTCTCGAAACTACCTAGTCAGCGCGGAGTGGAGAAAATATGGACATTTCGTAACTGAAATGAAATTCATTGTGGAAACTTTCGCTGCCTTCATCAACAGAGAACTGAACAAGCTCTGGAAACGATGGCTCCGCCGCAGCTAAGGCGACGTCAGCTATGCTCCAGCTAACGTGCGATACAACTCTTTAGCCCGGTGTAGCGTATCATGTCGTTACCGTATTTTGTTGCTAGAGCATTATGTAGAAAAAGCAGTAGGGGCAGTGTCAACATCCTGCGAAATCCGTCTCAACTAAACTACATCGGAAACGTTCTTGTGCTGCATAACTCTTACTTTAAGGGAAAAAAAAGGAAAGGGGTGGTCGTAAAGATAATTATGAAGATCGCCTTCTGCAACCGCACCTTTGCGCTAACAAATAAGAATACAGTCGTTAAATTTACAGAGCGCTCTGCACTCTGCGATTGAAAGAGAGGAACAAGATGCTGCCAGGCACCAGCAGCAACGGTGAAAGTTCATGGTAATATTATATGAGTATAAAGCGTGGATGATGCCATTGTTCTATGTGTTATTGTAGCAGCTGGGTAACAACAGTTCAGAGGTCAATAGGGTGACTCCCAAGGAAGCCTCGGTGGAAAGGTTAATGTGCCTGGCTAAAACTATCTAGCAATAATATACCACCTATTACTCGAATAAGTGTTGCTGGAGTTGCTAAACTGCAGCAGACTAGCTCAAAGTTCGTCCAGATTTAATCGTTACGTTTAAGATCAGTTCGTATAACAGAGGCACTAAAGTTCAAGTGCATTTTTATTAGAACACTCTGCATGCTGTCAATCATCATGGCTGGCTAGCACTGCGAAAACAGCTGCGCAATTGTTTTCAAGCTTTCCTTACTAAGCAATTACAATAATAGATCTGTAAGGAAAATTTTGACATCTCATTTGCTTGGGGCAAATAATTGTCGCAAGTAAGAAAGATGAAGGCGATTATATAAGAAAAAATTACTTAGTGTTCTCCCGCTCCCGCATCCTCTTCAACGGGAGCTACATAGGCGATAAAGGACGCACAAGAACATGGCCTAGGAATCGTACATTAGCGGATGAACAATTCACATCATTCTTGTTGCACATGGAGGCAGTCTCGTGGATGAGTAAAAATTCAAGATCCCGGAATTTCAACGAATGCGTGAGGATCGATTTAGTTCAAGGGACACTACGTGTGCACTATTCCCGGTCAATACGTAATGTCACCCATCGCCGTAGCTTAGTGGTTACGGCGCGTGTGCTGCTTATTTCGAGGTGGCGGATTCGATCCTGGCCGTTGGCGGTCTCATTTAGACGCGAGCGAAATTGAGGAACGCTTGCTCACATAAATTTAGGTGCGCGCTAAAGAGCACTAGAGAGAGAAAGCAAGAAGAATGGCAGGCAGGTCAACCAGACGAGCGTCCGGTTTTCTACCCTACACTGGGGGAAGGAAAGGGCGAACTCCGCGTGTGCACGCAGCAAGGCTCCTTGAAACCAGTCAAGTCCAAGCAAGTGCCCCGCCTATACATAGGGCTGCCGTCATTCTCCTGTCTGAAGCTAATCTTGGTGCTTCCCCATAGCTGGTTGTGCGCGTTGAACTCACTTGGGATGATCAAGGTGCCATTGGTCGTTAGCAGTACGCTGCAGCACGTGGCAGTATATTCTTGAAGTAAACCGCGGCCTTTTTTTACTTCAGTGCAAATAAAATGCTCTGGGTGAGCCATGATGCTCGCAAGCACTGTATTGAGAGCACCCAGCACTTGCACTGTACTTCGCGCTGGCTGATTATGCAGGTTATTCGAGAGCAATCGGAAAGTACTCATCAGAGACCGTAGCATCATAGCCACTTGCCGGTCCTCTTCGCGCAATTTGTCACGAACCCGCGCTGTGCACTCTACAGCGGTGCGCGGTATCACTTGAAGTGGCTCCGCCTCCGACTGTTGCATCGGCTGTGGCTTCGGTTTTAGCTTCAGCTGTGGCTTTGGTTTCGGCTGTGGCTTTAGTAGTGCGGACCAAGTTGTATTTTTCTCCACCATGACTCTGTTTTCAGATTTAGATTACATTTACACCATTTGCACTACATCCATGACTCAAAACTAGTATCCGGCACGGTCTATATACGCACCAACCAACATCTCCGTCAACAGAGAGAGAGAAAGAAAGAGGAGTAGAGAGGGAGTGAGAGAGCATATGATAAATGAAAGGTAGGGAGGTTAACCAGGATTGAGCCCGGTTGGCTACCCTACACTGGGGAAAGGGAAAAGGGGACGGAAAGTAGCTCTTCGAAGGCACTAGGCTAAGGAAATTCACAGGTTCGATTCATCGTCTAGGGACTTGGATTGAAATATTCTTCTATGCTGGGGAACAAATGGGGCACCGTTCACTGGCACTGACCTGCGAACCGAAGCGCGTGTATCATGCTCGTCCATATTGCTCTGCAGTAGAAACAAATATGTGATGAAGCAGACCAGTGAAGCTCACCGTTGAACAGACATTCAGCCCGCACGCGCTGAAGTTCCGTCACGCGAACAAAAAAAATGGCTGTGGCTTAGGTAAGGTTAAGCCCAGGATGCGAAGCATACTAGCCTTTATTTTAGTTGTTGAACCACTGTTTAGCCTGGTGAACTGCTGTTGCTTGGCTATATTTGGTTCGGCTAGACGAAGAAACAACTCATGCATTACTGCTTCGCCTTGAAGAGTGGAACGCGACAGCGTTCCCGTCGACCCGCCAAGGGGTGTAAGACAATGGGCTACAGGGCAGCGACTACGCGCCCCGCATTGGACGCGGTGAGCGTCGAGCAAAGCAGCGTTCGGCGCGGCAACGAAATGTGCGCCTGAGCAAGAGACGCACGCCTTAGAAACAGCTCGTTTCTAAGGCAACACCGCATTCACTAGAGGCGCTTTTGTACCGCTTTGAAGCATCGTACTCGTGGCTCAGTGGTAGCGTCTCCGTCCCACAGTCCGGAGACCCTGGTTCGATTCCCACCCAGCCCGTCTTGCAAGAGTTGAGCCAAAGCCACTTCTCCTCGGTCGTGACGTCACGGTGTCACGTGGTTTCATGGCGACACCGCCGCGCCTGAGGAGCTGGGTTGAGCTCTCGTAATATGCTTCGCATAAAAGTACAAATAGAGGAGCACTGCAAGAAAATACATTAACCACACCTTTACTAAGACACTATATGAGGCACTTGTAACACAAGAACATTGCTACCTGGTATCCACGGAGAAATAAATACAAGCGGCTTCACTGGCGACAACAGACCTAACGTTTTGGATATGATCGGGTCAAGGAAAAGGAAGAAAGAACGCCGAAACGCCTTAAACTCTGATCGCGCCACTTTATTCGATGTTCCGCGTTTCTTTCATAATGTGAGTTATCCGCCAGACGAGATGTCGTCCTGTTATCTATGTAATTTAAATATCATCGCGCAGAACGTCGAACACCGAGACACCTGTTCGAGTTCGTGCAGGAGTACGCAATTTACCTGTCGCCATACAAAAGCAAACTGAATACGCGATCTATCGCTGGCTCCTTATACCCGTGGCCTTAGCGAAGCGATGGTGTCGGTTACGTCGCAGAACTTCCTGCTGCTTTACGAGCAAGTGAATCGTTCTGCGCCCCTGCATTGCCCAACGTACACGTACGGAACTGTAAGCTACAGAGCGCCTTTCGAAACTCCTGCCGGTAGCATCACGGCGCGCTTTGTTTGAGGCTTCGCACTTGCGTGGTAATTGTGGTTTACGAAACCGTCACGTTCGTGGTGAAGACCGCATCAGTGGACGCGTGCATCGTTGTTGCAGCTCGGGGTGTCCTCGCCGGCCGGTGATCGAGTGCCCGCAAAAGTGCAATTTAATGTGACGCGACGCCGCGGAGTTGCACTGCCGCGATCACCTGATCGAAGTGCCGCAATGCCTTTGTCGCTGCTGGAGTCATTATGCGCTAAATTATCTCCAACGAGACATGTTACCGCGAAGACTTTTTGCTCTTTGAAACGAGCAATGAGGACTTCTGTTGAATCGTTGTCGACGAAAATTTCCATGGGCGCGCGGTGGCGGTACTTTTTTCCTGTTGCGTTTATCCGCACGTCTCAACGATTTTTCGATTCTTTCCGAGGGATCGCAACGAGACGGCAATATTGAATGGTCGTTAATATGACACTCACTACACAAGCCAGGAGGACTGTGCCACGCGTTCTTTTTGATGTAGAATGTGACAAAGCGCTAGATTAATTATCGCGGAAATCCGTGCGGCGCTTTTCAAGTATGCTAATACTTGGCAGGTGCACCGCTTAGTCGGTGGGATCGCCGTGGCATGATTGACCCTACATTGATCATGCAAGAAATTATCTCATTCTAATGCGACGAGATGAGGCCATCTTGGCACTAACAAATGGGAGAGAAAAACAAGTTCAAGGATATTAACCCAGCTTCTGAGTAGCGGCCCTACAAGTGGGAAAGGGGAAAAGAAAGGGGAAGGGACCGGCGGCGACTGAAGTACGATGGCTTAGCGATCTTGCAGTAAAGACTGCATACATTGGTGCGGTGGCGAAGCAAGGACGGGTTGACTGCTATAGGAGGAGAGATAAGAAAAGAGGAACAGCAGAAGTACGTTCGAATTATTGGCATATGGCGTGCCTACTGCGGTCGCAACTCTACGGAATCCACTCGAGATATATTGGAGCCCTGCTGGGGACCGTTCAGCCGTTCGCCAGAGCAATGGGAATCGCTACTTCTGTTGAACACAGATATGACGGGCTGCGCACGCGTTTTACTCCCGTAGAGTTTCTTACAAAAGTTACTAGAAAGAACTCTGGCGCAAGAGTCCGCGGGAGCTGCAAGTGTGGCGTTTCGACCAGCACGGAAATCTATATATAGTCAGTACATGGATTAGCCCACAAACTACCTCTTTGTGGCTTCAAATGGCTTTATCACTTTGCAGACTGATCATTTTTCAACATAATATTGCGTTATAAGTGCAACAATCTGCAGAGCTTCTACGCACGTGCACAGAGCTTCATTATCTTGTGCGTTTAGAGAAGTACGATTGCGTAGATATTTACTGCAACAAAGGCAAATAAACGTGGTAAATAAAGCCATGAGAACACATGGAGCCACAAGAACGAAGATAAGACAAATCCGTGTACTAACCATCCTTCCCATGGTAGCTGAACAGTCGCAGTGGCAGCTAGAGTTCAGTATAGGGATTTGAGTAGGGAACTCTATATAAACTCCTTCAAGCTCCCGCCTAGGCTGGCGCAGTGCCTACAACGGAAGTTGCGGTAATTGCGTGACCAGAACTTTGACGGGCTTTCGGTCGCACTCGCGGGGGAAGGTATTCACCTTAACGAACATGGACGAATTAGAAAAAACAACAAGAGGGAGCGTCATGTGAAAGGCTTAAAGCCTAGTCACAAAAAATGCAAAGGAGATGTAGACAATTGTCCCATGATAGGCAAGCGGATGCTTCTAGTCGCCTCGCTTTGGTTGCGTCTGCTCCAGTGGTTTAATTTCTTTCCTTTTAAGGTGCGAAAGCGTTGGAAGGAAACTTAGCAAGGAAAAAGTAAGGCGTATCCCGCGCACAGTGGGAATAATCGACGTAAGCGAAGCTTCGTATGCTATTTTCTTTGATTGACGATGATTAGTGGTGATGTCGGCGGTGAATGTGTAATTCCTTAAGCGTTTAGTATTTAGCATTTAGCGATGGTTTCTTAATTTCTGATTGGTCCATATTATAGGGGCAGGGCTCCCTCACCGTGCTGTCGACGGAAACATAGAGCTCCGTCTACGTCGCCGGCGACCCGTTTTAGAGCTCATCTCTTAGGCGCCCGTTCCTGCGTTGAGCGTCGGCGTTCCTCGTATGCGAGCGAACGAGCACAGCAGACGATGAAAGGGCGAACGCGGAGTGCAGCAAGGGATGAAAGACGGCGATAACGAAGAGAGCACTAGGAGGAAAGCGGAGGAGGAGAGTGCAGTAGAGCACTGAGGCGGAAAGCGGAGGAGGGAAGTGTGGCGAAAGGGTGAGTAGGAAAGGGGAGCGCCGGGCAAGACAGGCTTTACGGTGGCGACCCACTGCGCATGCGCTCTGGGCCTGCGCCGCTTTCGTTAGAGAACGCGCTCCTCGCGAGCAGCCTACCCGTGTTCCTTCTTCCTGCACACTGGTGTCCATTCAGCACCATCCTACCTCTTTCTCTACCCTTTTTTACTTCCCACTCCTTCTCCACTGACGACGCTTCGCCTTGCTCCCTCAGGGGTTGCAGAATCTAGCGTCATTTCCTTCTATCCTTCTTTCTGAACAATGAACGACGCAACCGGTAGAAGCGTTCGTCTGCCGCTGCTGCTAAACAAGCATCACGTGAAGAGGCTCAACGCCGCCGCCGAGAGCACCCTGCCGCTCAGATTCAAATTCTTTGCCTCAATATAACATGAATTCAAAACACCTAACCAGCTGCGATCAAATTTCACATTATGGAATATCATAATCGTCGGTGAACTTTTTGAGGAAAACATAAATCGGGAACCCTCTCCCCTGAAGAAAACCGGTGCCGTGAGGGTGACCCTTGAGGGCTGTACGTGTGAATGAGGCCTATAATGCATTGGCATTAATAAATGTGTCTACAGCTGCACGGTGTCTCGCTGCGTTTCTCGAATACTAATCGCATGAACGTGGACAGATATCGTAAGGCGGGTTCCAAAGGATTTTTCTCGCTTCCTCAGTGGCTTGGTTTTCATCCGAATCATTTGTTTTGAAACTTACGACACAATGAGGGTAATGAGCGTTTTCACTTTCATTTGTTCTTATTGGCTCGCAGACAGAGCCTTCGGGATGTCCAAAGAATTGTAAATGTCTGCCGATCATTGTAAAACGCGTGCGCTCATTAAACATGCACCAAGTTTTATGTCTGAATCTTATTCGTTATTACATTACACTTGCTAAATCATTGCCGCTTCCCTGCGTGCGCTCTGCGGCGAACAGACAGGAGGAGGTCGGCTAGGTGCAGAATCTTCGCTGCCTAATAAAATTTGATGATGAATATCATTTTTGGAAAAAATCCTTGGAAGACAAAGCGCTCCAAGGGCAGCGAGAAGATTAAAATATGAAAGCGAAGAAATTACCGCGTCCCAAATGCCTCAAATTTATCCCTTTCTTTTCCCACTCTTGTTTTGCATTGTCAGAGTCATTTCACGGTGAGGTGATTTCAATATTTGAGACATTCTCGATAGGGCAGCGTAAGCCCATCCTCTTTATTCAAGGCCGGGGCACGCTGCGTCAAAAACTGGTTCCTATCTTTATTAAAGATGGAAGTACAGGGGGCGCTGTTCGCCGTTCATTTCATCAGTCCTTGATGTCCACGTTGCTTTCTTTCTATCTTTCTTTCCTTCTTCCTTTCTTTCTTTTTCGTTTTGCGCCACAAGACACGACATACAAGAAGAAAAAAATCATGACCCATTCCACTCTGTTTAGCACACGGCCCAGAGGGGACACAAAATTTGGACAAAGGTACGAACACATTTATTGCCTTGATCGGAGGTCATCGTAACGATAAGTAGGCACACACATTCTATACAAATTCCGTAATATTCACGTAAGTCCGGACTCCCGAGTGGCAAGGCGCCTACGATGAGCGACGGCAGGAACAGAGACGAGAATGCAATCGTCGCCGGCAGGCGGCAAACACCACCGATGTAGATCGTGCACAAAACGCCAACCGCAGGCGGGGCGTCGCTCTTCCTCGGCGCGTTGCTCCTCAGGGGTCCGGACTATACACGGCCTCCCCATTACGGCGACAGAGGAGAACTGAAATTCAAAATGGAGAACTGCAACTTGCCTTTGGCTTTTTATTCGCGTGCACGACGGGACCGCCGCCTCGAGTAGCCGAAGGAAAGTACACACGGAGGACGTTTCGACGGCACCGCCACCACGGGGGAGCGGAAGGAAAGTAAACTAGATACGCAAGCGCTTGGGAAGCCGGCAAAAAAAAGGGCGGTGCGAACGTAGACGTTGCCGACGCGGGTCGGCTTTTTGGCCGATCCATGTATGCCTAAATAAACTGCACTCGGCAGTAGTGCTTGACATTTTCTTCCGTCTTCCTTGTTCTGCTCTTGGCATTTGTGCTTTGGCTGGAGAAAAAAAAAATGTAACGTCAACGCAATGTACTAACTAGATCAGAAGGATGCTATCATAGTTTTATTACTTCGCTGATAGTGGGGCGGCGTTTACACGTAGTGACGAAACGTTATGTGTCGTAAAGTTCTTTGGAAGGGAAAAGAAAAGGGTGCATGCTTCAGCTAGTCTCCCCAAGTAAGCGCATGCTCTGTGTACACTGGCTGAGCACGCACAGGCACGTATACATGTACACTGCAGATCTCAAATTCTGCGCAGCAATACGGACACTTCACTTCTGCACAGTCATGCGCCATGTTTCCTTGCTAAGCTCTCGACATCAGCCCTTCACTAGGATGACATCTAATGCTATCTCTGCCGCGCATACGGTATAAGTCCTACGTGCAATCAATCATTCCAGTGTAACAGCAGGTCCTATAAGGGCACTGTCACAATGTACTGGGCTACATATTGGCTGTTAAATGTGCTGTCAGCGTCTGCGTTGCATCGAAACAGCAATTGTTTAATTGTTTATTGCACGAGAAGAACATGCATCCTGACAATTGCTGTTTGGCGAGTTCCTTGGGCACCATCAATATAACACCGCCGACTTTGTTAGCTAATATGGTGCTCGTGTGAATGCGCACTACGCAATGCAACGTAGAACACTATACAGGCGCTCCTCGACAGTCGAAAAATTTTCACGTAAAAATGCACGAGCTACTTGCGGTTCTAAACACGTTACATGTTCGTCTTACGACGCAGGTCTCGCAGGTGTAAAGCGGCGACCATACCGTACACTGAAGCGTATTTCCGCGTGGAGTCGCTCGGCAATTGATCCCCGCGAATTGTGAAGAGACGTTGCCGATCCCTGAGGCGTCACGCCGAATATACGCGGTTCCAAGCGACGCGGTGACTAAATTTAACGGTGGAAAGTAACATAAAACATGGATCATAATTTCAGCAGAATCCTATCGTGGAGGCTCACGCACATAAGTTATACTAGAGACACGGATGTGGAAATGTCGAAGGTCAGCCGAAATTATTCGCGTATTTCAACTGTTGTGAGCTGTATGATGGCTGTTTTCCTCAATTAGTGAGTATGAAGTCACTGAATATTTTTTCGCTGTGCAAGTGTCATGCATATTGAAAGCAGGTTGAATAGTACAGAGAGAAATGATTATCCATAGGAAAAAGCAGGACGCATTTCCGCAGATGAAATATGCGCCTGTGTGTTGAATTTTCCCCTTGGCAGCTCCTGACTTGATAAGACCTTGTTCAAACCGGGAATGTACAGTGCGGTCTATCATGAAATGGTGCGGCCTTATTTTTCGCTCGAACCATTAACTGTCCTTCATTTGGCGGTGCAATTAGGAAAGTATATCGAGCGATGATTTTTCGGACACGAGAACTGCCTTGGCAACAATCAAATAATGTTCCAACTTAACCTCAAGCACTGATGGTGCTTTCAATAGCGATTGCATTTACCCTTTCATGTGGCACTGGCCGCAAGAACTTTCAAGCAGTTGTGGTGACTTAGTGAGTATGAGTGGGTGCGAGTAGAAACGTGAGGGAATCCCGAGGAATGTGAGTGCGCGCTGGTTTTCGTGAGTTCATGACATGCGGCGAAATCGGCGCATGTATATGCGCATAATGCATGCTGTGTAAGACAGGCAATATATGTCACTCCAATATATGGACACTTCAAGTGATTTTTCTCCGCTGTCGTCGCCGTGGGGATGCACGCATATTAAGGTATTTCCCTTATTTGTGCTTACCCTTGTCGTATAGGCCGGTCATATGGGCGCACTATCCAATCACTAAAGTTGCTCAGACCAAGTGCTACGGTCTTGCGTAAATTAATTCTCAGGATGTTGAGAGTGGCAGCCCGCAGACAGAGTTCGCGTAACATAACATTCACAGCTCATGCCTTTTATGTTAAGCTTTCTCAGGCTGCTGTTAGAAGTGAGACACGATATCAGTGCGGAAGCCTAAATGTGTTGTAACTTGACCGGCGCGGCTCTTTACGGGAAGCGTAGTGGCGCCCGCCCGATATGTTTGCACGGCGTGTTAAGGCTCGTAAGAGTGCCAGAAGTTTTCACGCACTCGCTTATGTCGCGTCCGCGTTAGTCGTACCTGCGTATAGGCAGAACACCGTCCGAGAAGTTCAAGCGCGACACTAAACCTGGCTGTCGCAGTCAGCGACTCGCGTTTTGCGAAACTGCCAGTTTCATTTATCTTTCTGCTGCTACGTTAGACCATTACTTTAAGGAACAGTGCACGCAAACAAATAAAACGATATGTTTGTGGGCCACCATAGCTGAGTTAATCGTTCCTTGTGCCCTAACAACCGCAGCCGCGGATTTTCCAGCAGTGCTCAGAACTATTAGACCTGCATTGTGAGGTGCGGAAATGCGACGGCCTTATCATGACTAGCGCACTTCGTGAGGTCCGAGCCTCGCCCATCGTCAAGGAAACGGTGCAAAGCATTTTTGTGCCAGCGATGCAACGCGGCTAACGCTGTCCGCGGCCAAAATGCCGTTAGGGATGGCGTGGCGTCTTATGGCGCCGCAAATATTCTCATCTGCGCCGTTCTCGTTATCGCTCCGTGCAGGCAGGTCGGAGGGACGCTGTTTGCGCCAGATTGCGCTCGGTTATAATGTTCCTGCGCTGTGGCATAACTCCTGTCCTGTTGCTTCGTCTGTTGAGTCTGATAGGGAGAATAAAAGGACGAATGATTATTGGAGCTCACCTTCGTGTCGCGTCTAGCGGGGCTCATGTCTGAACAAATTATTTCGGAATGAAATAGGTGGTCAATGTGGTCGTAATCATATGATATCGCAATAAAAGGACAATAAAGGAGCTCAATCCAAACAATGGAACAAGCTCGACGACCTAATGCCGGTTGCGAAAATAGGACAGCACGACAAGGGTATCGTTTCTGCAGAGCCACTGAAGCCTTTTGTAGGCATCGCCTTAGTCTTTCAGCAAGAACTCCGTAGAAGCTAGAATCACTTACCAAACCATCTTTTTTACACTTTCTTTCAGATTTCTCGCTAATCACTGACTTCTCTTGTGTCGCTGTTTTTATTCCCGCTGTTAATTTTTCCGATGACCGCAGATTCTGCTAACGAATTGACTGTCGTGTTAAGGCTCGTTCGCTTGGTACTTGTCTCATGGGTAGTGTTCGCTACGCGAGCACTTCTTTATTTGTTTTGACCATACGTCTACAGAATAAGTGACCGACCGTGGTCGTTTAGTGGTTTTGGCGTTGCGATGCTAAGCACGAGGTCGCTGGACCAAATCCTGGCCACGGCAGCCACATATCAATGGGGCCGAAAAAAAAAAAAACATATCCGTGTACCGTGCATAGGGCGCGCGTTAAAGAATCCCAGGTCATCAAAATGAGCCTTGCAAGCTGGTCATCCTTCCTCACAGAGTGGTGAGGCACTGATTTTTTTTTAGGCGACCGCATAACCGTGATATTGTATAGTGTCAGCGCATCTTCTAAAGAAGCACTTATATTTTGTGAATTCCTTAACAACCTGGACAGACGCGACGCCGGAGTTTTCGCATTTTCTGGTGAGCTCCATGCTAGTTAGTACACGCAATTAGGATATAACGATTTCTTGTAACGCTCTAAAGGTATTCGTTTCAGAAATCTTCGAACTCTTTTTAAATGTTGTGCTCTTTATCAGCAAGTGCTTAGGCACAGCTAAAAATGGCGTTTGGGAGCCGCCACAAAGGGGATGAAACTACCTATTTTAAAGTGTCTAAAGTATGAAATTATGTCAGTTGCATTTCTAAAGTGAAAAAAAAAATGTCGCAGTTTCGCCCCAAATGCGAAGTGTCGATTGTGATACCAAATTAGTAGACAGCTGTACGAAGTAAGGACAGTAGGTTTATCGGCCGTATAAACTTGGAAACTTCCGCTTACTAACTGAATTAACAAGCGTGCATGGTGTCAGCTTGCACCGGCATACAGGAACACATCACACTCGGTGACCGCGGACGCTCGCTGTCAAAACGTTGGCGTGAGCAGGCGCGACAGCAGCGGCAGACGATGTGACCTTCGTGCTGTCGGTCGCTTCAACGCAAACAACGGGGAGAGACAGCACGCACAGAGGTACGAGCCGCCAGCAGACCGCTTTCAAGGGAAGGCGTGCGACCGCGCGCCGCGCGCGGAGTACGCAGTTGATGGCCGGGTAGAAGCCGCACTCCGCTGCCCCACTCCCTGCTGCGCTGCCTTTCCACTTTCCTCCGCTTCGAGCGCGCTAGATTGAGCCGCGATCATCAGTTTCCCTTGCGCCCGATCGCGAAATACGCAGTTACTGCCGGAGCCCGAGTCCGCCCCTCCTCTCCCTCCGTCCCATCCACCCACGGCCTTTTAGCGCGACGGAAGACGGCGCGTTCGCTCTCCGCCTTCCTCCCTCGTTGCGCCAGATTGAGCTGCGGTGGTCGGCTCCCTTCGCGTGCTTTCACTCGCGCATACAGCATACGGCGCGCGGCGACGGTGTTATCGCCCTTGGACTTTATACCGAAGGTCACGGCGACAGTGACGCCAACGGCAAAATGCGCCTGGAGTGTCCATATAATTAGCATCGCAATAAAAGTTCGGTAGCATGTTACGCTCCTGTAGAACGTTAAGGCGAAAGCCTGCTGCACACTTGGTAATGCGCGGTCTCGCATCGTCGCGTTGGTTCCTTGGCGGTTCGGCTTCTTCGGCTCGTTCTCAACGCTGAGCTGCGGCTTCCCGCGTTCGTACAGCGGGGTCAGACTCTCGCCAGCGATGTTACCCTTCGATTTTACGTCGCATCCTCTAAAACAGAGGATTGAAACGTATGCTGTTTTGTGTGCTGTATGGGTGATTTCAGTGAATGAATGCACTGTTCGCTTCTCTTTGGGGAACACTTGTAGCCTCAGCCTCACAGCTCGCAGGGTTATAAGCCATTGCTTAAGGGGATTGAGCCGTTGAGAAGGTCACGTTTTTTTTTTTGCCACTCGACTAACGCCGCGTTTCTGTACGTTGTATGCGTGGTTCCAGTAAATCGTAGTGAACCGAAGGGTAATCCGTAGGTCGTGGAATAATGGGTTGCTGGGGTGATCCTGTTTAGATTGCGTTATGATTCGTAATGATCGTTTCTGCAATTTTCTGATTGGCTGGAGATAACTATTGTAGGCCCATCCCATGATTCCAGACAGTATGAGAGATGACTGTGGATAAAGGAGAAATATAAAATACGTAATGTACTTGTGTCAAAAAAGCCACGTGCTTGAAGCAGTTTATAGCAACCCGATGCCACCTTCGCCCCGACTGCTAATAAATGGTTTTGCCAGTGCAGCTGTCTATCAAAGATTACGCCAATATATTTAAAACACGGAGTATATTCTAGTAGAGAGTTGTCAGTACTAAGGTTTACAGAGTTGGCATCTACATGTTTTCTACGGGAGTGAAATATAGTATCTTTTTTCTTGATATTTACAGTAAGCTTGTTGGCTGAAAAACCGTTTAGAAACGTTTGCCAAATCTAAGTTTGCTTTGAACTGTATTTCCTCGATGCTATTGCCTGTAATTATTATAGCGGGGTCATCTGCATACATCAGCATTTCTTCTAATTTTAAGACACGTGGAAGGTCGGAAACGTATATAGAAAAAAACATGGGTTCCAAGACAGGCCCTTGGAGCACGTCTGTATGAATACGGTGTGGTGACGATGAGACATTATTTACGACAACTATCTGATGACGTTCATTGAAGTAACTAGAAAACAAATCAAAAATCCGTTCCCGAAAACCGTAGTGCTTTAGCTTGTACAAAAGGATGGAATGGTCGACCGTATCGAAAGCCTTTTTTAAATCGAGAAAGACTACAGCTACAAGTTTGTTGTCATTTAAAGCACAATTTAAAATGTGGGCTAAAGACAGCACCGCTGATGAGGTTGAATGGTTTGGCCGAAAACCATGTTGCTGTGGGCAAATTATGTTCTATTTGTATGCAAAGGTATTGATTCGATTCGCAAAGATTTTCTCGAAAAGTATATTAATGGCGCTGAGCACGGATATTGGTCGATAACTAGAAGGGCTTGAGCGATCGCCGTCTTTGTATATTGGGACAACTCGGGCTGTTTTAGTGACGTTGGGTAGGTGACAGTTTCAAATGAGTGATTGAAAAAGTGGCATAATATTGGATCTAGAATATCAATATTTTCTTTTAACATGCGTACTCTAATTTCATCTATACCTGCAGCTTTATTACTATCCATAGTTGTTAATGTTGAGTCTATATCGTGAGGTTCAGTGTCATTCATACGAAAGGAGTTTGAGAGTGGGCTTGGTAACAAAGAGTTTATATCTGTATTATTTACATTAGTACTTGAAGAAATTCCAGTGGTAGTAAAATATGAATTAAAGCTGTTTCCAACATTCTGATCAACCACGTTAGGAAACGTCTGTTTGTGTGGCTTGCCTATAACACTATTCACGATTTCCCAGAGTTACCGGAGCTCTGTTCAATTAAACGTGTATAGTATTCTTTCTTTCGTGTACGCATAACTGCCAC
The DNA here is from genome assembly GCF_038994185.2 of Dermacentor albipictus. Lineage (NCBI taxonomy): Eukaryota > Metazoa > Arthropoda > Arachnida > Ixodida > Ixodidae > Dermacentor > Dermacentor albipictus. The sequence continues at coordinate 45,686,522 of NC_091823.1, read as the reverse complement.
AGATTTATTGCGTACCCTTTTCTACTGACTCAAGTAATAGCTGTTATCCTTATGCTGTTTCCATGTATGATACCAAAAACCGTTCTGCTGTAATACTGCTAAAACCTGCTCCGTCATCCAGGGTCAGACGGGCAACCTATATGAGCGCGCAGATGTCTTAGTACTGCTGCTAGTTTTAATGCAATTGCTGGCAACATGTATGCAGCTGGATTTCTGTCTCGACATGTGGAGTCCAGCGGGTTGCATGTATTCGTGTAACACATCAAGACTTTTCTGCGGTTATTATCATTGTACGCCAAGGTCTCTGTGAGTGGACCCCAGTGTGACGTCGTCGGGCATAAATTAGAAATCTGATGTTATCAACGTCCTGTATTTTATACGCTAGAGGCATGAAGGCAATACTAAATAATAGTGGAGCCAGAACAGAGCCTTGTGGTAGCCCGCGGTTTAATGTAAAAGAACCGAATTTCTGCCCGTCTACGCGTACAGAAAATGTTCGGTGGATTAAGAATGAGAGCACTAATTCCTTCACCTGAAGTGGAAAGCCAAGCATGTCCGTGTTTCGTAGAATGGTCCCGTGAGTTACATAATCGCGCGCTTTGGCTACGTCAGTGGCCACCACAGTGGGCAGCGAAGGACTGTAAGGTGAGACGTGCAGGAATGCATCTTCCAGTATAGCTCGGCCATCTCGACCGGCGGAAGGCCTGAATCCGGTCTCAGCTGCATGGTATTTATGGTTGTGTTACGGGCCGCCACGAAAGCCGAGTAGCCAGTTTCGCTCAAACAATTTGCAGATCGTTGGTGTCTGAAAAATTGGCCGGAGAGCTTCAGAACTTGTTGGCGGCTTTCCTGCTTTAGGTATGGGCACCACTACGGAGTTTCTCAACTAAGGCGGGAGAGATCCGTTTCAAGTCATTCTATTCTGTATCTAGCCCTTATTTCAGATCTTCAGGATTGCAATATCTGTACGGAAATGTGCAAAGGGCTCTGTACAGGTTCCGGACTGCCAATGCATGTTTCTGGCGCCGGTCAGTGAACCATATTACCCATTGTAATATGCTTGTTCAGCCTAGTTGGAAATAAATAACTTATCATACATATGTAAAAGGCCTATAGTAGCCGTCTTTGCCTGCGAGGTTGAAGGGCTCTTTGCACATGGGAAAGCAGAGGTTACAGATTTTACTGATAAAAAATCAAAAAATTTCCCTGAGATTTTAACATCTGACTTGTTACTCGACATGGATGCATACGTGAAAAGGAAAAGGGAGTGAGGATAGGATGACGACGCTGTATACGGTGGGTGAGTGCGCAAGTTAAGACTACTGAGGTGGCTGGATTTCTTTCACCCATCGGGAGGTGGGGCATTCACATAACTTTCTAGGTTTCATTTGTTTAGCTCTTCGTCTCTCTCTCTCTTCCCGCAAAGAGCTTTTAAGAAACCAGCACTAAAAGGTGGAGCATGGGAAGTGTTATTTTTGCTAGCATCTTTTTCGGTAATGCTACTACCATTTTCGCACAGCGCCTTCCTTCTTTTTCCTTTCCCCCATGCAGAGCGCAAGAAATGCCGGGAAGTGTGGCCCAACGTGACCTCGGAGCGCGTCTTCAACGTGTACCTGGACGTGACGCTCTTCCTGCTGCCGCTGGTCATCATGTCTTTTGTGTACAGCTGCATCGGCGCCACCCTCTGCCACGGCATGAAGCTCGACAACAAAAGTACGCTGTGCTGCTGCTCGCTAGTCCACCGGGCCTTGGCGCGCCGATGCAGGGGTTGCGCCGCCCCGGCTCCCGAAACCGAACAGCACCCCTCAAGTGAGACTGGGCACAGATATAGCTTCGCTGGCAAGATCCCTCTCCGTACTAACCCGACAATAACACACTCACCCGCCTTGGCCGCATCCTCACATCGTCCCCGAACTTTCATGCATGTATTGGGCATGCGTCAAGCAACCCCAAATATGCACTCAGCTGTACGTTCAGCTTTAGTCGTTCAGCAATCCCCTCCAACCGCAAGCAACATTATTCTTGAAGAGTTAATTAATTTTCTTTTTGTCTACTTTCGAACATGCTCGGTGACACCGCGAAAGAAGAGCTATCCAACCTCGGGTTTCCCAATAACTGCAGAAATAGACTTGTAAAAAAAATAGAGAAACAAGAAGCCGGGAAAACGGAGAAACGGAGAAAAACACCGGGAAACAAAAATTTGCCTCGAGCTCCCAAGTTTGCTTGTACAGCATTTATGCAGCGGTAAAACCCGAAACGTACACTGACGACTTCCAATCAACGCAAAACGACCTGCTCCTGTGAGTTTATAAACCAGGCGAAAAAGAAATTGCAGTCGCTTACAGATGGCCACTGTGGATTCTCTAAGTTCACAGTAATAACAAAGTGCTCAGCGACAGCGAGCTTCATCGAACATTGTTTTTCACTATACTCGCGATAAAAGCAATATTACTACTAGTACGCGTAAGCCTGCGTGATAAACTGGTATGCCTTGTTGGCATGTTGTCAACTGGCATGCTGAGCTGGTATGCTCAACAACATCAATAACTATTAAAAATGATAACAAAGGATAGGGCAGAAAAGCAGGACAAAGGAGACGAACAAATGTTTTTATGTGCTGCCACATTTTGATTTTTTGAAGTGTGAAGCAAGCAACTCGTTCTGGCCAGGGTGTCGCCTGGATTCTCTTCCTTCCTGTCACAAATGCCGTTATAAGACATCGAGGGTCTTACTTTATTAGCGGCACGTTCTCTTTCCATCAAGCTTCACTACGCCGCAAACTTCCGGGGCGCCCAGACGCTATCGATTACCGTAGGCGACATTCGTCCCCGACGCAGCCACAAATAGAGCTATACTACAAGAGCTGGCTTCCAAGTAAGTGTTATTTCAGGAATCGGAGCGAGGTTAAGAGGGGCTTATGTAATTAGTACCACGGGGCGAGTTTCGTTGCTAGGGAAAAGAGCATTGCAATGGGTCGTCCTATTTTATTTCATCGAGGGTGTACGTTGCCGCCGTGTTTTTTTTTTTTCTGTCTCTGTCGTTTGTTCTTGAGCGTGAACACAAATTTTTGAAGTGGCAGAATGCTGCGTAATAATAGGGGCTCGGCCACGCCTATGCGTTATTTGATGGGAATAATGATAAAAAGATATTCACAGTAGCCTCGC